>NW_004444026.1:5341381-5367680 GCF_000243295.1 Trichechus manatus latirostris | reverse complement strand
GAGACTTTATGTTTTTCTTCTTTATTTTGTTGAGTAGGTTTGTTAACTTTCTTTGTGGTTACCTTGAAATTTACCCTTATCTTCCTAGATTTGAACCAATCTATTATTACTTGGTATCGCCTTGCCTTCCTCTCCATTAGAAGGTTCTATAGCTACACCATTTGTTCCCTCTTTTATTATTCTGATGCTGTTGTCATTTACAGATTAACCTCTTTGTTTCCCTGTTGTAATTCTTTTGGTTTTGCATAGTCCTTAAGAGTTCATTTCCTAGGTTAGTATCTTGCTAGCACGATCCTGTGTCCTATATTCAGCCTGTGGTCTGATGTTGTTGGTTCTCAGATCAAAGGACTCGCTTTAAGAAGTCTTGTAAGTTTCGTTTGGTTTTTACATAGTCATTTAATTTCTGTTTATCTGGAAATGACCTGATTTCACCGTCATATCTGAATGAGAGTTTTGCAAGATATATTATTCTTGGCTGGCAATTTTTTTCTTTCAAGTTTTTATATATGTCATCCCATTTCCTTCTTGCCTGCCTGGTTTCTGATGAATAATCCGAGCTCAGTCTTACTGGTTCTCCTCTGTATGTGACTTTGTTTTTCTCAAGCTGCTCTTAGGATACTTTGTCTTTGGTTTTAGTGAGTGTGATTATGATATGCCTTGGTGATTTTCTTTTGGAGTCTCTTCTATATGGGGTTCGTTGAGTTTCTTGGATGGTCAGCTTTTCATCTTTCATGATATTGGGGAAGTTTTCTGTCAGTAATTCTTCATTGATCCTCTCTGTGTTTTCTGTTTTCTCCCCCTGGTCTGGAACTCCAATCACTCGAAGATTTTTGCTTTTGATTGTATCCCACATAACTCTCAGGGTTTCTTCATTTTTCCTCTTTCTTTTTTCTGATTTTTCCTCAAACAGAATTGTCTCCAAGTGTTTGTCTTCAGTTTCGCTGATCCTAGCTTCTGTCGTTTCAAACCTGCTCCTCAGCCCGTCTATGACACCGTCCATTTCTGAAATCTTGTTGTTTATCTTTGGAATTCTAATTGTTGTTTTTGTATGATTTCTAGTTGTGAATTTACTTTAGCATTTTTTTCCTGTGTTATTTTCCTGAATTCTTCCTTTTTTTTGTATTTTCCATGAATTTGTCTGCCTTTTCCATGAATTTGTCTATTTTTTCCTCATTTTCATCCGCTTTTTGCTTCAACTCTTGGATAATTCTGAATATTAGAGATTTGTACTCCCTATATCAGTTAGGTCTAGTGCCTTTTCTTCTACTGGAAGGTCATCTGGTGTTTTATTTTGGACACCTACTGGAACCATCCTGTCCTGTTTTTATAGATGTTTTGATATTGACCGCTGTCTTCGGGACATTGAGTGGCTATTTTCCTCGTATATTGATTATAGATTTGTTTGTTTCATCCTGCTTTTTTGTTTTGTTTGGTTATGTCTGAGTAGGCAGGCTGTGCATTCTTTGTTGCTTGCTCGTCTGTGGGCACAGTACTTTTCACCTCCTTCTCCAATGGGCAGGGTCAGTCACTCAGGTATGGTACAGCAGGGCAGGTCCAGCTGAAGGGGAGTTGCTGGGATGGGTTGTTTGTGGCATGTACCAGGGCTGACAGTGCAGACCGGGAATCAGTTCAGGGCAGGTTCCAGTAGGCCATGCCGGTGCTGATTGGGAGTGTGATGTTCAGTGCACAGGGCATGTATGCAGGAAGAACGAGGTAGATTGTGATGTGTGGAGCTAAGATGGGTATGGGAAAGAGGAGAGAGAGGAAAGAGGAATAGGACCCCAAAACATACACACAACAAAAAGGAGTGCTAAGGGAGCTTGCTCTTGGAGTAGAGAGATGAGAGACTGAGAAATAGGGAAAAACAAAAATAAAAAAAAGAAAAAGCATAAAAGAAAAAAATGAATAAATTGAAAAACTGGAAGTGAAGAAAGACAAAAAGGGAATAAGAGTGAGAAGAAAACAAAACAAAGAAAAAAAATAAACCAAAACCAAAAACAAGAAAAAAGAAATGCCCCCAGGGATGTCCCTGTGTGTCTGCACAGAGTACGGGAGTAGCTTCCAAGCCGCGCAGTACTGCCCGGCTAGAAGGGGCTCCCAAGCCAAGAAAAGGAAAAGAAAACAAACAAACAAATCAAAAGAGAACAAATCAGAGCAAACAAACAAACAAAAAAGCCCCGGGGATCCCACCAGTGTGGCGGCAGGGGCTGGGAAGAGTTTCACAGCCTTTCAGGAAGAAGCAAAGATGGCACATGGAATCAGGTATTTGAGAGAAAGGAGGGGGAGGTGGTGAGAGGTGAGGAAGAAATCTAAAGAAGTGGAAAAAAGCAAAACCAGCGGCCAACAAAAGGCACTCAGGGAGCTGGCTAGTGTGGGCAGGTGGAATCCAAGCAACACCAGAGTGAAGCTGGTGCTTCCCAGCCAAGACATTGTGGCTGCAGGAAGCAGAGGAGGCTAAGTGGGGGTGAAGAAGAGAGCGGGGTGGGAAAGCCCATATCGCTGGTTACTGGTTGTTCTGTCTCCTGCTGGAAGCTCTGTGAATCTGCTTTCTCATACGCCCTGTTCGCTGATCTCCAATAGGAGTCCAAGATGGCAGATCTGTGCTGCAGTAGCTGAAAGGGGACCTCTGCACGTGTCGCTCCTCGCTATCTGTTCTCGGTCAGTTAGTTATTCCATTTGGTGCTTAGCTGAGTTCTTAATCTCTTGATTTGAAGGTTTCAGGATTGACCTGTGACTCTGTTTGACTTAGTTTTTCTGATTTTTACTGTGGAGGGATGGCATGGTGCTTCTCACTATAGTGCCATGTTGCCTAGAAGTTCCCAAGTATACTTTGTTTTCCAATATACATAGAACATTCTCCACAATAGACCCATATTAGGCCACAAAGCAGGCCTTAACAGAATCCAAAGCATCGAAATACTACAAAACATCTTTTCTGATCATAAGACCATAAAAGTAGAAATCAAAAACAGAAAAAGCAAGGAAATCAAATCAAATACATGGAAACTGAACAATCCCTTGCTCAAAAACTACTGGGTTATAGAAGAAATTAAGGATGAAATAAAGAAATTCATAGAATCAAATGAGAATGAAAACACATCCTACCAGAAACTTTGGAACACAGCAAAACAGTGCTCAGAGGTCAGTTTATAGCAATAAATGCACACATCCAAAAAGAAGAAAAAACGAAAATCAAAACATTAACCACACAACTGGAACAAGAAGAAAGAGAGCAGCAAAAAAAGCCATCAGGTGCCAGAAGAAAGGAAATAATAAAAATTAGAGCAGAATTAAAAGAAATAGAGAATAGAAAAACAATTGAAAGAGTTAACAAGACCAAAAGCTGGTTCTTTGAAAAGATCAACAAAATTCAATAAACCACTGGCCAAACTGACAAAAGAAAAACCAGAGAGGAAGCAAATAACCCATATAAGAAATGAGATGGGTTATTACACAACAGACCGAACTGAAATTCAAAGAATCATAAGAGAATACTATGAAATATTGTATTCTAAGAAACTTGAAAACCTAGAGGAAATGGACAAATTTCTAGAAACTCGCTACCTACCTAAACTGACACAATCAGAGGTAAAACAACTAAATAAACCTGTAACAAAATAAGAGATTGTAAAGGTAATTAAAAAACTCCCCACAAAATAAAAGCCCTGGCCTGGATGGTTTCACAGGAGAATTCTACCAAACTTTCAGAGAAAAGTTAACACCACTACTACTAAAGGTATTTCAGAGCATAGAGAAGGATGGAATACTCCCAAACTCATTCTATCAAGCCAGCATAACTTTGATACCAAACCCTGGTAAAGACACAACAAAAAGAGAAAATTACAGACCAATATCCCTCATGAACTTTGATGCAAAAATACTCAACAAAATACTAGCCAACAGAATTCAACAACATATCAAAAAAATAATTCACCATGATCAAGTGGGATTTATACCAGGTAAGTAGGGATGGTACAACATTAGAAAAACAATCAATGTAATCCGTCACATAAATAAAAGACAAGAACCACATGATCTTATCAATCGATGTAGAAAAGGCATTTGATAAAATCCAACAGCCATTCATGATAAAAACTCTCAACAAAATAGGAATAGAAGGGAAATTCCTCAACATTATTCAGGGTGTTTATGCAAAGCCAACAGCCACTATCATCCTAAATGGAGAGAGTTTTAAAGCATTCCCCATGAGAACAGGAACCAGACAAGGATGCCCTTTATCACCATTCTTATTCAACATTGTGCTGGAGGTCCTAGCCAGAGCAATTGGGCTAGAAAAATAAATAAAGGCATCCAAATTGGTAAGGGAGAAGTAAAGTATCTCTATTTGCAGATAATATGATCTTATACACAGAAAACCCCAAAGAATCCACAAGAAAACTACTGGAACTAATAGAAGATTTCAGCAAAGTATCAGGATACAAGATAAACATACAAAACTCAGTTGGATTCCTCTACACCAACAGAGAACTTCCAAGAGGAAATCACCAAATCAATACCATTTACAATAGCTGACAAGAAGATAGAATACTTAGGAATGAATCTAACCAGAGATGGAAAAGACCTATACACTGAAAACTGAAAGACACTACTGCAAGAAACCAAAAGAGACCTGCATAAGTGGAAAAACATACCTTGCTCATGAATAGGAAGACTCAACACTGTGAAAGTATCAGTTCTACCCAAAGCAATCTACAGATACAATGCAATGCCGATCCACATTCCAACAGTATTTTTTCATGAGATGGAGAAATAAGTCACCAACCTCATATGGAAAGGGAAGAGTCCTCAGATAAGTAAAGCATTACTCAAGAATACAAACAAAGTGGGAAGCCTCTTACTACCTGATTTTAGAACCTATTATACTGCCACTGTTGTCAAAACAGCCTGGTACTGGTACAACAACAGACACATAGACCAATGGAACAGAATTGGGAATCCGGGCATAAATTCATCCACCTATGAGGAGCTGATATTTGATAAAGACCCAAAGTCTGTTAATTGGGGAAAAGACAGTCTCTTTAACAAATGGTGCTGGCATAACTGGATATCCATCTGCAAAAAACTGTAACAAGACCCATATCTCACCCATGCACAAAAACTAACTTAAATGCATCAAAAACCTAAATATAAAATCAAAAACAGTAAAGATCATGAAAGAAAAAAATACTGACAACACTAGGAGGTCTAATACAGGGCATAAACAGAATATGAAGCATAAGTAACAATGCACAAACACCAGAAGAGAAATTAGATAACTGGGATCTCCTAAAAATCAGACACTTGCGCTCATCAAAACAATTCACCAAAAGAGTCAAAAAATAACCTACAGACTGGGAAAAACGTTTTGGCTACCACAAATCTGATCAGCATCTAGTCTCTAAAATTTACAAGACACTTCAAAACCTCAACAACAAAAAGAAAAACAACCCAGTTAAATAATGGGCGAAGGATATGAACAGGCACTTAGCCAAAGAAGACATTCAGGCCCTAACAGACACGTGAGGAAATGCTCATGAGCATTAGCCATTAAGAAATGCAAATCAAAACTACAGTGAGATACAGTCTCACCCCAACAAGGCTAGCATTAATCCAAACAACAGCAAATAATAAATGTTGGAGAGATTGTGGAGAGACTGGAACACATACGTTGGTGGGAATGTAAAATGGTACTTTGGAAATCGATTTGGCGCTTCCTTAAGAAGCTAGAAATAGAAGTACCATACGATCCAGCAATCCCACTCCTTGGAATATATCCTCGAGAAATACGAGCCGTCACATGAATAGATATATGCACACCAATGTTCATTGCAGTACTGTTCACAATAGCAAAAAGATGGAAACAACCTAGATGCCTAACAGTGGATGAATGGATAAACAAAATTATGGAATATTCACACAGAGGAATACTATGTAACTATAAAGAACAACGATGAATCCATGAAACATAACATGGAGGAATCTGGAAGGTATTATGCTGAGTGAATTTAGTCAGTCTCAAAAGGATAAATGTTGTATAAGACCACTAGTATAAGAAGTCAAGAAAAACCTTAAACACAGAAGAAAACAATCTTTGATATTTACAAGGGTGGGGAGCGGGGAGAGGGTTATCCATTAACTAGAAAGTAGACAAGAATTATCTTAGCTGAAGGGAAGGACAGCACACACTACAGGGGATGTCGGCACAACTGGACTAAAGCAAAGCTAAGAAGTTTTCTGAATCCAACCAAACACTTCAAGGGTCAGAGTAGCAGGGGCGGGAGTCTGGGGACCATGCTTTCAGGGAACATCTGAGTCAATTGGCATAACAAAGTTTTTTAAGAAAATATTCTGCATCCCACTTTGGTGAGTGGTGTCTGAGGTCTTAAAAGCTAGTGAGTGGCCATCTAAGATGCATCAATTGTTCCCAACCCACCTGGAGTAAAGGAGAAGGAAGAACACCAAAGTCACAAGGAAAGTATTAGCCCAAGAGACAGAAAGGGCCACAAAACCCAGAGCCTGCATTAGTCTGAGACCAGAAGAACTAGATGGTGCTCAGCTACCACCAATGACTGCCCTGACAGGGAGACAACAGAGAGTCCCTGATGGAGCAGGTGAAAAGTGGGGCACAGACTCAAGTTCTCATAAAAAAACCAGACTTAATGGTCTAACTGAGACTGTAGGAACCCCAGAAAGCATGGCCCCCAGACTCTTTGTCAACCTAGAAATAAAATCATTCCCAAGGCCAACTCTTCAGACCAAGATTAGACTGGACTATGGAACATAAAATGATACTCGTGAAAAGTGTACTTCTTAGCTCAAGTAGATACATGAGACTAAATAGGCAGCTCCTGTCCAGAGGCGAGATGAGAAGACAGAGAGGGTCAGGAGCTGGTTGAATAGACACAGGAAATCCAGGGTGGAAAGGAAGAGTGTGCTGTCACAGTATAGGGAGAGAAACTAAGGTCACAAAACAATGTACGTATAAATTGTTGTATGAGAGACTAACTTGAATTGTAAACTTTCACTTAAAGCACAACAGTAAAAAAACAAAAACATTACGCTAAGTGAAAGAAGCCAGGCATAAAAGGTCACATATTGTATGCTTCCAATTCTATGAAATATCCAGGATAGGCAAAGCCATAGAGACTGAAAACTGGTTGGTGGTTTCCTGGGACTGGGGGCAAGAGGGAATGGGGACTAACTGCTTCATGGGTACAAGGCTCTATTTTGGGGTGATGATGAAAACATTTTGGAACTAGATATAGGGAGTGCCTGTACAACATTGTGTCACTGAGTTGTTCATTTTAAAATGGTTAATGTTATGTGAATTTTTCCTCTACAGTTTTTTTTTTTCTACTTAGTAATGCCAGAAATGCAGACAGTAATGTAGATTTCACCTCAATGCAAAATTGTTTTTATGCTGCTTGTAGTCTTGAAGTGTGATGGCAGCATCTCACAGCTCTCAGGAGTATGTCAGTCTGCTTTGTGGTTGTTGTGTGCCATCGAGTCAATTCCGACTCATAGCAACCCTATAGGACAGAGTAGAACTGCCCCATCGGGTTTCCAAAGAGCAGCTGGTGGATTCGAACTGCCGATCTTTTGGTTAGCAACCTAAGCTCTAAACTACTTCACCACCAGGGCTCTTTAGTAATTCGATATTGGGCTCTTGTTTAAGATTTCCTTTGGGGAAAAAAGTAAGGGTTTCTTTAACCAAAAAATAGATGAAAGACTCCTAGAGGCTGGGAACTGGACAAGGAGTTCTGCATACCTACCTGCTATGCAGAGGACTATCCAACAAGGTGATTTGTAAATGAAGTGGCATGTCACTCAGGGATAAATCACAACAATCACTCCAACTATTAAATACTGACCATTCAACAAAACAACAAGCACCCCTTATATTTACAGAAAATGACAAGTCTTTCGCCTAATCTTCAAGGTCCTCAGGGTCAACCTCATCCTGTCTACCCTTCTTTCATCGCACTCTCCAAAATGAAGCACCCACATGTCTTAAGTCAAGTTTCCCAGAAGTGGTCCCTGAGACAAGGATTTTTGTGCCAGTGACTTCTTCAGGAAGCACTCCCAGGAGAACCTATGAGGGAACTGGGAGAAGGAGAGAGGAAAAGGACGAAGCCAAGCAAGTATGGGAGCCAGGCAGAGGCCCAGCTTCACTTCAGCCTGGATGTGAATTTCACTCAGAGTTTGTCCAGACTCAAGGCAAGGCAGCTGGGCTTTCATAGCCTCTCACCAGTAAGTCATTGACTAAGGACTTCCCTGGTGGGACATATATTCCCTGCCACTTCCAGCTGTCTACACAAAAGGGCAGAGCAGCTCCAGCAGCCAAACGAAGTCCCCTAAAGGGAGTCTGTTGTGCAGGTTCTTAAAAGCATAAGAACAGAAAGACCAGGACAGAGGCATAGAGAAATGGTACAAGAGATCTGAAGGGATTTGGGTGGAGTTCATACAGCATTCTCCCCATCCGGCCTCAGTCCTCAAGTCTAACCAGCCCTATGTGCCCTCTCTAGGTGCACTAAGCATGTTTTGTTCTTTTGCCTTTGTGACCTATGGTGGAGGCCAATAGGTCTAATGGGTCTCATTTGGTCACCACATTAAAAAAAAAAAAATTTTTTTTTTAGTGTGTTTAAATGCAAATACACTCTGCAATTCTCGTCAAGGCCCATCACTTCTTACTTCATACACCTGGTGATTCCAGCCTATATTTTTCAAGAATTTCACCAGAATATGTTCCAGTGGTAAGCATGCTAGATCAGATTTTCCTAGAATCTGGTCTCTCTTGATTTTCAGATTCAACTTTTGCTATTTCTTGTGAACATTTTCTATTGCACTTGTGGTGTTCTCTTCTTCAGAAGTACCAGTTGTCTCTATATTGGATTGTCTTTGACTGCTTTGTATATCTGGCTTCTCTCTGGCTATTTTAATGGCTTTATCTTTTTCACTATCACTTACTGTGTGAGTATCAAGTTTTCCTTCTGTAGAAGCAATTTGATATTTTTGCAGCATCTCTTCAGCTCCTTGCTGTTTATAATTAATTGTGTGTTATCTCTGTTTATGACTTCAATGTTTCCTCAGGTCTGAAGTCTTCCTTTCCATAACACTGTGTCATTTTATCATCTTATTTTTTAGCTGTTTGGTTATTGAGTTCATTGTCAATGTTCTATAGTTCCAAGTACCTATGAGGAATTTCTTTCTAGTGTCCAGTTTATTTTTCTTCTTGAATTGATTGTCTATTTTTTTTAACATTTACATGCTATGTCTTTTCTTCTTACCTCCATCTCATGCCACATCTGCATACTATTTTTGAATCATATTCATACTTGTGTAGCTCTGTCTACACCTTTTATTCATTCCTTGAACCCAGTGTTACTGGTGAGATGTCCATCTGGGGCTGGGCTTGGACTCCTTACTCTTTTCAGTGGAGGTGAGGAGAGATGAGTCAGCCAGGAGATAACCTGATGGCTGATGTTCTGTACTCGGGCACTTCATCGCCTCCCTGGTAATACCAGACTTTCTGGGCATTGCCTTGTTTTTAATGCCATAAATATCCCCAATTACAGTTTTTGTATAAAAAGACCATGTGTTATCACCACATACTAGTCTTTGGTGTGTGTAGTGTGCGCAGTAGTAGGGATCAGGAACATAAAACAGGATCAATTCTCCTTGCTGTTCCCATAACAACTAACCATCAGGTGGCTTGCCTCTAGGCCCTCTTCTGTTTGTTTCCACAACCTGCCAGCTTACAGCCTCATCAGTATTTCTAACACCTCCTGCGGTTATACTTTCTACATTCTCTTTCATGCAAACCAGATGACCACCTTACTCTTTAGTCCATTCCATTCTGCTTTGATTTCAGGTAATCCTCACAATTTATAATCTGCCAAGAACTACTCCTTTTGTTTTTCAGGAAGATTATGTTACCTTTTTATTATCTTTCTATTATTTCTAGAAAATGGACCAAAAAGAGGAGAGATTTCAAAAGTCTTTTTAATTAAAAATGAAAAATAACCCTTTGTAGTTATGGAATACTCAAGTATAATGCAGTTACAACGTGTTGTTTGCACCCGGATTCCTAACAGAAACTAGCTTCTTTTGAATAGATTTGTAGTTAGTAAATTGCAAGTCAACAAATTGTAAGATTTAAATAGAAGTGTAAAGTATTTCCCAATAGAAAGAATGATGGTCTAACCAAGACTCAAATGGCCAGGCATGTGTAAACCACCTGATTTCGGGCCACCTTCACGTCTTACGTCACCTTACTCAGTGCTGATACTGGGCGTAGGGGCCAGAGTGGATTAAGGATGGTCTGGCAAAATTCCGGTTGTTCTCTCTGTACGTGTCAAGTTTTAGAGCTTCCACAGATGTTGAAGAAGTGTGCTGGCACAAGTCAAGATGAGAAGAAATGAAATGAACCAAATAGATTTAAGATAGATAATGTTGCAGATATATGATAGAAAAAGTTGAAAACATTGACAGTATGGGAAGGACGTTGTTGTTAGCTGCCGTGGAGTAGGCCTCTGACTCATGGTGACCCCAAGCACAACGGGATCATACCATGATGATCCATAGGGTTTTCACTGGCTGATTTTTGGAAGTAGATCACCAGGCATTTCTTCCTAGTCTGTCGTTATCTGGAAGCTCCACAGAAAACCTGTTCAGCATCACAACAACACATAAGCCTCCACTGACAGGTGGATAGCAGGGTTAAAAAAGAGAAGTAGGAGAATCTGAAAGAAATGACATGAGGAAGGACAATAGAGATACTTAATTTATCACCATTAACATCAGAGACAGGGTGCTTTGTATCATGTCACCTTAAGCCAAGCCACATTTGTAACAGGCTGGTCTTGATGTCTGGGCACCCCTGTGCCCAGTACCCACACTAGCTGAGGATTCTTTGGCAGCAGGTGACAGAAGACTAATCTAAAGGAGACTTGTTTTCTTTTTTGGTTCCAATTACTGGAAAGTCAAGAGAATGCTTTAGGCTTGATCTAGGTCTTTCTCTCCTCCTTCCATCTCCATTTTTCATTCATCAACTTGACAAATTCTTTGTTGACTTTATTTTTTTACCTAGTAGCTTTGGGCTAATATCTTACCACCTTATAGTCCAGCAGACAGAAAGTATCTGCTTTTCCTCAGTTTCAGCAAAATCCCTTAGTAAAGTCTCAATGACCTGACTTGGGTCACATGTCATCATGAACCAACCATTGGTTGCACAGCATATGTGCTTTGAATTGGTCTGCTAACCAAAAGGTCAGCAGTTCGAATCCAACAGGTGCTCCTTGGAAACCCTATGGGGCAGTTCTACTCTGTCCTATAGGGTCTCTATGAGTCAGAACTGACTCAACGGTAATGGGTTTGGTTTGGTTTTTGGTTTGGGGACCATAGAGCCCAATATGTACAGCCCATCCTCCATACAGTAGCCTGAACTGTCAGTTTGATTATGTCACACTTTGCTCAAACTGCATCTCTTTTCTCCTCCCCCTCTCACTATCATCTCTCATTTCACTCAGAATAAAGGCTCAAATGCTAGCGTTGGCTATAAGGCCCCTCCTATCCACCTGAACTCATTTCAATCCACTTTATGTCTCCCTCACTCTCCTCCAATCTCCCTGGCTTCCTAGATGTTCCTTGAACACTCTAGGTGGGTTCCACTTTAGGGATTTTTACTTTACTTTCCTCTACCTGGAACAGTCTTCCCACAGATATTCACATGTCTCATTCCTTCACATCGTTAAAGTTTAGTGAGCGTTCTTTGGCCACCTGTACACTTCCTGTACCCTTTCTCCGTTTGAGTTACCTACACGGCATTCTTCAAAATCTAACAAATTGCATGTTCTATTTATTATTCATTCACTATGTGCATGTAGGTGTCACACCCCACCTACACCAAAATATAAGATTTTTGAGAGCAAACAAGCACTAGATCAGTAGAAAATACATAGCTATTGGAAGAATGAATATAAATCAGGATTTTTAATGGGGATGGTCCAGCTAAAATGGAAACTGAGTGTGTTAGGTACCACAGATAACATGTACTCTACTATATAGTTCTCCTGCTTATATCAGGAAATGTTTATAGCCCTATTTTTTTTATACCAATTAAAATCTCTTTTTATTCATCACCATGAAAATAATACATGAGTGGCTACTCATTTGGCTCAGCATTTAGTCTGGATTTCCATTTACTCATGCTTAAAAGTTGGAGGAATTGACAGTACTTTACTTATAGGGCTCCTGAGAGTATTATGTGACTTATGCAACTGAAAGCAATTCCTACAATAAATCACTAAACTAATGAATTATTACTACAGATATTTATGACCATTGTTGGTAATTAAATATTTAAAATACATTATACAATAATAGCCTACTCAAGAAAATCCAAGTACAAAAATAATTTTATTTGTTTTTGTTTTGCTTTTTTTTTTTCCTTAGGGGATCATGGACATTGAAGCATATTTTGAAAGAATTGGGTATACAGACTCTAGGAGGAAATTGGACTTGGAAACACTAACTGACATCTTTCAACACCAGATTTGAGCCATTCCCTCTGAGAACCTTAACATACACTGTGGAGAAGCCATGGAGTTGGGCTTAGAGACCATTTTTGAACACCTTGTGAGGAGGAAGCGAGGTGGGTGGTGTCTCCAGCTCAGTCACCTCCTGTACTGGGCTCTGACTACAATGGGTTTCAGACCACAATGTTGGGAGGTTATGTTTACATCCCTCCAGTCGACGAATATAGCAGCAGCATGGTTCACCTCCTGCTTCAGGTGCCATAGATGGCAGGAACTGTGTTGTGGATGCTGAGTTTGGATGTTCCTGCCAGATGTGGCAGCCTCTGGAGCTAATTTCTGGGAAGGATCAGCCTTAGATACCTGGCATCTTAAGCTTGAGAGAAGAGGGAAGAATCTGGTACCTGGACAATCGGAAGAAAGCAGTACATTCCAAACCAAGAATTTCTTAATTCTAATCTCCTGGGAAAGAATAAGTACCGAAAAATCTACTATTTTACACTCAAGCCTCGATCAACTGAAGATTTTGAGTCTGTGAATACATACCTTCACACATCTCCAGTAGTAGAAGTAGAAGAGACATTGAAGAATCTATTTAATATCTCCTTGGAGACAAAGCTTGTGCCCAAATGTGGTGACTGTCTTTTTACCATTTAGAGGAAAAAGCAAAAAAAAAAAAAATTATCATCAGTATTACTTCAAGTACTAAAAGTTTTTATCTGGAAAGTTTGAAACATATACAAAATTAGAGAAAATACATTACTAAACTTATCCTGTGTATTAATCACCCAGCTTATCAACTATCAACTGATGGCCAATCATACTTCATCTATTCCCCCAGATTATTTTGAAGAAAATTTCAGACATCAAATGATTTCACCCATAAAATTTCTATGTATATTCTTAAATGATAACTTTTTAAAAAATGTAACAACACACCTTTTCAAAATTAATAACAGTAACAGCATTTTAAGGATGGCCTGTGGTTATCTTGGAAAACATAATGAGTTAAGCAAGAAAACTGGCTGAATGTTGAACGCATAGAAAATGTTTACCTTTGATTGAGTATATAGAAAGTTGAGAAAATCATTTCATTTGAATTCAGCGAGCATTTTCCGATGTCTACTTTTTACAAAATACTGCATATACAACTTGGGATTGGAATTCAACAAAGAAGAATGAGAAATGATAGTTGCTTCCAAATAGCCTAATAGTTTCCAGGAAGAGACTTAAACCAACACATGATTGCATGTGGTTAAGTGCCAGAAGAGTGACATAGCTAACAATTTCTGTCATAGTTCTTTTTGTAACCATAGTTATTCATATACTACATTTCTTAATATGGGAACACAGAGAATTTGCAACTTCCAGAATTAAGCTCTTTGTGTCTAAAAGTAACATTTACTGTGTATTATAAAAATGTATCACCTATAAAATCTTAACCTGTAAAAAAATACGTTGAAAAAAATGTTCTGGCTAAATCAATGTGAATCACAAAGTTTCGGTTTAGAAAATTTAGGATATCTGGGGCGTGGTGATTTTTCTGCACTAGAGTATTTCTCTTATCCTCTTTCCTGTCTCCTAGTTATATTCTTTTCTTCCTTCTGCACGGTGACATAAGAGAAAACACATGAGTTTGAAGTGTGTAACTCTGAGTTCAAATACTGTGAATAGTGGGTGAATTACCTGATGAATCTGTGCTTCAGATTGCTCAGAGATAAAATAGGGATACTACTTATATAATTCATAAACTATAAATATTTGTTATATAGATTAACGAACAACGTCAGTAATGTTTTTGGTACTGGGTCGCATTTAATGAAAGTTCTCCTTCCTCCTTGCTTTATTTTCCTCCAAAGTGTAACTTCCTTCATCTTGTTTTATTTACCTCTGGCTTAAAATCCTGCTCCCACAATCACCTGCCTGCTTCTTCTTAGATTAAGTATAATAGGATATCAGATGTCCTGGATCTGAGAGTGTCGCTTTGTGTTTCAGAATCTAAGTCTTTACTTATCTATAACTCAGATTTTCTATGTGTGGATTCCAGAATCAGGGTTGTGGTTTAAACTTCAGACTTGTTCCTCCATTATTC
The DNA here is from genome assembly GCF_000243295.1 of Trichechus manatus latirostris. Classification (NCBI taxonomy): domain Eukaryota; kingdom Metazoa; phylum Chordata; class Mammalia; order Sirenia; family Trichechidae; genus Trichechus; species Trichechus manatus. Next base: position 5,353,055 of record NW_004444026.1, on the reverse strand, counting down.
TCTCTTTCAGCTTTCGGTCATCATAATAAGGTTAAGAGAGAAGCAGGAACTGGACTGTAGAAATGTTAGTTAAGAGAATAAGTTGCTTTGGAGCACGGGTATTACATGTAGTGATGTGACAGTTGAGGGATACTGGTCAAGGTGGAGATCCTAGAGGAAGATCTGGCCTGAGTGGTAAGGAGTGATGGAAGACCTTGTAATATATTCTATTATTCCAGTATTTGGCAGTTTGCCAAGTTCCTTTTGTTACCTGATTAGTCTTGCTCAGTTCTGCCTCTATTTTGTATCAATGTTGGGTCACTTCTAGTACTCTTGGGAAGAATCTTCTCACATTCTGACCAAGACCATGGCAATGGAGGAGATGTTGGCAAGAGATACAGACTAGTTCAAAATATAGCTCAAGGAGAATGGTGCAGTTTTATACAAATGGGTTAAGAAAGTCATATTATTCAATGACTACCCTAAAAAACCAAGGCAATTTTTCCCCTTGAATACATCTACCACACAGAAAAAAAAAAAAAAAGGCCAAAATGTTTGAAAAGAGACTGAGATATAATGTGTAGCTGCCATTTTGAAGAGTCATGCCCTAACTGTGCAAATAGTAACCTTTCTCCAATGAAATCTAAATGAGTGTCTTCAGTGGATTGATTATTTGTTTATATCTATTTGCTTCTGCTGCTTAACAAATTACCTTGAAACTTACTGGTTTAAAACAACCATTTCATTATGCTCACAGATTCTGTAGGTGTAGGATTTAGGAAGGGCACTGAAGGATAGCCCTTTTCTTTATTGCAATGTTCAGCCTCAGGTGGGAGGACCACAGTAGCTGGTGGTGATTCAATGGCTGCTTGTGAAATCACCTGGAATCATCTCCACTGGTATGTATGGTGCCTGAGCTGGGGATAGTAATGGGAGCACCTACACATGGCCTCTCCATGTGTTCTGGGCTTCCTCACAGCATGGTGGCCTCAGGGTAATCATATTTCTTACATAGTGACTCAGGGTTCTATGTGTAAGGGTTCCAGTTTACAAGGTGGAAACTGAATCACCTTTTATGATCTAGCATTGAAGTCACGCAACATCACTTCTGCCACATTCTGTACATTACAATTAAGTCAAAATCCCTTCCAGATTCAAGGGGCAGGAATTAGACTTCCCCCCTTGATATGGAAATGGGAACATTCTAGAAGATCATCTGGAGTAGAAGACAGTGTTATGGCCATCTTTGGAAAACATAATCTGCTAGTCAGTCATCTGGCCACAAAAATTCACATTCATTATACATGAAGAATATATTCTTTCCATTCCCAAACTCCCCAAAAGTCTCACCTCATTATGGCATCAAACTCACACTTGAAGTCCAGGACCTTGTCATCACATCCAGGTGCAGATGTAGTTCCTCAGGTGCAGTTTTGTGGGTACAACTGTTTGAGTATCATTCCTCTTGAGCTGAGAAAATAGTGGGACAAATTACCTTTCCTCCACATACCCAACATATAATAGTGCATGAAGCATAAGGTAACCACTCTAGACACTCCCATTCAAAAAGGGGGTAAACAAGAAGGCATACAGCAGTTGCCAGCACTTAACAGTTCTGAAATTCAGCTGGGTCCATGTTGCCAGCTCCTTGATTAGGTCGGTCCTATTTCCTGGGAATTGTTTTCATGGCTCTTGGCTCCACTCTCTGGGCTCTTGGTTTCAGCACATTTAATAATGGATAAAATTAATTTTAAAAAAACCTATTTTCCAATAAGAAGCTTACAGCCCAATAAGAGCTCATAGAACTGCTTATCTAAGAATTTTCCTTCAGGGTGAGGGAAGTTCTGTCCTCAGACCTCCTAAGAGACACCAAGACACCCAAGATTCAAATGAAATAACATCTAGACCTTCCCTGAGGTCTAGGGAAAGCCCAAGAGGCTCTCTGAGGCAAGCAAGACTTCAAAATCTGCATAAATGACTCTTGAAAAATGAAGCTACATTGGGGGATCTTCTTGAAACTTCCATCATAGATACTACTTTCTTCTTCTCTTCCCAAAACATGCCACTTTGATAAATTTCATCAACCAATGGTAATTATGAATTCTGTGGCTTTCACTGTATGAATTGTTATGTGTCTGTAGGAATGAAACTATGATTACCTGTTAACCTGAATCTTGGATTCACAGCAACTTGTATTCAATTTTCCTCCTCAAGGTCTTGGAAACAAAAGATTTCAGATGTCTGAGTTAGTATCGTATACCTGCAGGCCATAGGCACAGGCACTGCCTCCACTTGGGGCTTGGAAGCCATAGAAATCCTGGGTTCCATTGCTAAAATGCTCTATGCCAAATCCAGTGAACACTTTTGCAAAAACACTAAAAATCGTTATGTTCTATAAAATATTTGGAAATAAACCAGCCTACATACCTATGATATGACCTATGTAGAGTTTGTAGGATCACCTGGATTTCAAATCATCCTACTGTCATTCAATCAATAAACATTTACTTAAAGCATAATATGGCTAGGCATTATCCACTGGGATAAATGCAAAGAATAAAATAGAGTTTTTCACAGAGGAAAGCAGCTTGATGACATTAAAGATGAATATGAGTTTGCCCACCTAAGTATATAAGCATTCCTGCATTCATTAATAGATTGAGGTGACATTTTCCAGAAAGTAGTGGCCTGGTTTGGGTATCCTGAAAACAGAGCCTTCTTCAACTTGTGGCCATAACAATGAGCTTAAGTAAAAAGGAGGGACTGTAATGAAAGAACGTTAGATTCTTGGGGGCACAGGTATTATAGATAGCATTATAACAGTCCGGGACTTGTGTGGAGGTAGTTTATTTGGGAGGTGAAGTGGTTAAGTACTCGACTGTTAGCCAAAAGGTCTGCGTTTCAAATCCACCAGCAGCGCCATGGGAGACAGATGTGGTAGTCAACTTCTGTAAAGATTATAGTCTTGGGGGAGGGAAAGCCAACATGGTAGTATAGACAGAAGCACCACGCTGTCCTTCTTCAGCAAAGACCCAAAAACCTAAGTAAAACAGACACAAACGTCAATCCTGGAACCCTAAGCATCAAATGAAAGGGTAAAGAACTCGATCAAGCACCATATGGGCTTAGAAACTCACAGAGAACAAAGAACAAGGAGATCTACGGAGTGGAGGCCTCATACCAGCTAATGTGGCACTGATTTGTCATCTTCGACTGCAGCCACCAAGGACCATGGACAAGGAGTACAGGACAGCAACTCTACAGAGCTCCCAACAGGAGACAGAGCACCCAGTAACCAGGGATACACACTTTCCCACCCCCTACTTTCTTCCCTCTACACGACCTCCACCACTTTCTAATGGGCAATGGTCACTTGGCCAGAGAGACACCACCTCACTGCCACCCAGGTCCGCCTGGCCCCCAATGGCCAGTTCTCCCAGTGCCATATTTTTTTATTTTTATTTTTTGCTTTTTTTGTTTCTTCTCTCTCTCTCCATTCTTTCCTTTCCTTTCTCTTGCCCAGCTAGCCCCATGCACTGTCTCCACACCTTCTTGACAGGTTGTGCTGCACCACTCAGCTGAAGAGCCACCAGCACAGTCTGCACAGTTCTGTGCCGCCCCCACCAGCCAGCTCCCTGGCACCATACTTTTTCATTCTGTTTCTTCTCTCTCCCTTCCTTCCTTTCCTTTCTCCTGCCCCCCCAGCACTGTGCGCCTCCTCCTCCTTTCTCAATGGGCAGTGCTGCACTGCTCGGCTAGAGAACCACTGGGACACGGCCTCCCGGGTCTGTGCTGCTCCCACAGGCCAGCTCCCTCAGTGCTGTTTTTTTATTTTTCTTTGTCTTTCCCCTTCTTCCTCCCGCCTAAGCCCTGTGCTGCCTCTGCCCCTTCCTGAGGGGCTGTGCCACACCCCTGGTGAGAGAAACATCAGCTCACCACCACCCTAGTTCCACTCCGCCCCCAATAGCCAGTTCCTTCAGCACTATATTTATTTAATTTGTTGTTGGTGGTGGTTTTTCTTCTCTCTCTCTTCTTTTGTTTCCTTTCTCACACCCACCTACCCCTGTGTGCCACCCATGCCCCTTCTTGACAGGCTGAGCCACACCCCTAGGCTAGAGAGCCACCAGCAGATGGCCTCCCCAGGTGCCCCACCCCCACCCACTGAATCCCATCATGTCACTATTTTATTTACTTTTTTCCCTTCATTTTTTAAATTTTTATTTTGCTTCTGTTTCTCTCTCTTCTTTCTCTTCTATCTCTCCCCCACTTAGCTCCACACATCACATCGTCTCCCTTCCCTCCTGCCTATCTGCACCACACACCAAGTGCCACGCCACTGAGCAGCACTGGCATGGACCCCGCAGACACCGCCCCACACTGCCCTCCAGTCCCACACAGTAGGCCCCAGTTGGTGCCACAAATGACCTGTCCCTGCCACTCCTACCCTCATTGGACATGCCCTACTGCACTATAGCTAAGCTACCAGCCCTCCCCACCTGGACAAGGTGTTGAGAAGTATTATGCCCACATATGAGCAAGCAACAAAACACAGCCAGCCCATCTTCCCAAACATAACCAAATAAAACAAAAAACAGGACAAAACAAACAAATCTACAATCAATAAATGAAGAAAATAATTCCTGAATATCCCGGAGACAGCAGACAATACCAAAACATATAAAAAAACAGGACAGGTTGGCTCCAGTAAACAACCAAAATAAAACACCAGATGACCTTCTGGTAAAAGAAAAGGGACTGGAACTACCTAATAGGGAATTCAAGTCTAATATTCCGAGGTCTCCAAGAGATTAAGAAAGAGATGAAGGAAAACACAGATAAAAATAAGGAGAAAATAGACAAAATCAGGGAAAACACAGACAAAGCAATGGAAGAATTCAGGAAAATAATACAGGAATAAAAAGTCAACATAAATAAACAACTATAAATCATACAAAAACAGGAATTAGAAATCCAAAAGCTAAACAACAAGATTTCAGAAATGGACCGGGCAATAGAAAGTTTTAGTAACAAAATTGAAACAATGGAAGACAGGATCAGTGAAATTGAAGACAAATCCTTGAATACCACTTTGTTTGAGGAAAAATCAGAGAAAAAAATAAATAAAACCTGAGAATGATGTGGGATACAATTAAGAGCAAAAAATCTGTGCATGGTCGAACTTTCAGAACAGGGAGAGAAAACTGAAAATAAAGAGAGGATCATTGAAGAACTGCTGACAGAAAACTTCCCTAATATCATGAAAGATGAAAAGCTGACCATCCAAGAAGCTCAACAAACTCCATATAGGAGACACTCCAAAAGAAAGTCACCAAGACATCATAAGCACACTGGCTAAAACCAAAGACAAAGAAAAAATCCTGAGAGCAGTCGAGGAAAAAAAAAAAAGTCACATACAAAGGAGAAACATAAGGCTAAGTTCTGATTACTCAGCAGAAACCATGCAGGCAAGAGGGCAATGGGATGACATATATAAAAGCTTAAAAGAAAAAAACTGCCAACCAAGAATCATATATCCTGCAAAACTCTTGCTCAAATACGCTGGCAAAATTCAGACATTTCCAAATGAACAGAAATTAAGGGAATAAGAGGAACAAAGAAAATATCAGAACCATAAAAAAAAAGCACTACAAAATGGCAGCAATAAACTCACACCTATCAATAATCACAATGAATGTAAATGGTTTAAATGCACACATAAAGAGACAGAGAGTGACAGAATGAATTATAAAACAGGACTCATCAATATACTGTCTACAAGAGACACACCTTAGAAACAAAGACATAAATATATTACAAATCAAAGGATGGAAAAAATATATCAAGCAAATAGCTACCAAAAACATGCAGGAGTGGCAATACTAATCTCATATAAAATAGCTTTAAAACAAAATCCACCATAAAAGACAAGGAAGGACATTTTATAATGATTACAGGAACAATCCACCATGAGGACATAACTATAATAAATATCTATGCGCCCAATGACAGGGCTCCAAAATACATAAAACAAACTCTAACAGCATGGAAAAGAGAAACTGACAGTTCCACAATAGTAGGAGACTTCAATACACCACTATCAGTAAAGGACAAAACATCTAGGAAAAAACTCAGCAAAGATATGGAAGATCAACCAAACTGGCCTCATAGACATATATAGAATACTCTACCCAACAGTAGCAAAGTATACATTCTTTTCCAATGCACATGGAATGTTCTCCAGGATAGACTACACCTTAGGCCTCAACAAAATCCAAAACACTGAGAGAATACAAAGCATCTCCTCTGATCACAACACCATAAAAATAGAAACTAACATAGTTTATAAAGAAAATGTTCTACATTCTTCTTTGATGTCTAGCATCTGGGATCTTAAAAGCCTGTGGATGGCCATCTAAGATACTCCACTGGTCTCACCCCTTTGGGAGCAAGGGATAATGAAGAAAACTAAAGACACAAGGGAAAGATTAGTCCAAAGGACTAATGGACCACAACTACCAAGGCCTCCACCAGACTGAATCCAGTACAACTAGACGGTGTCCAGCTACCACCACTGACTGCTCTGACAGGGATCACAATAGAGGGTCCCAGACAGAGCTGGAGAAAAATGTAAAACAAAATTCTAACTCACAAAAAAAGACCAGACTTACTGGCCTGACAGAGACTGGAGAAACCCCAAGAGTGTGGCCCCTGGACACCCTTTTACCTCAGTGATGAAGTCACTCCTGAGGTTCACACTTTAGGCAAAGATTAGATAGGCCCATAAAACAAAATGACACTAAAGGGACACACCAGACCAGGGGCAAGGACTAGACAGCAGGAGGGGACAGGAAAACTGGTAATAGGGACCCAAGGTCAAGAAGGGAGAGTGTTGACGTGTCATGGGGTTGTTAACCAATGTCATAAAACAATATGTGTACCAACTGTTTAATGAAAAGCTAGATCGTTCTGTAAACCTTCATCTAAAGTACAATTTAAAAAAAAAGGCTGAAAAAGAAGTAGAAATTAATAACAGGAAGAGCAAGGAACAAAAATCAAATACAAGAAAAATAAATAACACCTTGCTTAGATAAGTGGTAACTTTGGTGAAGGGTAAGACTTTACACAGTACTGGGGAAGACATCACAACTTGACTAAGGCAAAGTCATAGAAACTTCACAGACTTATCCAAACTCCTTGAGGGCTGGAATTACTGGACTGAGGGCTGGGGACCGTGGTCTTGGGAGACATCTAGCTCAACTGGCATAACATAGTTTATAAAGAAAATATTCTACATTCTACTTTGGTAAGTAAGTGTCCGGGGTCTAAAAAGCTTGTAACTGGCCATCTAAGATACTCCACTGGTCCCATCCCATCTGGAGAAAGGTAGAATGAAGAAAACCAAAGACACAGTGGAAAAATTAGTCTAAAGGACTAATGGACCACAGCTACCACAGCCTCCACCAGACTGAGTCCAGCACAACTAGATGGTGCCCAGCTACCATAACCGACTGCTCTGACAGGGATCACAATAGAGGGTCCCAGACAGAGCTGGATAAATGTAGAATAAAATACTTGCAAAAAAAGACCAGACTTGCTTGTCTGACAGAAACTGGAGAAACCCTGAGAGTACTGCTCCCGGACACCCTTTTAACTCAGTGCTGAAGTCACTCCTGAAGTTCTCCCTTCGGCCAAAGATTAGACAGGCTCATAAAACAAAACAAGACTAAATGGGCACACCAACCCTAGGGCAAAGACGAGAAGGCAGGAGAGGACAGGAAAACTGATAATGAGGAACCCAAGGTTGAGAAGGGGAGAGTGTTGACACATCAGGGGGTTGGCAACCAGTGTCACAAAACATATGTGTATTAATTGTTTAATGAGAAACTAATGTGCTCTGTAAACCTTCATCTAAAGCATGATGAAAAAAATTTTTTTTAAAACTACGAGATAGCATCTCACCCCAATATTATTGGCACGAATCCAAAAAACAGAAAATAACAAATGTTGAAGAGGTTGAAGGGAAATTGGAACTCTTTCTTATGCACTGTTGGTGGGATTGCAAAATGGTGTAACCATTTTGGAAAATAACATGGCATTTCTTAAAAAGCTAGAAATAGACATACTGTATGATCCAGCAATCCCACTCCTAGGAATATATCTAGAGAAATAAGAGCCGTCACACAAATACACAGATACACACTCAGGTTCATTGCAGCATTATTCACAATAGCAAAAAGATGGAAACAACCTAAGCGCCCATCAACAGATGAATGGATAAACAAACTATGGTACATATACACAATAGAATACTATGCAACAATAAAGAACAATGATGAATCTGTGAAACATCTCACTACATGGATGAATCTGGAGGATATTATGCTGAGTGAAATAAGTCAATCATAAAAGGTCAAATACTGTTTGAGACTACTATTATAAAAACTCATGAAAAGGTTTACACACAGAAAGAAACCATATTTGATGGTTACAAGTGTGGGGAGGTGTGGGGAGGGAAAAACATTAACTAGACAACTAGGTAACCTTGGTGAAGTATAAGACTGTACATAATACTGGGAAAATCAGCACAAGTTGGCTAAGGCAATGTCATAGAAGCTTCACAGACACATCCAAACTCCCAGAGGGACCAAATTGCTGGGCTGAGGGCTGTGGGGACCATGGTCTTGGGAGACATCTAGCTCAGTTGGTATAACATGCAACTACCACAGCCTCCACCAGACTAAGTCCAGCACAACTAGATGGTGTCTGGCTACCACCACCAACTGCTCGGACAGGGATCACAATAGAGGGTCCCAGACAGAGTGGGAGAAAAATGTACAACAAAATTCTAACTCACAAAAAAAAAACCAGGCTTAATGGTCTGACAGAGATTGGAGAAACCCCGAATGTATGGCCCCCAGTCACCCTTTTAACTCAGTACTGAAGTCACTTCTGAGGTTCACCCTTCAGCCAAAGATTAGACAAGCCCATGATACAAACAATAATACCCGTAGCTCAACCATGTACATGATACTAAATGGGCACACAAACCCAGGGGCAAGGACAAGAAGACAGGAGGGACAAGAAAGCCTCAGAATGGAAATGAGGAACCTAAGGTCAAGAAGGGGAGCGTGTTGACACATCGCAGGCTTGGCAACCAATGGATTAATTGTTTAATGAGAAACTAATTTTCTCTGTAAACCTTCATCTAAAGCACAATAAAAATAATTAAAAAAAAAAAAGATTACAGCCTTGGAAACCCTATGGGACAGTTCTACCCTGTCCTATAGGCTTACTATGTGTTGAAATCAACTTGAGGACAATGACTATGTTTTGTTTTGTTTTGTGATTTTTAACCAGGAAGCTGGATGGGGAGGACAGGGAAAGTGAAACAGGGAAGAAGGAAAAGTCAATATGAGGGTTTATCATCAAGATAGATGCTGAGGGCAACAGGAGCTCAAAGCCGCCAGGACTTCCAAAGGGAGCATATATGTTGTTGTTGTTAGGTGGCATCGAGTCGGTTCTGACTCATAGTGACCCTATGTACAACAGAACAAAACATTTCCCGGTCCTTTGCCATCCTCACAATTGTTGTTATGCTTAAGGCCATTGTTGAAGTCTCTGTGTCAATCCATCTCATTGAGGGCCTTCCTCTTTTTCTCTGACCCTCTGCTTTACCAAGTATGATGTTCTTCTCCAGGGACCGGCCCCTCCTGATAACATGTCCAAAGTACATGAGACAAAGTCTTGCTATCCTTGCTTCTAAGGAGTATTCTCGCTGTACTCCCAAGACAGATTTGTTCATTCTTCTGTCACTCCACAGTATATTCAATATTCTTCACCAACACCATAATTCAAAGGCATCAATTCTTTTTCTGTCTTTCTTATTCATCATCCAGCTTTCGCATGCATATGAGGCAATTGAAAATATCATGGCTTGGTTCAGGCGCACCTTAGTCCTTAAAGTGACATATATGTTTTTAAACACTTTAATATGTCTTTTGTAACAAGTTTGTCCAATGCAATACGTCATCTGATTTCTTAAGTGCTGCTTCCATGGGCATTGATTGTAGATCCAAGTAAAATGAAATCCTTGACAACGGCAATCTTTTCTCCATTTATCATGTTCCTTATTGGTCCAGTTGTGAGAAGTTTTGTTTTCTTTATGTTGAGGTGCATATGTTGAGCCATACTGAAGATTGTGGTCTTGGATCTTCATCAATAAGTGCTTCAAGTCCTTTTCACTTTCAGCAAGGAAGGTGTGTCATCTGCAAATTGCAGGTTGTTAATTCGTCTTCCTCCAATCTTGAATCCACATTCTTCTTCGTATAGTCCAGTTTGTCGGATTATTTGCTCAGCATACAGATTGAAAAAGTATGGTGAAAGGATACAACCATGACACACAACTTTCCTGACTTTAAACCATGCAGTATCGCCTTATTCTGTTCAAATGACTGCCTCTTGGTCTATGTACAAGTTCTTCCCATTCTTTGCAATGTTATCCATAATTTGTTATGATCCACATAGTTGAATGCCTTTGCATAGTCAATGAAACACTGGTAAACATCTTTTTGGTATTCCTTGAATTCAGCCAGGATCCATCTGACATCACCAATGATATCCCTCGTTCCATGTAGTCTTCTGAACCCGGCTTGAACTTCTGGCAGTTCACTGTGGATGTACTACTCCAACTGCTTTTGAATGATCTTCAGCAAAATTTTACTTGTGTATGATAATAATGATATTGTTTGATAATTTCTGCATTATGTTGGATTACCTTTCTTTGGAATGGGTGCAAATATGGATCTCTTTCAGTTGATTGGCCAGGAAGCTGTCTTCCAAATTTCTTGACATAGACAAGTAAGCACCTCCAGCACTGCATCCACTTGTTGAAATATCTCAGTTGTTATTCCGTCAATTCCTGGAGCCTGTTTTTCACCAATGCCTTCAGTGAGTTTGGACTTCTTCCTTCAGTACCATCAGTTCTTGATCATATGCTACCTCCTGAATGGTTGTGCATCAACCAATTCTGTTGAGTATCGTGCCTCTGTGTATTCTTTCCATCTTCTTTTGATGCTTTCTGTGTCATTCAATATTTTCCCCATACAATCGTTCGATATTGCAACTTGAGGCTTGAATTTTTTCTTCAGCTCTTTCAGCTTGAGAAATGCCAAGTGTGTTCTTCCCTTAGTTTTCTAACTCCTGGTCTTCACACATTTCATTATAATACTTTACTTTGTCTTCTCAAGCCACCCTTTGAAATCTTCCGTTCAGCTCTTTTACTTCATTATTTCTTCTGTTCCCTTTAGCTACTCTACTTTCAGGAACAAGTTTCAGAGTCTCTTCTGATACCCCTTTTTTTTTTTCTTTTTCTTTCTTTACTGCCTTTTTAATGACCTTTTGCTTTCTTCATGTATGATATCCTCAATGTCATTCCACAACTTGTCTGGCCTTCAGTCATTAGTGTTCAATGTGTCAAATCTATTCTTGAGATGGCCTCTAAATACAGGTGGGATATACTCAAAGTCATTTTAGCTCTCATAGACTTGCTCTAATGTTTTTATTTTTTAAATTGTACTTCAGGTGAAGGCTTACAGAACAAATAGTTTCTCGTGAAACAGTAGTACACATGTTCTTTTATGACATTGGTTAACAACCCCACAACATATCAACCCTCTAACTTCTCAACCTTTTTTTT
>NW_004444026.1:5332703-5334356 GCF_000243295.1 Trichechus manatus latirostris | reverse complement strand
GTATATCGCCAATTACTGGTTGTTTTGTCTCCCGCTGGAAGCTCCGTGAGGCTGCTTTCTCACACCCCCTGTTTGCTGGTCTCCGATAGGAGTCCAAGATGGTGGATCCGTGCTGTTTTAACTGGTATGGGACCTCTGCATGAATCTCTCCTCGATCTCCATTCTCTGTCAGTTCTCCCACTCCATTTGGTGCTTGGCTGAGTTCTTTATCTCTTCATTTGATGTTTTAGGGTTTCAGGATTGTTGTATTCTCTGTTCGGCTTAGTTTTTCCGATCTTTGCTGTGTAGGGACGGCGTGGTGCTTCTGCCTAGAGCGCCATTTTGCTGGAACTCCCTCTAATTTTCTTTAGCTTCAACTTGACCTAGCATATGAGCAATTGATGGTCTGTTCTGCAGTCAGTCCCTGGCCTTGTTCTGACTGATAATATTGAGCTTCTCCATCATCACTTTCCAGAGATGTAGTTCATTTGATTCCTGTGTATTCTATCTGGCGAAGTCCACTGTGTACAGTCACCATTTATGTTGATGAAAAAAGGTATTTGCAATGAAGAAGTCATTGTTCTTGCAAAATTCTTTCATGCAATCTCCAGCCTTGTTTCTATCACCAAGAACATATTTCCAACTACCCACCCTCCTTGGTTTCCAACTTTCACATTCCAATCACCAGTAATTATCAATGCATCTTGATTGCAGGTTTGATCAGTTTCAGACATCAGAAGTTGTTAAAAATCTTCAGTTTCCTCATCTTTGGCATTAGAGGTTGGTGTGTAAATTTGAATAACAGTTGTATATACATGTATATAAGCTCACTGGTTTTGCTTCTCTAGAGATCACAGACTAAGACACTTGGTAATCTCAGCAGATTTCCCTGTCAATAATTCTTGTTCTTTTTGCTGTTGTTGTTCTGTTGTTTTTTCCTGGATTTTTTTGGATTAACTATGATAGTTATAGTTTAGTGATTAGTACTAACCTTTAATTCAGTTAAGCCACTGACATTTTGTGGTTTTTAATGAAATAATGTGTGTGAGGAACTTTTTTAGTTGCCTGAGAATTATATTGCCCAATGAACAAAGGTAGTCTTCAAGGAGGGTCAGTTTTACATGTGGGTCCACATATGACTCAAAAACTGTGAACGGAGATCTGGGCAGATCATAACGGTGAGAGGAGTTTCCCTCCAGATAGGAGTTTAAACTAAGTTCACAGTAGGCAGGCATTGTGCACATTCATCGTTTATCCAGCAGGTACTTATTTGTTGAATAAATAAATGAACAGCCCAGGGTTCTGTCTAGCACAGTGCTTGACAAATATTAGTGCTCAAAATTGTTTGTTGAATGATGGTAGGAAGTGTAACCACATGCTCATTGTTGGAAGGGAACCTGCAGCACAGTTATCTTAAGTCTACTGGGATAAACTTTTCTATTCCCCGCTCTTACCTGCACATCAAGTGTACTCCTGAGTTGGCCATGGTGCTACAAAGGAAGCCTACTGTCCAACCCTTTCCATCCACCTGCTTCTGTGCAGGTGGTTAGTCTGCATGTCCTAATCTCTCACCTGCCCTGGCAAGATGACAAGCTAGTTTCCCCAAAGGGGTAACTGGAAAGACCAAAACCGAGCAGCCCCTTGCTTTCTCAGGTCCTGGGATTAAGATGCAAA
>NW_004444026.1:5329840-5331960 GCF_000243295.1 Trichechus manatus latirostris | reverse complement strand
ATGCTACTAAAAACGTCTACTAAAAAATGCTTCCTAGGAGTAAAATGATATTGTGCAGCCCAGATGGGTACCCAAAGAAAGAACCATTGACCTGCCTATAATGCCATATTCCAATACTCAGGTTTTATTTCAAAGTAAAGTCAACCCCGGCATTCATTTTGTATAGAATATATTATTCTATATATTTGATTTAGAATATGTTAACAAATATCTCCTCCCCTCTCCCCCTTTTTTTTTTCAATTCAATTTCCTATTTTTTCCCAGCTAGGGAGGATTTTAGACATGAACAGATATATATACTTGGCTGTTGTTTCTCTGTTATGACTCTAGTTCTGACCTCTATCAATGGCCAGTTCTGCACCTGAATTCTTTGCAGCATTTGGACAACTAAGCCATTTACATGCAAAGTGTGCCACTGGTCCCTTTCCACAAGCAAGGGAAATCAAGGGCAGGTATCCAAACCCTGAGATGTTTGACCTTCTCATAAATGTCATCTACCTACAGCGAAATCACACACTCTCTCCATCAAAAACCAACATATTCATTTAAAATTCAAGCCATTTGGAACAAAGGACCAATTAAACCAGTTAGGATCTAAACGAATTGGCAACCTATCTTTTGACCTTCTTTCTTGTTAACAGTATATTCCTTCTGAGACACAAGCATTCTGTTTTCTCCTTAATCTTTGATAGTCTTCTTTGCTTACCTCCAGAGAGTCCCTGCTGCAGGCAGACAGTCCTGAGCAGGTCTGTCCTCTCTGTCCTCTCTGCTTCACTCTTGCCTACCGGCACTCTGTCTTGGGCTGGCATAGTCAGAAAAAGAATGAGCTGAGTCTTTTACAACGGCCTGAATTTAGTTACATACATTATCACTAATTCTCATGTTTCATTATCCCCGTTTTATAGATGAGGATACTGAGACTCATAGAGATTAAATAACTTGCCTAAGTGCAAACAGCTAGTAAATATCAAAGTCAGTTATGTCAGGTGGGGGCTAGATTCAGCTTCTACTATCCTAGTAACACAGATCTACTAACAGTGCCTTAAACTAAGGGTCAGCACACTATGGTCCATGGGCCAAATCCTGCTGTCGCCAGTTTTTGTAAATCAAGTTTAATTGCAACACCGCCATACCCATTTGATTATGTACTGTCTATGGCTGCTTTCAAAGAGCCCTGGTGGTGCAGTGGTTAAGCACTAGGCTGGTAGCCAAAAGATCAGTGGTTCAAACCCACAAGCCACTCTGTGGGAGAAGGATGTGGCAGTCTGCTTCCACAAAGATTACATCCTTGGAAACTCTATAGGGCAGTTCTACTCTGTCTTATAGGGTCAGTATGAGTCAGAATTGACTTGACGGTAGTGGGTTCGGTTGGTTTGGATATGGCTGCTTTCACTTTGCAACAGCAGAGTTGAGTAGTTGCACCAAAGACCATATGACTCACAAAGCCTAAAATATTTACTACAAGACTCTTTAGAGAAACAGTTTGGTGACCCCTGTTTTAGACAAATAGGGGTTTATTGTAGGATATCAAAGAAGTCTGGAGGTTGGAAATCCAGGCATATTCTCGCAGCTCACCAAAGTCATCAGGCACGAAAGTGCCTTATATCTTTTTGCCCTAATATCCCTAGTGCATTGTTTATATTCTCAAGATACAAAATGGCTGCTGGACCTTCAGCCATCACATTTGATTTCTAGGCAGGAGAAGAACAAGACACAAAAAGAGGCTCTTCCTACACGAGTCAGATTAATCAGAGCTATCCCAGAAGCCATCTTTTTTAACAGAGTGGCGAAGAAGATATTAAGGCCTGGTATCTGATGGTAGCAGTGGGATTATAACAAAGGGAAATAGGAGAGCATGATTGTGGAGGTCAAGACCTAGCTGGATGTGGAGTTGAGGGCAAAGAAGCATAACAGGACTCCAGAGTTTATCATATATCACCATCCTGCAAAAAGGCCCCATGAAACAGGGGAAGTGAGATGGGGAACAGTGAGGACTGCTTTGCAGGGAAGGGGCTGAGTTTAGTTCTGGACAAGGAAGAAAAAGGCAGGTAGAATAAAAGTGGTAAATCCAAACTCAGGTTAAGCAGCTCTAAAATCATTGAGAGTTGGCTTCCAGGGTC
>NW_004444026.1:5323830-5324882 GCF_000243295.1 Trichechus manatus latirostris | reverse complement strand
GTCTGAGAGGACAAAGTAAAGTATTACAGTGAAATGTGCAAAGACCTGGAGTTAGAAAACCAAAAGGGAAGAACTGAAAAAAACTCAAGCCTCGAGTTGCAATAGTGAAGGATTCTACAGGTAAAATATTGAACAATGCAGGAAGCATCAAAAGAAGATGGAAGGAATACACAGAGTCACTGTACCAAAAAGGATTAGTCGATGTTCAGCCATTTCAGGAGGTAGCATATGATCAAGAACCAATGGTACTGAAGAAGCCCAAGCTGCACTGAAAGCACTGGCGAGAAACAAGTCTCCAGGAATTGATGGAATACCAGTTGAGATGTTTCAACAAAGAGATGCAGCACTGGAAACACACACTTGTCTATACCAAGAAATTTGGAAGATAGCTACCTGGTCAACCTACTGGAAGAGACTATATACATGCCCATTCCAAAGAAAGGTGATCCAACAGAATGTGGAAATTTTCAAACAGTATCATTAATATCACAAGCAAGTAAAATTTTGCTGAAGATAATTCAAAAATGGTTGCAGCAGTGCATCAACAGGGAACTGCCAGAAATTCAAGCCAGAATCAGGAGAGTATGTGGAACAAAGGATATCATTGCTGATGTCAGATGGATCTTGGCTGAAAGCAGAGAATACCAGAAAGATGTGTAACTGTGTTTTATTGACTTGTACGAACTCATTCAACAGTGGATCATAACAAATTATGGATAACACTGTGAAGAATGGGAATTCCAGAATACTTAATTGTGCTTATGCAGAACCTGTATATAGACCAGGAGGCAGTCAGTCATTTGAACAGAACAAGGGGATATTGTAAGGTTTAAAATCAGGAAAAGTTTGCATCAGGATTGTACCCTTTCACCATACTCGTTCAATCTGTATACTGAGCAAATAATCCGACAAACTGGACTATATGAAGAAGTGTGCAGCATCAGAATTGGAGGAAGACTACCAACCTGCAGACAACACAGCTTTGCTTGCTGAAAGCAAAGAGGACTTGAAGCACTTACTGATGAAGGTTAAAGACTACAGTATGGATTGCA
>NW_004444026.1:5319462-5322408 GCF_000243295.1 Trichechus manatus latirostris | reverse complement strand
ACCACTAGGAATGATTAGTTAGCATTTGAAGTTCCCTAGCCAATAATCTAGAGCTCAGAGGCAGCTTAATGTTTCAGGTATCATTACCAAAATCTGCACAAGAGTGTTTGCTAGTTAGTATAGTGGATGTTAAAAACCCTTTGTCACTGGTGAAATGAGTGCTGGTCAAAATATGTTATTAGGTAGAAGTATTGTATAGCCAGCCACTCTCATCCTTTCACGAACAAGAGATAAGAATCTACAGGCCCATATAAGAATCTACAGGCCCATAAACCTAAGGCCTTCAGAGACTCTAGGCCTACAGCTCTGTGTGTTCTGTGTCCTCGTCACCTTATGGCAGACTCAGCTTCCTGATCCAACTAGAAGGTGGTAGACCTTCCCATCAGAATTTTGCTGCATTCTCCTTACAATGAACCGCCCATGCGAAGTGCCTGTTGGAAATTCCCCAAACTTATAAATCCTATAACTATTTTTGGGCTTGATAATAAATATTTTAAAAAGTAGCAGAATTTGGCCCAACACTTGTTTTCATTGTGACATACTACCCATTAGGGGAGAGGACAGATAGCCTTCATCTGCTGCTAATCATTGGAGGATACTTGCATTTACCAAAACCAAGTGCGACCGCTTCAAACCCAATAGAATTGCTATAGTAAGAAAGACATAAAAATAAGTGTTGATGAAGACGTAGAAAAACCGGAACCCTTGTACATTGTTGGTAGGAATGGAAAACGGTGCAGCAACTTCAAAAAATAGCTTGACAGCATCTTAAAAAGTTAAACATAAATTTACCATATGACCTAGCAATTTTACTCTGAGAAAAATTAGAACATATGTCCACTGAAAAACTTGTACACAAGTTCAGAGTAGCCAAAAAGTGGAAGCAATTCAAATACCTATCTGTTGGTGAATGGAATATCAAACTGTGGTGTACTCATGCAACAGAGACGCCCTGGTGGCACAGAGGTTAAGTGTGAAGGCTGCTAACCAAAAGATTAGCAGTTCAAATCCACCAGCTGCTCCTTGGAAATTCTATGGGGCGATTCTCCTCTGTCCTATAGGGTTGCTATGAGTAGGAATTGACTAAGCAGCAATGTGTTTTTGGGACATGCAATGGTATACTATTTGTCAATAAAAGGGAACAAAGTATTGACATAAGTTACAACATGGATGAGCTTCAAACATATTACTAAGTGAAAGAAATCAGACACAAAGGACCACGTATTGTATGATTCCATTTATACGAAGTGTGTAGAAATGGCAAATCTATAAAGATCTAAAGTAGATTAATGGTTGCCTGGGGCTGGGAATGGGAAGGGGGAGTGACTGCAAATGGGCACAGAGGATCTTTCTGGGAGACGAGAAGCTTCTAAAACTGGATTGTGGTTGATGGTTGCACAACTCTGTAAATTATTTACTAAAAATCATTGAATTATACATTTGAAATAAGGGTTAAGTATACCTTAAAAAAGCTGTTTAAATTTTTCAAAAAACTGTGTGTGTGTGTGTATAAATTTTTGGTGATTGGTCAAATTGACGTAAGTTCAGTTTGTAACATCTGGCAAGGACAGCACCTACAAAGGGTTTACACATAAACCAGTCTTACCAAAATGTTAACTGGTTACTAGGTACTCCCTTAGTAGGAAGGATAGGAAGATTTGGGTAGGCAAGGAAAGAATTTGGGCAACCACAGAGTCAATTATGCCCTAAATATTTTATTTAACATTGCTTACAAGCAAAAGTTAACTACACCTTGTAAAGGGGTAAGTGTGGGAAGACATATTGGTGGGTGATTAAGGGATGTGACCTCAGGCAGATGTGAGACTGCCTGAGCTGAGAGAGGGAGAAGAAAACTTTCAGTGACTCACTGGCCAACACTGATTAGTAACTAAGAACTTTTGAGCTACTCTGAATCTCAGAGCCTCGCGTTCTGGGGCATGACATAGCAGAGCTTCCAGACTCTGAGGAGACCATGCCAACAGAGTCAGTAATGTTCTTCTCAGTGGTGGCTGTGAGGGCAGATGGCCAAAGGCCAGAGGACTCCCCCTGACCTGCCTCATACACCTTGGCACTGTGTGAACCTCTGAAACTGAAGCACAAACCTAAGGGGAAGCTAAGCGTCAACAATTACTCTGTCCATGTTTCCCACTAGCCAGGCTACACGTAGGTTTAAGTGAAGAGCTTTTCATTTGAAGCACCAATTACCTTGAAGATATTAAAACTGAATGCTGTGTTTTACTACAGCTGGTTCTAACAAGCCAATACTGATAAGCAACTAAGAACTTTGATCTATGCTGCATACCAGAGCCTCGCAGGATTCCTTTCTGACCAATGAACAGTGGGATTTGTTTTAACCAACCAGATACAAACTTATGTATTTATTTGGCCCCAGCTAGCCAGCCAGCAAATGTCAACACCTGATTAGTTATAACCACCTCCAAACTCCCCTTCCTAGCCATTAAAAACTCCTGATTTTTTCTCTCCAGTGAGCCACCTAGTGAATTCTTCACCTGTGTGTTCCCTGCCTGCAAGTAAATAAGCTCAGTGCTTGCTTGCTTTTCAGTCTTTGGTCTTAGTCTTTCCTTTATAGGAAATAAAATCAACCATCAGTTGCTGTCGAATCGACTCTGAATCAAGGCCACTTCATGTGTGTCAGAGTAGAACTGTGCTCCGCAGGATTTTCAATGGCTGATTTTTTGGATGTTGACTGCCAGGCTTTTCTTCCGAGGTGCTTACAGGAGGATTGACCCTCCAATCTTTCAGTTAAAAGCTGAGAATTTTAACCATTTGCACCGCCTAGGGACTCACACTGGAGCTTGGGAACTGAGATTCATGCCTACTCATTGCATAGCCCATTGGGCCATGAAATGCCCCCTGCTAGAGTGACCAAATGCCAAGTGACCAAACTCAGATGCCAAGATGTGTAAAACCTCTATTGATGGACGC
>NW_004444026.1:5302272-5315248 GCF_000243295.1 Trichechus manatus latirostris | reverse complement strand
AGCACTGCCTTTGCTGTATCCCAAAGGTTTTGGTATGATGTATTTTCATTCTCTTTGATTCTAGGAATTTTTAGATTTCATCTTTGATTTCTTCTAATACCCAGTGGTTTTTAAGCAGGGTGCCATTCGGTTTCCATGTATCTGATTTTTTTCCTTGCTCTTCCTGTTATTAATTTCTACTTTGTTGGTGTTGCAATTAGAGAAGATACTTTGTATTATCTCAATGTTTTGGATTTTTCTGAGGGTTGCTCTGTGGCCTAAGATGTAGTCTATTCTGGAGAACATTCCATGTACATTGGAAAAGAATGTATACTTTGCTGCTGTTGGGTAAAGTGTTCTATATATGTCTATGAGGTCAAGTTGGCTGATTGTGGCCTTTAGATCTTTTGTATCTTTGTTGAGTTTCTTTCTAGATGTTCTGTGCTTTACTGAGAGTAGTGTGTTGAAGTCTCCTACTATTATTGTGGAACTATCAGTTTCTCTTTTCACTGGTGTTAGTTTGTTTTAAGCAATTTGGAGCTCTGCCATTGGGTAGTAGATATTTATTATGGTTATGTCTTCATGGTGGATTGTCCCTTTAATCATTACATAATGCCTTTCTTTGTCTTTTATAGTGGATTTTGTTTTAAAGTCTATCTTATCTGAAATTAGTGTGATTATGATATGCCTTGGTGTTTTTCTTTTGGGGTCTATCCTATATGAGGTTCGTTTAGCTTCTTGGATGGTTGGTGTTTCATCTTTCATGATATTATGGAAGTTTTCTGTCAGCAAATCTTCAATGATCCTTTCTGTGTTTTCAGTATTCTCCCGCCAATTCTGGAACTCTAATCACATGTAAACTTTTGCTTTTGATTGTATCCCACATCGTTCTCAGGGTCTCTTCATTTTTCTTCATTCTTTTTGCTAATTTTTTCCTCAAACAAAGTGGTATCCAAGGATTTATCTTCAATTTTGCTGATCCCGTCTTCCATTGTTTCAAATTTGCTTCTCAAACCTTCTATTGCACTATGTATTTCTGAAATCTTGTTGTTTACCTTTTGGATTTCTAATTGCTGTTTCTGTATGATTTCTAGTTGTTTATTTATCTTGACATTTTGTTCCTGTATTATTTTCCTGATTTCTTGTATTGTTTTTCTGTCTTTTCCATGATTTTGTCTGTCTTTGCCATGATTTTGTCTATTTTTTCCTTATTTTTGTCTTCATTTTCCTTCATCTGTTGGAAAACCCTGAGTATTAGAGTTTTGAATTCCCTATCAGGTAGTTCCAGTGCCTTTTCTTCTAGCAGAAGATCATCTGGTGTTTTATTTCTTTGTTTTCTGGAGCCATCCTCTCCTGTTTTTTTATGTTTTGGTATTGTCTGCTGTCTCCAGGACATTCAGGAATTATTTTCTTCATTTATTGATTGCAGATTTGATTGTTTAATCCTGCTTTTTGTTTTATTTGGTTATGTCTGGGCAGGCGGGCTGGGTATGTTTTGTTGCTTGCTCACCTGTGGGCACAATAGTTCTCACCATCTTGTCCAGGTGGGCAGGGCTGGTCACTCAGCTATGGTGCAGCAGGGTGGGTCCAGCAGAGATGGAGGGGTGGAGATGGGTAGTATGCGGCATGAACTGGGGGCAACAGGGTGGGGCTGGGGGCCAGTGCAGGTCAAGGTCTGGGGCCTGCATTGGTACTACTTAGGGGCATGGCGTTCAGCACACAGTGCAGATAGGCATAAGGGAAAGGAGAGGATTTGATGTGCAGAGCTAAGTGGGTGGTGAAAGAAAAGAGAGAAACAAAGGCAAAAAAATTTTTTTAAATAAATAAATAAAATAAAAAAAGGGAAATATAATGGTGGTGAGGTAGGATTTAGCGAGTGGCAGTGGAGCAGACCTGGTGAAGCCATGTGCTGGTGGCTCTTTAGCTGAGGGGTGTGGCTCAGCCCGTCGAGAAGCTGCATGGGTGGTACACGAGGCTAGGTGGGCAGGAGAAAGGAAAGGAAAGGGGAAAGAGAGAAGAAACCAACAATCAAACAAAAAATAAAAATAATAATAAATAATAAAAAAATAAATAAAAGCAACAACAGCAACAAAAATATGGCAGTGGGGCACTCACCGCAGGGGGTGGGGGGGAATTGGGATGGTGGCGAGCTGTTGTTCCTCTCACTGGATGGCAATGCACAGCCCATCAGGAAGGGGCAGAGGCAACAAAGGGCTTAGATGGGAGAGAGAAGGAAAAGGAGAAAGGGAAAGATAAAGAAAAATAAAAAATATGGCACTGAGGGAGCTGGCCTGTGGCAGCAGCGCAGACCCGGGGAGGCTGTTTGTCAGAGGCTCTCCTGCCAAGTGATACAGTGCAGCCCACCAAGAAGTTGGGGGACCGCGCACAGGGCTGGGTGGATGGGAGAAAGGAAAGGAAGGAAGAGGAGAGAGAGAGAAGAAACAATAACCAAAAAAAAAAAGAAAAGAAAAACCAAACAAACAATAAAAAAATGAACAAAATGGCACTAAGGGACCTGGTCGTTGAAGATGGCATAGTACAAAGTGACTCTCCAACTGAGCTGTGCAGCATGGCCCCTCCGGAATGGGAGAAAGGAAATGAGAGAGAGAAAAGGAACAGAAAAAAGAGGAAAAGAAACACACACACACACACAAAGCGAACAAACCAAAAGATCACAGCCCATCAAGAAATGGGGGGAATGGCACACAGGGATAGCTGGGTGGGAGAAAAGAAAGGAAGGAAAGAAGAGAGAGAAAAGCAACAAAAAAAGCCCAGAAAACAATACCAAAAAACAAAGAAACAAAAATATAAACCAAAACAAACAAACAAACCAGCTGGTGGGGGTGGGCGGACCCTGGCAGCAGTGAGCTAGTGTCTCTCCAGCTGAGCAACCATGGCCCGTTGGCAAGCAGCAGGTGCCAAGTAGAGGGAAGAAGGATGGGGGTGGGAAAGCATGTATCCCCAGTTACCGGGTGCTCTGTCTCCTGCTGGGAGCTCCGTGGAGTTGCCTTCCTGTACTCCCTGTCCATAGTCTTTGGTGGCTCAGGTCCAAGATGGCAAATCTGGGCAGCAGAGAGCTGGTATCTCTCTGGCTGAGTGACAGAGGCTGGTTGGCAAGCAGCAGAGACGTGTAGGGTGGGAAAACATGTATCCCTAGTTAGCAGGTGTTCTCTCTCCTCCTGGGAGCTCCTTGAAGCTGTCTTCTGGTACTCCCTGTCTGAGTTCTTTGGTGGCTGTAGCCCAGGATGGCGAATCCAGCTGCATTAGCTGGTATGGGACCTCCACTCTATAGCTCTCCTCATTCTCTGTTCTCTGTCAGTTTCTTATTCCATTTAGTGATTGATCGAGTTCTTTATTCCTTCATTTGGCACTCAGGGTTCCAGGATTGACATTTATATCTGTTTTTCTTAGTTGTTTGAGTCTTTGCTGCGGAGGGACAGCATAGTGCTTCTGTCTACAGAGCCATGTTGGCTCCACCTCCAGAACTCTTTAAAATTTTAAACAGCAAAAGGTGTCACTTTGATGAATAGGGTGTGTGCTTCTGACCCAAGTCATGGTCTTTTCAGTTGATTCATATTCATACAAAAGCTGGAAAATGAAAAAGGAAGGCAGAAGAAGAATTGATACATTTGAATTGTGTTGGCAAAGAATACTGAATATACCATGGATTACCAGAAGTACAAAAAAATTAGTTTTAAAAGAAATACAACCAGAATGCTCCTTAGAAGCGAGGATGGTAGAAATTGACTTGCTTACTTTGGACACATCATCAGGAAAGACCAATCGCTAGAAAAGGACATCATGGTTAGTAGAGGGCCAACAAAAATGAAGGAAACCCTCAATGAGATGAATTGACACAATATTCAAAATAATGGATTCAAACACGTCCAAGGTCGTGAAGATGGTACAGAACGAGGCTATGTTTTGTTCTATTATACACAAGGTCACCGTGAGTCAGAGCCAACTCCACAGCAACTAACAACGGCCACATTCCAGTAATAATAAAATTATATCTCAGGCTCTGTTCTAAATGCTTTACATGTATTAATTCATTTTACCCTCACAAAAACCCTCTGAGGGTTTCAGGCGGTGGCAGCAGGACTAGCAGGGCTGCAAGTACCTTCTGCTTTAAAAAGTTGTTTCATCAGTGTTAGAACCAGGAACTTGAGGGTTCTGGAAGGACTGCTATCTCTCCAGGGTATGACCTGCTATCTCCCCAGGGTATGACCATACCTACCTCAGTATCTGCTTCATAAAGACATCATAGTTTTGGGAAAGAATACCATCTGCACTGTTTTTGTTGTTGGGTGCCGTGGATTCGATTCCTACTCACAGTGACCCCATTGTCCCAGAGTAGAACTGTCCCATAGGGTTTTCTAGGCTGTAATCTTTATGGGGAGCAGATTACCAGGTATTTTCTTCCACGGAGCCTCTGGGTGGGTTTGAACTGCCAACCTTTCAGTTAGCAGTTGAGCACTTAACTGTGTCACCAGGGCTCCTTGTGCCATGAGCACTAACCATTAAACCCATTGCTGCTGAGTCGATTCCAGCTCATAGCAGCCCTGTAGGACAGAACGGAACTGCCCCATAGGGTTTCCAAGAAGTAGCTGGTGGATTCGAACTGCTGACCTTTTTGCTAGCTGCCAGATTGATGGACTACGTGGCTATTCTGAGAACTGATTTATCAGTCAGCGTTCAGGCGTGCTGCGCTCAGAATCCTGCAGACTCTCAAATTTAAAAACATTAAATTTTCATTTTCAATTTATTACATGAAGAATTTCAGCATTCCTTACTAAGTATACGATGTTAGCAAAGGGAGGTGATCCTTAAACTTGTTGCTGATATTATTGAAACAATTCTCACTTTCATGATATTTATCAATTTGGACAGAGTCCTGAAGTATTGTGTGTTAGATTTCTATTTTCTAGTAACTCACGAAATGTAGCCCTCTCCAGCTCCAGGTAGAACAGTGGTTCTCAGCTATGTTTCCCCCAGGGCTTGGAACCTGTTGCCCAAGGTCAAATGCCTGCTGAGAATTTGCATTTCTAACAAATTCCCAGGTGATGCTAATGCTGCTGAATAGGGAGGGACCAATTCTAAGAACCACTAGCAGAGCCCATCAAAAAAAAAACAAACAAACAAACCCGTTACATCTAGTCAATTCCAACTCATAGTGACCCTGTAGGACAGAGTAGAACTGTCCCATAGAGTTTCCAAGGAGTGACTGGTGGATTTGAACTGTAGCTTTTAACCACTGTGGTTTTCAGAAGTTATTATACATAAGAATCACCTGGGGATCTTGTTAAAATGTAGATTCTGATTCAGTATATCTGGGATGGAAATGCAAATTCTTAAGACGGGTTGAACCAGAATGAACTGCCCTGGTTTCCCCAACCACAGCACACAGCACCCTCCCACCAGTAACATCTGTTCACAGTAGTAGCCATCATTTGGAGTTGAGGGGTATCTCCTAAAAGAGAATATCAGAATTCCTGGGGATTCTGATTCACCCTTTTGGATGGTGTGACCTTGTTTTCTCCTCACCTTCTAAAACTCATTTGTCGAGGATATTAGAATACAGCTGAGAAACAAAAGACCATTTCCTTATCAAATATTTTTTAACTTTTGATTTTTTCCAGTGATATAAGTTAGCAGTAAATGGCTTGACATGGAAGTGCAACTTACATGAGATGTCCATGAGGAGTAGTAAGTCTTAACAAAGGGTGATGCCTTCCTTCGAAAGAAGAAATAAAAACAGGAGGTATGGAATGCATTCTATTGGAAAAGGGGCTATAGTGGATGCTGGGATACACCACCCAGATACCCCCTCAGGACCAGAGGAGTTAGCTGTCAAGAAAGTTGCCTCACCCAAGATCAGGCTCTCTTTCCAAGCTCCCTATTAATCTCTGTCTCAGAGACAAGTGATACTATCTGTGTGGAAATCTTACTGCTTATTTCTATCCATTGGTCAAGTCGGAAAAAATATTGGACTCATCTTTGTGTGTGAGAGAGAAAGAATGAGAGAGAGAGAGGGAAAGAAAAACAGAGAGACCCTCTGAATATATAAACTTTTTTATTGTATCTCCAAACAAAGCATGCCTAGGTCATTTATTTCTGATTTTGTTCAATATTAACTAATTTTATAAAAATACCTGTGAAGTATGTATTATTATTAACATCATATGTTACAGATCAGGAAACTGAGGTAGCAAGAGGCTAAGTACTTTGCCCAAGGTCACACAGTGAGTAGTAGAACTGGGATTCTAATGGAGTCACTCTGGTATCTGCACTATACACCCCTTCCTACCTCTTGTTTCCATTTCTGTCTTTTCACACTGGCTTTAGCTTAGATTCTTGTAAAGTTGGAATAATGAAAATAGTAATGAGTTTGTGAAGAATTATAAGAAGGGCAAATGGTGTTGTAGGGAGAGATTTAAGGGATACTTTTCCTTACTGCTTTAGCAATTATGAAATTGTAATTTCTTCTACCTCTGGTTCAGGAATCCTACAGAAATATTTTCTTTGAGTGCTGTTGTGTGTAGATTATAAATGTAGGAAGTTATTTCATTAATTTGAATATATATTCAAATTGATACAAATAAACATGTAAATTCACTGCTATAAATTAAGTTAGACACAGCGACAAAAGCTGGAAACATTGGAGCTGGAAATTGGAGCATAAATTGGGGGCCAAGGTAATAGCACAGCACTGTGAGAACTCTTCATACCACAGGATGCTCAGAATATAAAGAAAATCATTGGGGTCCCCAGAGGGCAGGTGGAAAGCTAGAACCCCATCCTGGGTGGACAGATTAAGATCAGGTGACTATAACCCAAGCCTCTAGTTATCATTACTCCACAAGACAACTACCTTCCACCCAAAAAGTTTAAACAAGACACTTCAAGATGGAGCCTCTCCACGCACAACTTTCATCTCGGAGCTCCTTAGAATGTATCCCTGCTTTCCTGCCACCTGTCTGTTGTGAAGTGTGCATGCCTGGTCCTACTGCAAGTGAAGACATGTATGCCTGCCAGGTACCAAGTAGAGAGTCCCAAATTCCTTACCCCCCTCTTCTTTCTCTTCTGGTCAAAGTAGTGAGACAAGAGCAATGAAGATGCTTAACGTCTACAAGTGACCCTCTCTTTGAAATAAAAACAAACTGTCAGAGAAGAAAATTAATGAACCTTAATTATTTTTTGAAGTTCCCTTAAAAACAAAGCCAGGTGTATGTGCGCATGAGAATAGAGAGGCTAGAACCAGAGTGACCTTCAGGAAGTCGTGTGAAGGCATGATTACGAGCACAGACTCTGGTACCACACTGTCTGGGTTGAAATCCTGGTTCTACCATTCCAAGTTATGTGGCCTTGGGCAAGTTACTTTTGTGCCTCAGTTTTGTCATCTGTAAAATGGGAATAATAATGACACATCTATCTTAAAAAAATTATTTTGTGGGATGAACGGTGTAAGTTACTGTATGATAATGTAATATGGTGTTAGAATAGTCAGCAGTCCTAGTGCCAACCCCAACATGAGGATGCTAGTGTGGTGCTCATTTAAACAGTTTCCTCTTTGAGTCTTCCTTAGGAGGCCACTTGAAGAAACACTGGCTCTAGCTCTTTTGAACTATTCCAGAATCATTAGTGTAGTGCTTCTCCATCTATGTTTCCCCCAAGGATGAGATACTCTCAATAATACCATCATGGATGATTCCTGTGTTGATTAGGATGCAGCTAAATCTGAACCAACCTAAAATATGGCAAATCAGGGTGAAAGAGTTTTAAAATGTCCATGAGTCGGAATCTACTCGACTGTACAGCAACTAACAACAACAAGTAATTGTGAACAGTAAGTAAAACTGGGATATAGTCACACAGGGAATTAGATGAGCCTTGGGCAAGCTTATTAGAAAAGGTTCCTCTGCTCCCAGCATCGTTTGAAGTGACCTGGACAATATTGCTGTCTCAAAGGTAGCAAGGAAGGGGAACGTTTTGGTGGCTCTCAATTCTGGAGAGGTCCTGCTGCTCAAATACTTCAAAAGCGTCCAGAGAGTAGAGGGGAGAACCTTACCATGAATTTGTTATTGGGCCCAAGTATATGGCTTTGATCAGAATCTTAGGGGGCTACATTTAAGCCACGCTAAAAATTTAACTGACTAAAAGGATTGTGCTTCTTTGGGGGAAAAAGGGAAGCAAAACTGGCAAAGTGCCCTAGGTAAACTGTGAAGCTGGTGAAGTTTGCCTCCTGCAGACACCTCCTGCAGTCTTTGTCCAGCTCCATCTTCAGGGGGCCCAGAGTTCTGAAGCAGCCCCAGTCAGTCAGGGACTCACTCAGGGTCTCAGGGAAGAAATTTCAATTCACGTGAAGGTGTTAGAGACTTAAAGCTGGACGCAAAAGAATTTGCAGACACCTGAGACAGGGACATATTTTCCAAAAAGAAATAAATTGTTTATGAAAGTATTTCAGTACTATACCAGTCCCAGAGGAATTATTAGTTTGAGTAGGCTATCTTTATCATCGAATCACACCATTTTGTGACCCCTGAGTTGGATAAAAAAAAGGTTTGCAACCAAGGACATCTACTTGTACCAGAGCTTTTTGTGACACCCGATATGCTTTCTGTAGTTTGAAAAAACAGAATTCTTCCAAGTTTGTTTTCACCTTGAAAGAATGTGTCATAAAGAAATTCACACATATTTGCTTATCCAAAAGTTTTATATGATGCATACGCAGAATTAAGATCAATGAAGGCACATTAATGCTCAAAGCTCTCTCTTTTTCTACCACAGCGTTTGTTTTCTTTCTCCCAGAGCATACATCTTTTTTCTTATCAGAGCCAAGATTCTCCAAACTGCTCCTTAGAGTGTTTGAGGGGAGCCATTCAGTCCCTGCAGGCTGTGGCCTCTTCTATTGGGAACCTCAGGTGGCTGGGTTAGGGTCCTGAAGACCTTTCCCATCCTTCATTAAGAAACACAATGAACCATCAAAAGCTCAAACTGTAAATACATAGCAAAAGCCAATGCTTACTATGTGCCAGGCACTGTTCTAACGGCTTACATATATTAAGTACCTTCATATCAAATCCATCTCCAGGCCCTGTGTTAAGTTACTGAATGCTCACAAATCCCTGTGAGGTTTGTATAATTATTTTCCATATTTTACAGACAGAGACACTGAACACAAGTATTATTAAGTGACAAGGCTGGGATTTGAAATCCAGGCAGTCTGGTTCTGGTGGTTACACTCCCCGATGCTACACATTATCAACATTCATGCGTCAGGAAAAAATGCCAACCAAAGGTGAGCTCCAGCAAGGGAGAATGAAGAAAACAGGATATTAATGGCCTAATGGACCACGACTACCACAGCCTCCACTGGACTGAGTCCAGTACAATTAGATGGTGTCCAGCTACCACCACTGACTGCTCTGACAGGGATCACAACGGAGGGTCCCGGACAGAGCTGGAGAAAAATGTAGAACAAAATTCTAACTCACACAAAAAGATCAGACTTACTGGCCTGACAGAGACTGGAGAAACCCCGAGAGTATGGCCCCCAAACACCCTTTTAGTTCAGTAATGATGTCACTCCCAAGGTTCACCCTTCAGTCAAAGATTAGACGGGCCCATAAAACAAAATGAGACTAAAGGGGCACAACAGACCAGGGACAAGGACTAGAAGGCAGGAGGGGACAGGATAGCTGGTAATAGGGAACCCAAGGTTGAGAAGGGACAGTGCTGACATGTTGTGGGGTTGTTAACCAAGGTCATAAAATCATATGTGTACTAACTGTTTAATGAGAAACTATTTGTTCTGTAAACCTTCCTCTAAAGTACAATAAAAAACAAAAAACAAAATAAAGGTGAGCTCCACAATTCCCAGCAGTCCACCCACAGCAAGCCAAGGTTATGTAATGTTTGTTCGTAACATTCACCGCACACACCATACAGCACTGTCCATAAGTATGCCACAGGGACCACCAGCCAGTGTGGGCTAATGTTCCAATACAGCACTCACCCTGGGCAAAATGTGCTGTGGTTCTCTTCTCATCCACAGCCATCCTGGCTCTTTTCTCCTTTTTACCTCCTTCTATGGGACACCTCCATAAACTCTCTCTGAGGCACCAATGCCTACTGTTCAATCTTCCATCACGTTAGCCAGTTCAGTTCTTCTTGGTCCTTCCTTTACAAAGAGACTGACAACAGTTTAGAGTGGCATTTACCTTTAAAATCATTCTCAGCTGGGGAGATTTTGCCCCCAGGGGACTTTTGGCAATGTCTGAAGACATTTTTGGTTGTCACAGTTAGGAGGGAGGTGCTACTGGCATCTAATCGGTAGAAGCCATGGATGCTGCTAAACATCCTACAATGCACAGGACAGTCCCCTAGAACAAAGATTTATCCAGCCCCAAGTGTCAATAGTGTCGAGGTTGAGAAACCATTCTCTAAAGGAGGGGTGGGGCATGTGTTAAGCCCATGGTAGAATTTCAGGCATCAGGTAATGAGGTGGGCAAGGGGAGGCCAGTGGAGGGAGGGCGGGCTTTTTAGGCTTTACATCGTTCTACTGCTCCCCTAACCCACGCCATGTATTTGTCTCTGTACCTGCCAAGTGATAAGACAGAAATGCTGTCTTGATACATGCCTAGATTTTTTTTTTTTCCCTTCTAAGTAGTTTTTTGGAGAGGACCCATCTACTTTTTATAGAATCCCAGTTCCTGGCAGAGGTTGACTTTTCCTTGTATATGTTCAAAGGAAGGATGATTACGATTTTCTAAAAATGCCACTGAGCCATATAATTACTACTTTCAATGTCATCGTGTGAAAATATTATCTAACTTTGCAGGGTTATTTGGTGCAACATTAAGTGTGTTGAGTCCTAGTAATTAGCCACGTGTTGTTATTCCTTTTAAAATCATGGTGGACCAAGGAGAATAAATAATCGTGTTCATTTTCATGTCAGTGGTGAAACCAGCAGACCATAAGATCTTAATTTTATGCCATACAGATAAAGCCTTCACAAGTCCTTCCCCCAGAACTACTGTTCCTAGAAATTACTTCCCTGTACCCTGTTGCAGACCTTTTATTCAACCACCTCATTCTTTTCTAGAACTTAAACAATTGCCTCAAGGCAGATGAACCTCAAATTTTTCTCTGGAGCTTCAACCTTTCCTCCAATTTCAGGTGCCTCGTTGGTAACTGTCTGCTGGACATCCACACCTGAGTATCTTACTAGGCATCTTGAGCTCAATATGTCTAAAACCCAACTCTTCATCATACTGTCCCCAGTCAGCTCCTCTTCCTAATTTAATCTTTTTTTCCAGTGATGTCATCTTCTCCCAGTCACGCATGCTCAAAAAAAACCAAACCTGTTACTGTCAAGTCAATTCCAACTCAGCGACTTTACAGGACAGAGTAGAACTGCCCCATAAGGTTTCCAAGGAGTGGCTGGTGGATTCAAACTGCCAACCTTTTGGTTAACAGCCTGAGCTCTTAACCGAGTCAATTCCAATTCATAGCAACCCCATAGGTAGAACTGTCCCCAAAGGGTTTCCAGGGCTATATGGGAGCAGACTGCCACATCTTTCTTCCACCAGACTCCTATAGGTTGTTTTAAATTATACTCTTTCTCCCTAACCTCGGTATCAAATTCACCTCCAAGTCTTGACAATTCAACCACCATAGTGGTTCTGGCATTGCTTCCCTATTTCCGATTCCCATGGCCACCACCCTAATTCAGGCCCTGCTTTCAGCCCCCCCACCCCAGACTGTGGCAGGACAACCTCCTCTGACCTCTCCACTACAGTATCTTCCTGCTGCCAGATGACCCTTCCCAGGTCTGAACCATCACCACCTGCCCCAAAGCCTTCAGTTCAGTGACACCTATTGCTAAATGTTTCACCTTGCTTCCCATGGTTGTGTGAAATAAGGTATAAAAACTCAGTTTTAAAATTAAAGAACACTAGTTCAATGTAGATTACTGTCAAAATTATCATTACTAGTTTTATTTTTAATAAAAATACAGATAACCATTTAGAGAAACAGACCTTGGGTGAATCGCGTCTTTAAGGAACTTTGGACAACCAAAGTCATTCTGGAAACCGTGTGCACTGGGAATGGCCATCAGCCTGCAGCCACGCACGGGTAATTTGTTGGGAGAAAAGTTCAGAAACGGAGGAGGAGAGTGACTGAGGCACAGCCTGTAATTATGAGTAGGGTGCAGATGGTTATAAGTAAAATCTTGGCATTGGTTTTCTGGTATTGTATTTTATCTGAAAACTGTTTATATAAAAGAGACATAAACTGCTTGCTGTCGAGTTGATTCTGACTCATAGCAACCTTATAGGACAGAGTAGAACTGCCCCGTAGGGTTTCCAAGGCTGTAAATCTTTACAGAAGCAGACTGCCACATCTTTCTACCAAAGCGGCCGATGAGTTCGAACCGCCAACTTTTGGTTAGCCGCCGAGACCTACTGGACACTAATTTTGTAACTAGAGTTCCCTTCAGCACTACAATCACAGGACAGTTCCAGACCTCAGTTAACATATTGTCTGAGAAGTTGGGAGCCTGCTAAGGTTTAGGGGTTGCTACTCCAGACCATAGTGCCTAAATGGGTCCTTTAAATTGGGAACTTAGAAATGAAGGAATTACTTGAGGAAAATAAATAAATAATTGCTGTCACATTGATTCCAACACACAGTGAGCTCATGTGTGTCAGAGTAGACCTGTGCTCCATAGGCTTTTCAATGACCGATTTTAATACAGGGGTCCCCAGGCTGCAGAAAATTCCACTGCAGCTTGCTTGGCTGGCCTCACCATTCCCAATCCAGTTGTATTGCTTGGCCAGCCTCGCAATTTGCCTCGAAACTGCAGTTCCTTTGCTTGACCTGCCCCGTGAAAATCCTGTCGCC
Source organism: Trichechus manatus latirostris (assembly GCF_000243295.1). Classification (NCBI taxonomy): domain Eukaryota; kingdom Metazoa; phylum Chordata; class Mammalia; order Sirenia; family Trichechidae; genus Trichechus; species Trichechus manatus. Next base: position 5,302,363 of record NW_004444026.1, on the reverse strand, counting down.
TGCATGGTATGGTTAAGAATGTTGCTGATGTAACCTAGGTGAACTCCCTACTTGTAAACCTCTTAAAAATAACTTCTTTCCTTCACCCTCT
>NW_004444026.1:5300664-5301513 GCF_000243295.1 Trichechus manatus latirostris | reverse complement strand
TGCACCTAAGATGAACCAGACTCAAAGGAAGAGTTTAGATACCTCTTCCCCAGGCTTGGACCATTTCTCATCTGCTTCCACTGGATGTAAACAAGGACACATGTTAGCTCATTTACTCCTGTCCATCATTTTATAATCATGAGGGTGCCCAGCATTAGAATAAAGTTAATTCTTTGGAGTGAAGATGGGAGAGACAGAAAAATAGATGTCTTTGAACCGTGGCTCCATCAGTCCAAGAGATGTCCCTATGTCTAGCCTTGCTTTTTGTGAGATAGTAAATATTATCATTATATGAACTGGGGTTTTCTATTATTTAGAACCAAAAGAATCCTAATGGATTCATTTAATCGACATACTCTAACATTTCTCAGAGCCCTGAGAGATTCAGTTTGATTGTGTAAGACCATTCCATTTCTTGTTTTGAATAAAGGCCAGAGAAGGTGACAGGACTTCCCAGGGATTTTTAATATAGTAACTTTTCTTATATGTATTATATCACCTAAATCATTCAATAATCAAACTTTCATCCCTTAATACTCTCTGACATTTTCCCGTCAGAAAGTAATTATTCTAGCACTGAAAAAGTAAAAGAAAAAGGAAAGGAGTGCGTTAGAAATAAATCAGTATTGTTTAATTTCCAAATACCCTCAGAAACTTCTAAAAGCAAGATGAATGGCAGGATAATAGGTTGAAATGCAAATCAAACACAGTGATGTCCCTACTCATGGCACAGCGGTAGGCAACCAGAACATACCACCCTTTATGAACTACTCCAGCTAACCTGATGTTCAACACTTTCCCAATATAGTTGGTTACATTTGCCCCTGATACTAATGGGTAGGTTGAAAT
>NW_004444026.1:5299163-5300564 GCF_000243295.1 Trichechus manatus latirostris | reverse complement strand
TAACCTCCCTGGGCCTCAGTCTCCTCAAGGGCAGAGACTAGTCCTGTTCATCTTCGTAATCTCATCCTCTTTAAACTCAAGGAATGATTGTGCACCAAACAGTCTCATGTATTCAATTAAATCTACATTCTAGGGACAGACAGCCCATGGTCTCAGATCACTCAAATAATAATAGTATATTAGAGATATTAGAGCTGGAAGAAACTTTGGGAATGTATGATTCAACTCCTTTTATTCTAACAATGAATAAACAAGTCCAGGGAGGTGACATGACTTCTCCAAGGTCATGCAGTAGGGTATGGTCGGCTCTGGAATTCACTTGTCTCTCCAATCATATTCTCTTTCCACCATGCCATGGCACCTCTCACAAGTACCTGTTTACTAGCTAGTGGTCTCATTATAATACATCAAAACCCCACTCATCTTTTAAGTGCCATGCCTTTCAAGTCTTTCTGGATTTCTCCACTTGAAATTGATCTCTCCTCTATCTGAATGCTCCTACGGTTTTCATTTACGTGTTCCATATTGAGCACCAACCCTGTTCTAAGTGGGAATAAAATAATGACAAGACACTCAGAGTCTCTACCTTGTGGTTATATGTGCACACAGGCTGAGTGTTCATTACCAGGTCCTTCAGTTGCCTATAGTTATTGCTCAAATCATTCCTCTTCCTCTCATACCCATTAGACTGCCTTGGTTCATGCTCTCATTTTTCTTCATCTGCATTATCTTAACAACTACCTTACCACTGTCCCTACCTTTAATTTTACCTGCACCAATCCGTCCTCCATATCATTCCAGGGGGTATTTTGTAGAATATCAAATGGATTATTCATTCTCTATGTGGTGGACATCTGTCTGGTTGTCCACCTTTCCTCCTTTCAATCCTAGCTTTCATCTTCCGGACATTGGAGGAGCTGAAGCTAGCCTCAGGCTCCAGGAGCGAGCTCTTGATTCAGACCTAGAAAATCAGAGTTCCACACCCAGCCCATCGCTGTAATTGCAGAATCGTTTGAAAGTAATCGTCGTGATACTTCACCCCTAAGGGCTTCAGCATGCGTCTCCCAGGAACGAGGACTTCTCCTACTGACTAAACTCAAGAAATTTAACATTAATATAATATTATGGTCCATGTTCAATTTCCCCCAATTATCTCAATAATGTCTATTTTGACTTGGTTTTTTTTTTTTTTTTTTTAACCCATCCAATTAAAAATTATATATTACATTTGGTTGTTATGTCTCTCTCTAGTCTCCTTTAACTCTAAAACAGTGCCCCACCATTAATTTTCTTTTTCATGGTCTTTTCATGACATTTGCACTTTCGAAGACTAAAGGCAACTTGTCTTCTAGAATGTCTCACATTCTAAATTTGTCTGTTTATTTTCTCATGATTAGATTC
>NW_004444026.1:5296103-5297823 GCF_000243295.1 Trichechus manatus latirostris | reverse complement strand
AAAAAGATATAGTCAGAGAAATCCCTTCCCCCTGTAAGTAATCAATTTTACTAGTTTCTGGATCATGCTGCTATGTTTCACTTTCCAAAACAAACAAATGAATTCTTCTCTCACCCTTTTACTTACACAAAAGCTAGCATACTGTAGATAACATTTTGACCTTGTTGTTCTATTTAACATATCCTGGGAATTACTCCATATCAGTGTATACAGATCTTCCTCATTATTTTTTATAGCCGCATGTAATATTCCATTGTGTGGATATATCACAGTCTTTTTAATCAGTCTGCTACCGATAGGCATTTAGACTCCTCTCCCTCCCAATATATTGCTATGTAAGTAATTCTGCAATGAGTAACCTTGCACATGTGTTTTGCATATTGTTGGTTATATCTTCAGGGTAAATTCCTAGAAATTTACCAATCCAGGGGATTGCTGGACCGAAGGTAAATGTATATGTAGTTTGTTAGATATTACCAAACTCCCCTCCATAGAGGTTGTACCATTTTGCATTCCCAACAACATTGAAGAAGAGTGTCCGCTTGCCCACAGCCTTGCCAATCGTGTTTCAAGCTTTTGAAGTCTTGCCAATCTGAGAGGTGAGATTTTGATTTTCAGTGTAGTTTTAATTTGAATTCAGCTCTGCTTTTGAACATCAAATGAGAAATTTAGGGTCTCATCTGTTAATCCTGGAGAGATATACCACTCCTCTGTAATGCACAGTGTCCTGGTTGAAGACTGGCTCTGCCCTGAAAATCGGTATTTCAGTAATGGTGGGTGTGTTAGCCTACGAGCCTCTTCAGGCTTCAGTGATGCCCCCACATTGAGCACAAAGGAATAACTATTTTTAGTTCACATTCCCTTGCCCAGCCATAGCTCCCCATAGGGCAATGTCTGTGTTGGAATAGGTGAATCCACAGGTGCTATCAACATCAGCCACATGCGTACCTTGGGCCTTGGGCCTTGAGTGCATGTCTGGGTCACCAACCCACACTGTCTTTCTTTCCTTTGGGGTCTTTGGTGTCCTTTCCTACCCATAGTCCTCAATAACGGCACCGCATGCAAGAAGACAGATTTCACTGACTTCAAATCACAGCGGTAAGCTTTGGCTTCTTTGTGCCAGACTGCTATCTGAACTGTCCACCTAAACACCCAGGCCAGCTGTGCCCACCAAGAGGTTTGATTGGAGCAGTATTTATCAAATCATAATGAAGTCTATCATATTCTTCTCCCAGGGCCTACTTGCCTGACACACATTTACGTTAAGGAGGGACACACAAGTGATTCTTTCCAGAACAAAGACCACTTTAAGGGGACTTTGTATTCATTCTTAAATTTGAAGCAGCTTGCAGCTTCTTCCTTTAAAAAAGGTAACCTCTGCTTTATCATATCTGTTTTTTTTTAATCACACTACCCTTGTTGAATATTACTCAAATTAAAAGAGAGACAGAGAATTAGAACTCCGAAGAGCACCCAGTATCCTCAAGACCCAGCACTGTTATTTCTCATATAATTGTCACACAGTGTATGTCTGCTGAATAAATTCATTCATTTTTTGGTCACTTTCCCTTACTCAGTCATAATTCCCAAAAGAACAATCTTCATTAATAAACAAACTCCTCAATGCCTTGAAGGCTAAAACCACTTTCAATATAATACTGCTGTTTCATGATTCTTCCCCAACTAAATTAAAAGCTTCTTGAGGGCAATAACTCTGCCT
>NW_004444026.1:5292332-5295447 GCF_000243295.1 Trichechus manatus latirostris | reverse complement strand
AAAGTAAAAGCTTTTCAAAATCACTAAAACATCTTCTCTGAGAACGAAATTGCTCCCTAAATAGATAGCAAAAGAAATGAGCTACAGACAAGTAATGGCATACTTTTTATTTGAAAGGGGTGAGGGAGAGGTTAATAGCTGAGCATATGTGCTTTGGGTTAAGACATAGTTCATCAGAATTTTAGGCAAGGCAGTTGAGGCAGAAGAAAAGGCACAATCTCTCAGCCCCTTTCCTGGGATCTCACAAGCCTCATCAATCATTCCCCCAAATGAATTTCCGGTTGTTCCCTTCTTGTACACAGTTTGTGCTCATCCGTTTTTGTAACAAACCCAAAGCAATGGAAAAGGGGTGATTTTCAAGTTTTCTTCATTTCATATAGCAAAAATGGAACATGAAAGAAAAAAAATTTTGATCAAGTAGGTGTCCCTTCCACAAAGGAACTGTGTTCAGAACTGAGAATATTCCAGGCATTGGAGTATTCATGTAAATCCAAGCTTCAGGTAGAGACAATACAATTAAAATGGAAATTGTGCAAGTCTGCAAGCCTTGGTAACTTATTTGTGAAATTAAATAGATTTCCAGAAACAGTCGTGCACTGGGGATATGTAGTTATTGTTTAAATCTGAGATAAAAAGATGCCCACTTTCAAAAAGAGAGAACTATGAAAAACCTTGTATCTTGAAAGATGAATATGAATCAGAAGAATGAGACAATCTCACCCTTGAGGGGGAAGAAAGGGCTTTTCCTTTCGGGACTGGAGATGAAACGTTTAAAAATAAGAATTCAAAGCTCCAATCCTCTTGCAAGGCTTTGTGACTCAGAATTGAATTTATTAGTCTGACAAATTGGTTTTTACAGATGCCTTGATTTGAAAACCAAATATACCATCTGGCTGATAACCTCACAGGGGACACACATCTCGCTGAAATGCCTGAGAGCAACTTCCACTGGGTTTATTTACACAAGTGATAGAGGACCCAGAAGGGGTTGCCTCCCAGGTGCGGTCCATCCCCAAATACGATCCTTGTCAATCAGGGCAGAATTGGATTGTCGTTGCTGCTCTGCCCTGGGACCTTCCTACCAATCGGCGCCTCCCATGTCTCTTAACCAAAAGCAAGAACAAAGAAACATGGCAGCAAGATGAACTAGAGATTGTGAGATGGAGTTTGAGCTGGGATTAGAAGCTATCATTTCTCTTATACTTCAGTTTCTCATAAGGCAGGATAGAAACGTGGGCAAAGGGAAAGGCTTAGGCTCTGAAATCAGATACACCAGGATTTGAATCCTGTCTCTACCATGCTGGTTGTGTGTCCTTTCTGAGCCTCAATTTCCCTATCTGTGAAACATGGATAATAATATTACCACATTTAATCATAGCAATGGCCCTATGAGATGAGTATTATCTGTAAAACACACCTTCCAGACTCATGGTGGTGGTGGTGTGTTGGATGGATGCTCTTGAGTTGATTTGGACTCACGTTTACAACCATGTGACAGAATAGAGCTATCTCGTAGGGTTTTCTAGGCTGTAATCTTTAAGCGGGGAGCCCTGGTGGTACAGTGGTTAAAGAGCTCGGCTGCTAATCAAAAGTTTGGCAGTTTGAATCCACCAGCCGCTCCTTGGAAACCCTATGGGGCAGTTCTACACTGTCCTATAGGGTCATCAGGAGTCGGAATCGACTCGACAGCAAAGGGTTTGGCTTGGTTTTGGTTAATCGTTAAGGGAACAGATTGCTGGGTCTTTATCCCGAGGAGCCACTGGGTGGATTTGAACCTGCAACTTTTCAGTTAGCAGCCAGGTGCTTAAGTATTGCTCCACCAGGGCTCCTTTCCAAGTTCATAGTAAACATACCTATTGAGCCAAACCCGTTGCTATCAAGTCGATTTCAACTTACGGCGACCTATAGGACAGAGTAGAACTGCCTCAGAGTTTCCAAAGCTGTAATCTTTGTGGAAGCAGACTACCACATCTTTCTCCCGTGGAGTGGCTGGTGGGTTTGAACCACTGACCTTTCAGTGAGCAACCAAATGCTTAACCACTGCACCGCCAGAGCTCCTTATAGTAAATATCAAAAAAGCAAATTCATTGCCTTCGAGTGGATTCCTATCACAGCAACCCTACAGAACAGAGTAGAACTGCCACATAGGGCTTCTAAGGAGTGCCTGGTGGATTTAAACTGCCTACCTTTTGGTTAGCAGCTGAGCTCTTAACCACTGCACCACCAGAGCTCCTTACAGTAAACATAGTAAACATTTAATAAGCAGGAGTTATTATTTCTTCATCTGTCAAATGGTCACAAAGACAGGAGTCACTGTAGCCACCTCTGTTTTCAAGGCACTTCCAAATCAACTTCTTCTCAGTATTGACCTCTGTATACGCTGATCCACATCCCTGAGTGGCACAAAATTTTGCACTTTGCTGCTAACAGAAAAGTTGGCAGTTTGAACCCACCCAGTGGTGGTGTGGGAGAAAGGCTTGTCAATCTGCCTCCATAAAGATTACAGCCCCCAAAACCCTGTGTAGCTCAGTTCTGCTCTGTAACACACGGGGTCACCATGAGTTGGAATGAACCCAATGGCAAAATGTTTGGTTTCTTTATATACATACCATTTTACCAGCTCTTGATGAGGAACCTAAATAAGTAAGTGAACTGAGAGTGCACGTTCTTTTCACTTTCTGACGGTGCCTCTATGATGTCATTTTTCAGGTATGCGAAATCATAAAAGTGGATACTACATCCCCTGCCCCCAAGGATATTTCTACCTAATGAGTCTCTTCTCCCACTCATATTCTCCCTTGAAATCTCCTTCTGTTTCCTACAAAGGGAGAGAAGGGAAGGAAAGCAGACGGAAGGTGAGGAGGGAGGAGAAAAAGGTAGGAGAGTAAGAGGGAGGATGAGGAGGAGAAGAGAAGGGGGGTACTTCATAACCAAAAAAGTATCCAGCTAAGATAACTATATCAATAAAACAGGCAGACAAACCCATCACCCTTCCCTGACTCAATCCTAAAACCAATAAACCAGGAGTCCAGGGGCAGCCAATCATAACAATCTGTTATGAGCAGACAATTCAACTCACTTGTGGTTGATGCAAGAAGAGATATTTGGACATTAG
>NW_004444026.1:5286335-5287365 GCF_000243295.1 Trichechus manatus latirostris | reverse complement strand
TGAGGTATACAAGATTGGATAGTCTCTTAAGCCAATCTCTTTTGAGATATAAAAGAGAGAAGCGAGCAGAGACACATGGGTACCTCACACCACCAAGAAAGCAGTACTGGGACCAGAGTGCTTAGACGCTCCCAGATCAAGGGAAGACTGATGCATCACAAGGACCTTCCAATAGCCCAGAGAAATGAAAAATTCTCTTCACACAAAAACACATACGTATATGTTCATGGCAGTTTTATTCATTATAGATAAAAACTGGAAACAACCCAGATGTCATAGACCAGAATATGAAAGTGGGAGAGAGTAGAAAAGGGAAAGGGAAGGCTGAGTAGAAGTCTGTTGAGAAAGGTAGCTGGTGAATGGTTAATGGGTAACTGGTTAAACAAACTGTGGTACATCCAGACCTTGGAATGCTACTCAGCACTAAAAAGGAATGAAGTATTGATACACACAACTTGGATGAATCTTCAAGTAACTATGGTGAGTGAAAAAAATCCAATCCCAAAAGGTTACATACTACTTGATTCCATTTATATAACATTCTTGAAATGACAAAAGTTTAGAAATGGAAAACAGATTAGTGGTGGCCAAGGGTTTGGAACAATGGGAGGTGGGGCATGAGGGAGGTAGGTGTGGTTACAAAAGGGCAAAATGAGGAATCTTTGTAGTGAAGAAACTGTTGTTCTGTGTCTTGACTGTGGTGGTGGATACATGACCCTACACTTCTGATAAAATTGCATAGAACTAAACACACACACATGAGTACAGGTAAAACTAGGGAAATCTAAATACGATCATGGATTGTACCAATATCAATGTCCTGGTTGTGATATTTGTACTATAGTTTTGTAAGATGTTACTACTGGGGGAAACTGGGTAAAGGATACACACAAACTAAAAGCCAAACCATTGCCATTGAGTCAGTTCCAACTCATAACGGCCCTATAGGACAGAGTAGAACTGCCCCATAGGGTATCCAAGAAGCAGCTGGTGGATTCGAACTGCCGACCTTTTGGTTAGCAGCCAAGCT
>NW_004444026.1:5281773-5285971 GCF_000243295.1 Trichechus manatus latirostris | reverse complement strand
GCTCTGTCTACACTCCTTTACATTCACCCTAAAGAGGCCACATACACTGGAGCGTTGGTGAGAAACAGATGATTGAATGAACATTTTATAGGAAATGTGGAGGAGGAGTCACAGTGTGCCCTCCGACATCCACATTAGACATCTCTCCCCAATTCTCTCTGCTCCTTCTCACAACCTCTAGGTCTCCTCTCATTTTGCCTTCCGCCCAAAGCTCCTCAGCCTGCTCTCTCTCAGCCTCTACCCCTCTCTCCCCGGAGAGCAATCCTATCTTTGCCTCCCTTCTCCCACCCTGCTGTCTGATCTCTCCAACTTTTTCTTAGGCCAGTTTAACCTCCTGTGAATTTCGACCTCAAAATTTACAAGCCTATATCTCTCAGGGATTAGAAACTGCTTTTCCTAAGAGTAAACGACAATTTTTAAATTTAAACCTTAGTTAAAGGTTTAAAAGCCTGCTTTGAAAATTATTTTCACTTTACCACAAAGGCAATCATATTTCTAAAGTTCTTGTGAAGTGTTGTTCTATAGGGTTTCCAAGGCTGTAATCTCTACAGAAGCAGACTGCCTCATCTTTCTCCCGCAAAGCGGCTGGAGGGTTCAGAACCGCCGACCCCACTGACCTTTCAGTTAGCAGCCTAGCACTTAACCACTGCACCATCATGGCTCAAACCTGTGCCATGTATAAATAATACCTTTTGCCAAATACTGCATTCTCAGAATGATGCAGTGCTATGAATAGAAACAAGGCAATTGTGGGAGTACATGAGAGCTTTTTTCTCTTATTGCCAACATGTTGCTGGTTATTACGCAAGGGTATTATCAGCTGAATTTTCAAGACAGTGGTAGTGAGAAAGTCAAAATTAAAAAGTTATACATCCTAAGTATAGTTTTTAATTGTCCAGTGTTATCAGTCTCTACAATGTAATTAGATTTTTAAAAAAAGAACGTTGTTTTTCATCTAATTTCCTTTAAGATAATTTAGTATATATAGTTTTGAGAAAGAGCCTATATGTTTTGAAACCTTCTTGAGAGGAAAATATGCCTGGATTAATTAGAAATGCATTTGTTAAGCCCTGCTGCATGCTGAAGTCCTAACAGCCCCGTGCACACTGGTTTGCAACCAGAAGGGAGATAGGAGAATGGGACAAGCACATTTGCAACTTGTAAATGCAACTCTGAGTGTGTTGTTCAGGTATTTCCAATGCATTTAATGTGGGGAAGTACAAAAAGCTTTGAGAGCCTGTCCCCAACTTGCCATCTCTGCTGTCAACACCTTGGTTCATGTCTTGTCTTTTCCTCCCTCAGTGATGACTCTACGCCTTAATGGCTCCCATTTCCCGTCTCCAATCCACACTCTACACTACAGTTAGAGTACTTATTTGTTTATTTTTTTTTTTAGTTGTGGTAAAACATACATAACAAAAAATATACCAACTCAACGATTTATCCATGTACAGTTTAGTAACATTGATCATATTCTTCAAGTTGTGCAACCATTCTTACTTCCTTTTCCAGATTATTCCACCACCAGTAACATAAACTTGGTGCCCCCTAAGCAAAAACTCCCCCCTGGTAATCACTAATAATCTTTGTTTTTTAATATATTTGCTTATTTCATATACTTGAGATCGTAAATATTTATCCTTTTGCAATGTATTTGGCTCGGCATGACGTTTTCAAGGTTCATCCATCTTGTGACATGCATCAGGAATTCTTTTCTCTTTATGGCTGAGTACAGAGTTCTCTTTCTAAAGCAAAGAACTGATCCAGTCACTTCCCTCTGCTTAAAACCCTTTCATGGGTCTTCCTGTCAGCCGTGGTGGACAAGTTTCAGCAAATATTCTAGATCAAGACAGACAAGGAAGAAAGGCCTGGCCATCTGCTTCCAAAAATCACAACAGAATATTGCCCAATATAGTGCTGGAAGATGACTCTCTTAGGCTGGAAGGCCACAATAATGGACCAGCCCATACCAAGGATTGTGAAGATGTTGCATGACCAGGTAATGTTTCTGTGTGTTGTACATGGGGTCGCCATGAGTCAGAGCCAACTCGAAGGCCACTAACAACAGCAACATGGCACTTCCTTGCCCTCAGGGCAAAGCCCTACTCCTTTGCTTGGCACATTAGGACCCTCATCAGCCTGCCGAGCTTGCATGTCTCACCTCATGCCCTCCACACCCTGACAGCTCCTGACAGTGAACGTCTTGCAGTACAAGTGGCTTGTGTGCCATCTTGCTTTTTGGCTCCAGGGTTCACGCAGGATGTTCCTATCTTAGAAGAGCATCTTTCTCTGAGGCTCAGAGTGCTCCCCTCACCCAATCCCACTCCTTTGATTGCCAGTTCTTGCTCACCCTTTGAGATCCCTTTTGAATGTCAGTTCTTTGTTATCTGCTTTCCAGCCACACAGATCCTTCTGCTCCTCAAACATTCCTTCCCATTTCAGGGCCTGCACGCAGTCTGCTTCCTCTCTGATCTCTCCCTTACTCTACCCTCCAAGCTCCACCCTCATCTCCCACCCTCCTATCCTCCCCCTTGCCTAACTCTTTGTTTACCCTTCAGTTCTTGGTGCTTCTTTAGGAAAGCCTTCCCTGAGCTGACGTACAGGTTTCCCTAACGTACTCTGTCACTGCTGTTGTTAGTGACCATCAAGTTGGCCCTCGACTCATGGCAACCCCATGCACAAATGAAAGAAATGCCGCCGGGTCCTGCCATTCCCCTGACGGGTAGTGGATCAAACCATTGTGATCCACAGAGTTTACGTTGGCTGATTCTCAGAAGTAGATTGCCCGGCCTTTCTGTCTAGTCTGTCTTAGTCTGGAGGCTCTGCTAAAACTTCTTCGGCATCACAGCAACACGCAAGCCTCCACTAACAGATGGGTGGTGGCTGTGCACGAGGTACATGGGCCAGGAAACTAATCCGGGTCTCCTGCACAGGAGGCAAGAATTCTACCACTGAATCATCACTGCCCCCATACACTCTCATAGCAGTTCTATTTCTTCATAGCTTTGATCACAATTGTACTTAAATAATTAATCACAAAATTAGCTTTTTGATATCAGACTCCCCTGCTGGATTAGAGACCATGAGATCAGAGACCATGTTTTTCTTGTTCACCACTGATTTCCAGCACTTAGGATGCAGTAGGCACTTACTAAGTGTTTGCTGAATGAATCAAAAAAATTAATCTTTACCCTTGGTCAACTATTCATCAAGAAAATGCAAGTTGTTAAGACGCAAGTCCTATACTTACACAGCCACTTCCATATATCGTTTAATCAGCTACTAGGCAGACCCCATCTTTCCTCATTCCAGAGTACCCCATACATAGCAGATTCATCTTCATAAAATATACTTCTGGCCATGACAATCCCACACATATACGTCTTCACTGGCACTTTTTTGCCTGTAGGATACTACGTGCCAGGCTTGGTGACTTAAATAAATTATCCCATTTACACTCACAGCAAGCCTGCAAAGGAGATGTTAGAAGATCGAATGAAGAATTGGAGCTCAGAGAGAGGAGGAATTGCACTACATAGTAAATGACACCAGAAGTTAACTGTCAGTTTGACAGTAACTTTCATTCCATTTCCATGACACTATGCTGTCTCTCCAAACCTCTGTCGCTTCTGTTTAATGCTCTACACCATTTAGCAAAAACCTACTTCCCACACCTCACCTTCTGCTACTGCTAATTCCCTACCAGGATGCTCATTTCTGGAATATTCTTTGTCCTCTAAATGTATTGTGAGAACGTCTACTTTGGAGGACTCTGGAGAGTAGTGGCAGAGCCTAAGCAAACAATTTTTTTCCTCAGATATTTTAATCCGATCCATCCTCTTGAGTCCTACTTAAGAAATAGCTCTTCATGAAGCCTTTCCTGGTTATTCCAGACCACGCTGATCTCTTTTCCCTCCAAACTTCTAGAGCGCTTATGATGTATAGTTATATACACTGAGTCCCAGTGGCAGAGCCTGCTCCCCAGTATCTGTTCATTCCTATTTCCGTAGAATTAGAAATTTTGTTTCCCAGCCTCCTATGCAGCTCTACAGAGCCACGTGGCTGAATGGAGTGTGTGATTTCTGGGAAATGTCCTTAAAAAGAAGGGGTATGCCCAACTCCTCTTCTGTCTTGCTGCTTACTACCTGGAACTCCAGCCACCATCTTGGTTCCATTCTTCAGGAACAGAAACCACACA
>NW_004444026.1:5278454-5280555 GCF_000243295.1 Trichechus manatus latirostris | reverse complement strand
CTGGCAGTTCGAATCCACCAGCTGCTTTAAGGGAGAAATGACCTGGCAATCTGCTCCTGTAAAGATTACAGCCTAGAAAACCTTATAGGGCAGGTCTACTCTGTCATCTTGAAATCAACTCGACAGTACACAACAAATGCAATCAATGTACATTTATTACAGAATTGTTTTAAAAATACAAAATAAGCAAATCCTCCTAGGTCTTACAACTCTTACATTCTAGCAAATGTAGCTAAGATCATGCTGTATAATCATTTTTTGTAATCTATTTCTTTAACATTATCCCGTACATGTCTATGTTATTTCAATTTTTTAAGAAAAATATTCTGCAATATATTCAGTTGAGAGATCTATAATCTTTTGCATATTAAAGTTGGTTCTACTTTTCCACTATAGTAGTCACCATTGCAGTAAACATAGTTATACTTCAACAGCAGATGTTTTTAATATCAGTATATTGTTTAGAGTCTATTTAGAAGACAGAAACCACACCAGTAGTTTGAACAGGAAAAATTTAATACAAGGAATTATTAACTAGCAACAGGAGATTAACTATTAAGAAGAGACAAAAGAGAACTCTACAGAATGCCCTAGGGCTGGGAGACAGCTCCCCAAGAAGGAAGAAACATGGAAGGCGGGGGCCCCCTCCCCAAAGCTGAAGCTGCACCGTGAGAGCAAGAAAGGATAAAGCACACCAAAACCAGGAACGGAAGCCCCTTCCTCCTGTAATGTCCCTCTAGCGCCCTCTACAGACAAAGTTCAACATTGTGCCGGGGGCAAACAAGAAAACAGTCACAGAAATAGTCCTTGCTGATAGGGTTCCTCAAGTTTTCACCCACACTGGGTATTTTTTGAACTTTTATGGTCACAGCTTTTCCCAGCAAGTTGACAGAAGTGCAGCAAGGCTGGACCTACAATATGATAGGAGGGAGGGGAGAGTAGTGAGAGGCGAAGCCAAATTATACAGGGCCATGTAAAGTAACGTTAAGGAATGTGGACTCTATCTCAAGAGTGAGGTGACATCCAACAGTTCAGGCAGGGGAGCAACATGATCAGATTGTGTTTAAGATCACTCTGGCTAGTGTGGAGAGAAATGACTGAAGGGGCACGTCCCATTAAAAGGTAACTATGGTAAGAGACTACAGAGGCCTGGATGAGGGTAGAGACCATAGGGATGAAGTGACATGGCCAGATTTGAGACATATTTAGGAGGTTAACTTAACAGGAGTTGAGTATTTACATTGACTGGGCACCATTCACTAAGATAAGGAATATAGATGGACAAATAGGTTAATGGCTTCTGGTTTTGACACATTTAATATTGAGAGTACCTGGAGCAAATTCATAAGAAGGTGAGGAGTACATGACTTCTGCAACTGAGGATGTCTTGGCTGGAAATAAAGATATGGGGATCAGAAGCAGAAGGTAATTGTTGCAATAAGAAGTCATTTCTACAAACAGTTAACATACACGGCTGCTAATGGAAAGGTTGAAGGTTTGGGTCTACCCAGAGATGCATCGGAAGAAAGACCTGGTGATCTAATTTTTTTTAAAAAATCAGCCACTGAAAACCCTATGGAGCACACAGTTCTACTCTAACACACATGGGGTTGCCTTGAGTCGTAACTGACTCCATGGTAACCGTTTTTTGTTTGTTTTAACAGAATAGAAAGAAAAAAGTGCAGAATATAATAATAAAAACTTTAAAGAAATGGAAAAAATAGAGTTGCTTATGAAAAAAATGAACAAACAGGGAGAGAGGTGGGAAGAAAAGGTATCACTGAAGGAAAGCATGGGCCACGGTGTCCAATCCCACTGAGAAATAACAAGGATTGAGAATTGGTAGTAACAAGAAGGTCACTGGTGACCTCACTGAGAGTATTTTCACTAAACTGGAGTGGGTGGGATCCATATTACACTCATTTGAAGAGTGAATGTAGGGTGAAAAAATGGGAAATAACAAGTTAAAATGTTTCTTTCAAGAAATTTTCCTGTGAAAGGAAGCAGGGGGTAGATGAAGGCAGACTCAGACTTGAAGGGAAGTTCTTTTTAAAGATAAGTGTTGAGGGTGTTTAAAAGTTAACAGGAAGGAGCCAGTAGA
>NW_004444026.1:5275838-5277270 GCF_000243295.1 Trichechus manatus latirostris | reverse complement strand
GAGGAGACAGGTACTGACGGCAATGCCTCTCTCTGATGTTCATGTGGGGGGCTCGAGGGGCAGATCAATCAGACTAGAAAGTAGACTCTAAAAAGAGAGATTAGGTATAAAGCTTGAATCTCATAAACTCATTTTGAGACAGTTAACAGAAATTATGATCTATCATGTGCAGGTTGGAGATAAAGTTTGAGAGACTGCGAAACTGATACACAAGAAAATAGTCACCTACATCCAGTACGAAAACTACATCCTAATATATTCTACTCTCAACTGCCTCTAAACACAGTCATGGTTTATCTGCTGCACACTTAGGGAGGCTTTTCTCATTACTATCTCAAGCATGCTTAAGGGCTTCATTGACTGTAACAAAAAAAAATTATATATTTCTACATGTCATCCCCTTTGTCTTTCTCTCATGCAACTAGCCATTTTCTGGGACAAAGAAGGTCCTCGACCAGCATCACTACACAGTGCCTTTAAACCAATTTCAGCTTCTCTTTCATGTCACAGTGCCCTTAATGTTTTCCGCTTCAGTTCTGCGCAGTAATCATCACAGGGCACCGTGACAGTGCAGCATAAGGGCACAGCATTACCAGAAAGCCATTCTGGGCCCCAGAAGGATGGGAAATGAACATTATTTTGATTTAGGAATTGTGATATCATGCTTATAAAAGTATCTGCTTTCCAGAAAATGATTTACATAGCCGAAAGGATTGGAGGATTACTAGGATTGGCAATTCTCCCTATTGTTCCAATTCCTTGACACAGGAGACTCCGATATCTTGAGTTTTTGTCCAAAAATTTAGATGGAATAATCCAGAGCATCATAATCAAAAAACATCTTTCTTACCTCAACCACTAGTTTTCCAATAAATTGTGAATGATATATGCTTATTGTCTTAGTTTCCCAGGGCTTTCCATAACAAAATACCAGAGAGTGAGTGGCTTTAAAGAAAAGAAAGGCATTGTCTCACAGTTTGGGAGGCTGAAAGTCCAGATTAGGGTCTCAGCTGTCTCGATTCCTTCTGAGGGTTTGAGAGGGGAACCGTTCTATACTTCCATCCTGGTTTCTGGTAGCTGCTGTCAAACCTTGGTGTTCCCTTGCTGCTTGTAGATATATCTTCATATGGTGTGTTCCCCTGGGGGTCACCCTGTTTCCATGTCTGTTCTCTCCTTTTATAAAACACTACTGAGAAGGGATTAGGGCTAGGACCTACCCTATTCCAGTATTACTTAACTGATAGTATCTTCAGAGAAGGACCCTATTTCCCTAAACAAGATTACATTCACAGGTACAGGGGATTAGGACTTCAACATGTCTTTTTAGGTGCACAATTTAATCAATAACACTTTTATTTTTATATAAACATAAATGAATAATGATACAGATTTTGATATAGGAGCCAGGAGACCTGGGGTCTACCCTGATTCT
>NW_004444026.1:5269918-5271841 GCF_000243295.1 Trichechus manatus latirostris | reverse complement strand
GTTTGGAAGGGGAAAAAGACTTTCTGAGAGAAGTGTGCCCTCTAATTAAATTCAGTTTAAAAAAAATTAGCCTCAACCTAGTGCAAAGCACTGTGCTGGCACTAACGGGATTAGGAAGATGAGTAAATTATGTTTTCTGTCCTCAAGGAGCTTGCAGTTTATAGAGAAGAAGGGCATGGATCTAACTTTAACAAATGGCAGACCATGCTAAGTGCAAAGCACTGTGGGAGTGTGAGAAGGGGCAGATGGAGGCCTAATGGGACTTCAGGGGGACACTGAGGAGGAGATAGCATCTGAGCAGGTTATTGAAGAAAGGATTTTTTTTTTAACAGTCAGAGATGAGAAGGACGGATTATTCCACATGGAACTAACATTAAAAAACATCCACCACCACCATATGCACCACCACTGCTGCTTAAGGGACAAATGACTCAGTTTGGCAGCAGCGTGGGGAGAGACTGGCATAGCAGTGGTAGAATAAGATGCACACGTATTGTGGAAAAGCCTGAAGGCACTGCTAAGACATATGGATTTTATTCTGAAGACAATGGGGGACCACTGACAATAATCTGATACCTTTTTTCTCATTACAAAGGAAATACATCTTTATCATTTAAATTAATGAGCCATAATCTCAGCATCTTTAGAAAACTATTGTTAACATTTTGCTCTTAGTCATTTTCATAAATAGATTTGTGTGTGTGTATATTTGGATCCAACTGTAGACATCTCTCTAGTACGCTTTCATTGACACTATCTATTTCGTCATGCATTTATTAATTATAAAGTTAGTCTGTGTGGTTTTTTTGAAATTTAGATGATTAAAAAAAAAGACAGAAAAACACCCATAGTCTCACCATGCAGAGATAGCCTTTGGGCAGCAATTTTGATTCAATTATGATTATTTCTGGCCTTCCATATAATTTTTAATATTTTAGATCATAATGTACACACAATTTTATTGACATTATCAATCGCTGAGCATGCTGAATCGTAATAGTTTTTTCTAAGATAACCTAGCCTCTGTCCCACCTCCCTCCCCACCAACACACACAGGCACAAACACGTGGAGCAATTTTTTATAACATCCTGCAAATCACAACTGACTTGTTGCTTCGGTTTTGATGCTGAGCAGGCCTAGTCCTAAAAGATGGATGTGTGTTGACCCCTGGAATGTTTTGACTCCACTGTGCATGCAAAATATTAGCAATCAGTGCACCAGACCAGCAGCTGCCTTGCCCCTGGCTTCTGTCTTTTTCTTAGCTCAGCCTTGTCCGCTTTTGGTATGCATCTCTGCTGGTCTCCCTCTTTCTCTTTTTCCCTTTCCCTCACAGTTGAGTGAAAAAAAATAAAGCAAGCTGGCTGAAAAAAAATATTATGTAGACAAAAAAGCAAATTGATAGATAAATCCATCATTGTAAAACGTATAAGAAAAAGGACCAATGCCAGTGAATTTCAGCAAGCAAAGAAAAAGGATACTAATTGTGATGCATAGAAAATGTACTAAGTACTTTAAGTGGATTAATGGAGTTTATTTCAGAGAACACTTCATTGATCAAAATTTATCAATACTATTAATAACAGTATTTATGTTTTGGTATTCAAAGCAATCTTGAAGTTAAAAGTGGGCAAGGCATTTACCAGGTAAAAATTATGGGGTCAAAACAGTGAACCACATCCCTACTACCAAAAAAAAAAAGCCCTTGCCATTGAGTCAATTCTGACTCATAGCAATCCTATAGGACAGAGTAGAACTGCCTCATAGGGGTTTCAAGGAGCAGCTAGTGGATTCGAACTGTCAACCTTTTGGTTAGCAGCCGAGCTCTTAACCACTGTACCACCAGGGCTCCCACACCCTCTCTGGAGTAGCTAAAATTAATAAGACTGACTATACTAAATATTGTCAAGGAGTGGAAGAACTGG
>NW_004444026.1:5266288-5267701 GCF_000243295.1 Trichechus manatus latirostris | reverse complement strand
GAACAAGTGGGGTGAGGGCCAGCATGGGGCCAAAGAAGAAAGTGCAAAAGGTTTAGAACAGCCATTAGGTTAAAAACAAATGTCCAAAACAACAAATGTCTCTGTGGTGCTCCGCTTTTGTGTGATTAGGTCATGTGATGAACAGTGCCTGAAATGAAATAAAGCTGCTGCAATTGGAAAATAATGCAATAACTCATCAAGACTGCAAATTTTAAAACTTAAAAGCAGGAAAAGGAAAATGGTTAAAACAACTTTGGAAAATAAATCACACAGAGGGTGACATTAAGTGTGAATATTAAACGGCAGGAACACGTAATGTCGGCTTAAGTGGTCATATAGATTTTTTTTTTCTTTTAAGGAACACTGTGGATGAAACTACATTTCTGTATTACAACCTTATGAGAAGGTTTTAACGATATCTCTTTTTCCATTTATGAAGAGGCTTGGAGTGAGGGGATTGGTGCAGAAAATATTTGCCCAGTCTCAAAAGAAAGAAAAACATAATTCTATAAAATCAATTAAAAAATTGTCAGGGCTTAGAATAAAAGAAAGAGATGGAGGGGGAGGAAGAGTTGAAGAAGGAGAAGAAAGAGGAGGAGGAGATGGAGGAGCAGATAGAGCAGGAAGAGGAAGAGAAGGAGCTGGAGGAGGAGGAAGCGTTGAAGAGGAAGAGGAGGAGGAGATGGAGGAGAAGATAGAACAGGAAGAGTTGAAGAAGGAGTAGGAAGAGGAGGAGGAGGCGGAGACTGAGATGGATGAGGAAGAGGTGGAGGAGGAGGAGGAGTAGAAGGCAGCACAGCCCCTGACCATAAAAAGCATTGAATCTGGTAGAGAATTTAATATGAAATTATAGAACACGATGAAACAGATTTTAAAAAGTGCTCTGAAACCACAAAAACAAACAAACAACTCAAAAGATAGTGCTTGCATCTGTGTGGCTTATCACAGAAAAATTCATGTGAATGATGATGATTAAGCTAGGTCTTGAAATACGGGTAAGCACTCATAAAGAGATTTTAGGGAAGATGAGGAGTGTGGCTGGAGGAGGAAGAGGAGATGAGATTACAAAGAATTTCATCGTGGGGTCCATTGAAAGAGGAAGTGCAATGCCATGCTAGGGACTCCATAAGCAATGGGGAGTCACTGAAGACAGATTCGAGGTGAAGCAATGAGATCAGTTGTCCGTATGTGTACTCATGGGTCTGTTTCTAGACAGGTTTTTTAAGTTTTGATCTTGTTTTATACTAAGTTCTCCTGCTTTGATGTTCATCAAGATTGTTTGACTATTATTAGTCTTTTGTATTTTCTAAAATAAATTTTATAATCAGTTCATTACTTTTCACAAAATTGGAATTTTGATGGGCATTTCAATGAATATACAGATCAATTTGAATAGAACTAAGATTCTTACAA
>NW_004444026.1:5264156-5264943 GCF_000243295.1 Trichechus manatus latirostris | reverse complement strand
TCTCCATGCTCCTTGAAAGTGCTCCCTCAAAGTGCTCCCAAACCAGGCAAACCCAAGGCACCTGGCTATGCAGGTGCACAGGTGGCAGCAATCCTCTCATTACCCAGTAGTCCTGGCCCAGGTGGTCCGTTGCTGAACTTTTTCTCATGCCTCCTTTATCATCTCCCCCAGCCACTTCCCACCTTTCTGATTTGGAAAGCAACATGCTGAGCTTTGAAAAAAAATAATGAAATCGATTATAAGAAATAATAACCACCTACATTTGTACAGTGCTTCACAGTTTACAAATTGCTTTTCATACACATTATCTGGGGACATAGGTAAGTTCCTTTGGACATAAAAAAAAAAATAAACTAGCAATTGAAAATTGATTCTTCAGAAAAAATGTCATTCTTTGACAGTGGTCAAATATTTCTGGAAACAAACAAAAAAAAAGATACTTCCCTAGCCCTAACCTTGTCAATCCCAGAGCTGTCTGCCCAGGACTTACCGACCCTGCCAGCAGATATAGTTTGCTTTTAACAACAACCAACTGAAAAAAAAAAAAAAAAAAGCTGAGATGATGTTTCTTTGAAAATCCTTCTGGCACAAAGCCTAGAAGATGAAAAAGATAAATTTACACCTGGATTTTCATTCTTTTCTTTTTTTTCCTCGAGGCACAATACATGTTTGTTAAAGAAATATACCTTCAGGATATATTTTTGGCATGAACTTATTTCTGAAATGGAAACATAAATCCAGAAAATAATCAGATCTCCCTTCCACTCATATTTAAAAAAAAAAAAAA
>NW_004444026.1:5250192-5251200 GCF_000243295.1 Trichechus manatus latirostris | reverse complement strand
AGTGTTGGCAAAGAATATTGAATATATGATGGGCTGCCAAAAGAATGAATAGATCTGTCTTTGAAGAAGTGCAGCCGGAATGCTCCTTAGAAGCGAGGATGACGAGACTTCGTCTCACATACTTTGGACATGTTATCAGGAGGGTCCAGTCGCTGGAGAAGGACATCATGCTTGGTAAAGAGGAGGGTCAGCAAAAAAGAGGAAGACCCTTAACGAGATGGATTGACCCAGTGGCTACCACAACGGGCTCAAGCATAACAACGAGCATGAGGATGGCACAGGACTGGGCAGTGTTTCGTTCTATTGTGCATACGGTCACTATGAGTTGGAACTGACTCCATGGCACCTAACAACAACAACAACAACTCCATTTAGACTTATTTAGAAAATGTCAGTCAGTACACCGTATAACAAAGCATAAGGTATGTGTTTAAAGTTATACACATGAAGCAAATTAATAATATTAAAAATGAAATAAATTATCAACTCATACTTTGCTTGTCGGAATGAAAAATAGTATAGTCACTTTGAAAAACCGTCTGGCAGTTTCTTTTTTACAAGTTAAAGATACACTTACCATATGATCTAGCCATTTCCACCCAAGGTACATGAGCACCTGTGTTCACACAAAAACCTGTACACAAATGTTCATAGCAGCTTTATTCACAATAGCTCAAAATAAGAAACACAAATACCCATCAACTGGTAAATGGGTAAACAAATTGAAGCACATCCATACAATGGAATACTTTTCAGCAATAGTAGGGAATGAAGTGCTGATACACGCAGCAACATGAATGAACCTCGAAGGCGTGATGGTAAGTGAAAGAAGCCAAACCCAAAGGGCCGTATAAATGTACGGTTCCATTTCTATGGCATTCTGGAAAAGGCAAATCTATAGGAACAGAAATTAGAAGAGTGCTTGCCAGGAACCAAGGGAACTTTACAGGGTGCTGGAAATCTATCTTAAGTGTAGTAGTAGTTACACAGCTGGACACTGTTTTTTTT
>NW_004444026.1:5247202-5248984 GCF_000243295.1 Trichechus manatus latirostris | reverse complement strand
ACCCTCCAGACAGCGGCCTAAGCTAAGGGAGTTTAAGGCAGCACCGCACCATCTGCTCACCCTCACCCCAAATGCTCTGCTCTCAGTAACAGGTAAGGCTAATAATAAAGCTTCCTACTTTTAAAACCACAAGCAAAAGACTCCAAAATCTAAAAGTTGTCAGCTCCTCCCAAATCACAAAAATCAAATTTCACCACATCTTCCTATCCAAAGTTTGAGATGCTCTAGGAAGAAGCACAGAGCATCAAGGGGCCCCAGTGGCTACATGCTGCCATGTTGTTGTCACCCATGACTGGCAGAGAGGAGACCACAAGGGGCAGAGTGTGAATAGTTCCAAAAATGGGAGGGGTTGGGGGTACAGGGAGAGGCAAGTTCAGACCACTTTGCAACTCAGAGCAGAGGGGCTGAAAGGCACCCTTGATTGTGTGATCTCTGCACCACAGGAAGTGGGTAAAAGGGAAGGGAAGTGCCTCTCCACCCTCACGCCCCAGACCAGCAAGTACATTCCTGGTTCCTATCCAAGCCCAAGAGAAAGGAAAATGCAAGTTCAGAGTGCAAAAGTCATTATGCCTCACAGTGCTACCAGATGAAGATGAAAATCTGTGTGAGCAAAGCAGTTTAATTAGCCCTATTTGTTTTTTAAATAAGCTCTGATGAAGTTTACTGACATTCTGGGAGTAGCAGTTTAAACTACCTCTAATTACAGAGCATGGAAACAGTAATGATGCTTCTGAGAATGTTGCCTGCACAGCCATTTGGGACGGTTTCCTCCAGAACTCAGAGGGTTAGGGCACTAGCTGGGGCCCAGTCAGGCTCTGGTGAATGAACAAAGTTATAAGGGCTGCGGTCTAGCAGGCAAAAATGTAGGTTTGTCACCAGGCAGACTAGATTGGAGCTAGGATCCCACAGCTGGAATATTAGCGAAGAAGTCAGGGTGCTTACAGGGGCTGTGAGCCAGATCCAAGGGTGGTGGTTATGGCATTAGCGGAAATTCAGAGGTTGAAAGACCAGCAGCAGGAGGTGTGATCAAAGATACCGGTAGGCAGTGGAGGCACAATTAAGGGTGTTGAGGGGAGGAGGCATTGGAGGGAGACAAGTGAGGACAAGGAGACACATTAGGAAGATATTAGAAGATCCTGAGTAGAAAATGCCTCAAATAAGGGGTGGCTGTAAGGCAAGTAAAGAAAGAATGGATTTGAGAGAAATTTACAAAGTAGAATTGACAGGACTTGGGATGTGGCGGGAAGTGGAAGAGAAAAAAAAATTTGAAATAACTCAAAATTTCCAGCTTGAATGGATTAGTACTCAGCAATAAAAAGGAATGAACCACTGATACACACAACATGGATGAGTCTCAGGTGCATTATGCTAAGTGAAAGTTGCCAGATCCAGAGGATTACATAGTATGTGATTTCATTTTTGTGACATTCTGGAAAGGACAAAACTATAGAGACAGAAACAGATCAGTGGTTGCCAGAGTGGAGGGTTGGGAGAGTGTTGGAGTTTGACTATAAACAGTGCATGAGGGAAGTTTCGGGAGTGAGTGATGGAACTGTTCTGCAGTTGATCATGATAGTGACTACATTACTGTTAGCTTTTATCGAAACTCATAGAGCTATGGGCTAAAAAAGGTGAATTTTACTGTATATAAATTATACCTCAACAAATCTGACCTAAAAATAAATTTCTGCCTTGGGCACCTGGGTGGGAAATGAGGCCATCCACTGAGGTAGAGAACACTGTGGGAGGAGCAGTGTCAGCTGTGGATGGGGAGGCAGAAGA
>NW_004444026.1:5244221-5246772 GCF_000243295.1 Trichechus manatus latirostris | reverse complement strand
GAGTTGGAATTCAGGGTGATATTCTTAAATACTTCAAAATGCAGAGCTTATTTCTCAAATGTATCCATACTTCTAACACAGTATTTATCATGATGTATTATTTTTACTCATCATATTTGAAATTAGAGCCCTTTTCCTCCACAGAGTATCTATTAGCCGCCTATGGGGATCTCTTCCAAACAGTAGCTTGGGTTTTTTTTTTTTTTTTTTTTTTCTTTACTTCAAGGGTTTTGATTTTTGCTTGGGGACCTTTCTTGTTGGGGTTCTTGGTTCTTGGGAAAGTTAGGGAGGCCTTTGGGCCTTGGAGGACTTTCTTGTTGCTTTTCAACTTTTCCTTTTGCAAAAATCCAGCTAAGATTGCAAAGTGGAGAGGAGAACCATCCCTCTACCAAGGGCTGGGCTTCGACTCTGAGGGAAGAGAACACAGGTCTCCCAGGCAATCCCAGCTCAGCCACGTGCTAACCAATAGGTTACTTAACCTTGACTGCTGATTCTGGAATTGTAGCACCAACATCAAAAGATTATTGTGAGAATTAAATAAAGTAGCAAAAGAGAAAGTGCCCATAGCTTCTTTTCCTCCTTTCTTAGTGGTTTCTCTCAGGGGACCAATAACAACATTGGACAGAGCAGTGGATGCTGGTATAAAGAAGTGGTCACAGTGCCATTCAAGCAATTCGTAAAAGTGAAGTAGCCTGCACATGCTTAATCATAATTGTATGAACTAAAAATTTATAATGCCAGTTATCTTTAACTTTGTATTTCAAAATAATTGTAGACTCACAAGAAGTTGCAAAAAGAGTAGAGAGAGGTCCCGCGTACCCTTCACCCAGCTTCCCCCAATGGTAACGTCTTACACAACTATAGTATAAGATCAAAACCAGGAAATTGACACTGGTAGAATACTGTGAACTAGACCAGACTTTATTCAGATTTCACCACTTTTCACATGCTCTCATTTTTGTGTATGTGCGCGCACAATTTTATCACATGTGCAGATCATGTAACCACCACCACAATCAAGATACAGATTTACTGCATCACTACACAAGAACTCCTTCCTGCTTCTCCTTTACAGTTGCACCCTGTTCCCATCCCTATCTGCTAGCAACCACCTAAGCCAGTTATTTTTAAGAAATATAAATTTAATAATAGTCTTTAACATTTGGATTTTGGAGAGTTTTCTCTCCAAGAATTAGTGTCAAAAGAAACTAAGTCAATAATAAAATTAATCTATTAGATGAGGTTTATTTGGGCAGAAGATTCACAAATCGGGTAGCATCAAACCACATGTAGAAAGGTACTCCACCAAGTATCAGCAGTGACTGCCTTTTTTATTGGAAAAACATGCACACACACAGAAGCAAAGAAGCTTATTTCAATTCACAGTTGAAAATGCTGTCAGAATCTCATTGGTCAGTGAGGGTGGCCTGATTTACAGGAAAGCTGTGCTTAAATTTTAGAAAAGACAAGTCTTAAGGGCATTGTCCACTAGACCCACTGACACCATTTTGTCAACCATACAACTCTATTTTTATTTCATTTAACATTAGTATTCAGAGAAATACAATTAAGGTAGAGTGGCTTGCTAAGTCTGTAAGACAAGGCACTCCTCCTTAAAACTCTGCGTTGTAGAGTCTCTTTGCTGAACTAGGAAAAAAAAAGCAATTGTCTTCTCTCTCCGCTGCCCAGAAAACTGTCCTTTCTTGATCTCCTCCCTTATTTACTCAACAGCAGTGCCCCCGAAGCCCTGCATCAGCCTGGGGCTCAGTCTTGGCCCTGCAGGCAGCTGGAGAGATAAGCTGGCGATGAGGGTGTTCTCTAGAGAAGCAAAACCAGTGCAGTATATAAATACATATAGAGAAAGATTTATATCAAGGAAATGGCTCACGCAGTTGTAGAGGCTGGAACATCCCAAGTCTGTGGGTCAGGCTGGAGGCTTCTCCTAACTCACAAAGCCACAGCGGCTGGCAAACCCAAGACTGGAAGGTCAGGCAGCAGGCCTTTGGCTCACAGGCTGAGGAATCCCAAGATCAGCAGGTAAGAAGACAGCAAGTAAGTTGCTAGTTCAAGTCCCAAGAACCAGAGGTCAGACGAACAGGAGCTAGCTTCAGAATCCAGAGCAAGCAAAAGCCAGCAAGCTTTGCCAGAAAGTCCACATATATTGGATGCAGGCCACATCCCCAAGGAAACTCCCTTTCAACTGATCAGCTGCTCATAACAGATCTCATTATGGAAGTGATTGCATTATATCAGATTTCATTTTGGAGGTGATTACATCATTACATAGCTGCCAAACTACATCATAACTGCCAAACCACTGAGAATCATGACCAAGTTGACACAATCTTAACCATCACAGCAGGGCAGCAGAATTCCCCACCACACCTTTGCCTGGTATTATGGATTGAATTGTATCCTCCTAAAATATGTGTTGGAATCCTAATCCCTATACCTATGGATATTATCTCATTTGGGAATAGGGTTTTCTTTGTTATGCTAATGAGATCCTATCAGTGTAAACCTACTCACTTTTGAGATATAAAAAGAGAAG
>NW_004444026.1:5235205-5243656 GCF_000243295.1 Trichechus manatus latirostris | reverse complement strand
ACAGAAAACTGTAGTTTAGAGAGGACTCTGGGTGGCTCAAATGGTTTGTGCTCATCTACTAATCTGAAGATTGACGGTTCAAACCCACCGAGTGGCACCATGGAAGAAGGGCCTGGTGATCTACTTCTGTAAAGACTAAAGCCAAGAACACCCCATGGAGCAGCTCTACTCTGTAATACATGGGGTTGCCATGAGTCGGAATCAACTCGATGGCAGTAGGTATCTATAGGCAGAGAAGTATCTTATGTAGGACCATCCAATTAGAGATTGAAAACGCTGGGATGCTAGCCCAGGTCTGTAGCCTCCTTCAACTCAAGAGTCAGCAAGAGCAAAGACATCATGTGGCCAGAGTCCTAGGGACTCTTCTTTTCCAAAATAAAGTTAGGAAAAGTCAAGGCCTAATCCAGGGCACCCAATGCCCTCCTCAGATGCCAAGGGCTAACCAGTGCACCAGTGCGTTTAAAGGGAATGAAATGCCCTTTGGGGGAAGGGTGATGAAGAAGGCAAATGTTATCAGGTCTTCCCCTTGCCCACTGGTGAATTCTGCCACCACAAAGCCTTAACCTTATATCTCTAACTGAAGTGTATGATAGGATGCTGGGGCATGTTAAACCTCACGTGTAGCGTGCTATATCATCTTAAAACATTGATTTTTCTTGGAAATCTTGAAGGAGTGTATTTGAGTAATTAAAACACCTATTTTATATTAAAGTATGATTTTTATGTTATAACAAATAGCTAGATTATTTTATAGATTCTAGTTTTTTTAAAAAATAAATTCAGATTATCAGGGGTGCAGATTCACTCTTTCCTATTATTGAGATGCTTCAGCGGACTCAAAAAGGACCAATAGTAAGCAGCAGGAATTGTTGGAGACTGATTTAAAGGAAAAAAAATAAAAACAGTATTTTTTATTTAGTACAGGGTGGTTTTAGAAGAGATGTTGCCGCCTGGGATATTTACTGAAGGACACATTTTGGTTATAGTTTAGGGTCTGAGTTATTTTTATTACCTACATCTGAGCAGCAACTCATAAAGAGAAATTGGAGTTATTCTTGCTTTAATTTGCTTTGTTTTTTTATGTTTACTCTTTAGGAAGATTCACTTCAGGGACTAGAGGTAAAATGCCAGGGTAGAGAAACTAAATTACATTCCTACCTAAATTCTGGTCTTGCATACATTCTGTCTTGGGGATAGAATCCAGCTAAGCCCACTGCACACTTGGCTCCAGCCTCATTTATATCTAAATGCCTTTGAGAGGTTCAGAACATTCCTGAGATAGAATGAGGCTAATTGTGATGATTCAGTTGGTTGAAATAATTGTGATGAGTGAGCTTTTAAGGAGGCTTCATTGAGTGTGGGGAGGTGTGAAAGACTAAAGGCCAAAGTGGCCCCATTCTTCACCCTTCCCTGAATCAAGCCCTTGCAATGTGACTTTGCAGCTCTTCCCATCAAGGGGTGGAGTTTATTTCCCCATCTCTTGAATCTGAGTTGGTCCTGTGACTTGCATTGGTCAATGAATACAGCAGAACCGACCATGTGCCGGTCAGCTCTGAGCCTAGACCTCAAGAAACCTTACAACTTTTGCCCTTTCTCTTGACCCCTTCCAAGCACCATATGAACAAACCCAGGCCAGCCTGCTGGAGATGAGATGCTGTGGAGCAGAGTGACATAACCCAGGTAGGCAACCTGTCTTAGTTATCTAGTGCTGCTACAACAGAAATACCACAAGTGGATGGCTTTAACAAAGAAATTTATTCTTTAACAATGTCTTGGTTATCTAGTGCTGCTATAAGAGAAATACCAAAAGTGGATGGCTTTATCAAATAGAAATTTATTCTTTCACATTCCAGTAGGCTAAAACTCCAAATTCAGGGTGCCAGCTCCAGGGGCAGGCTTTCTCTCTGTGTCAGCTCTGGAGGAAGGTTCTTATCATCAATCTTCCCCTGGTCAAGGAGATTCTCAAAACAGGGACCGTGGGTCCAAAGGATGTACTATGCTCTTTTTGCTTCTTTCTTGGTGGTATGAGGTCCCCAACTCTCTGCTTGCTTCCCTTTCCTTTCATCTCTTGTAGGAGAAAAGGTGATTCAGGCCACACCCCAGGGAAATGCCCTTTACAGGGATCAAGGATGTGACCTGAGTAAGGGTGTTAAATCCCACCTTAATCCTCTTTAACATAATCTAATCTTGCCTCATTAACCTCAGGCAGAGATTAGGATTTACAATACATAGAAAAATTACATCAATCACAAAATGGAGGACAACCACACAATACTGGGAATCATGGCCTAACCAAGTTAACACATATTTTGGGGGGACACAATTCAACCCATAACACGCGGTCTGGGAAGCTAGAAGTCTGAATTCAGGGTGCCAGCTCCAAGGGAAAGCTTTCTCTCTCTGTTGGCTCTGGAGGAAGATCCTTGTCATCAATCTTCCCCTGGTGTAGGAGTGTCTCAGCGCAGTGACCCTGGGTTCAAAGAAAGCACTCTGCTCCTGGCACTACTTTTTTGGTGGTATGAGGTCTCCTGTCTCTGCTTGCTTCTCTCTTTTATATCTCAAAAGAGACTGACAAAAGATACAACCTAATCTTGTAGATTGAGTCCTGCCTCATTAACATAACTGCCTCTAATCCTGGTTCATTAACATCATAGAGGTAGGATTTACAACATTTAGGAAAATCGCATCAGATGACAAAATGGTTGACTAATCACACAATCCTGGGAAACATGGCCTAGCCAAGTTGACAGACATTTTTGGGCGACAATATTCAATCCATAACACCACCCTAATGCAGTCCTGGGTGGCACAAACAGGTAAGCCTTCGACTACTAGCCAAAAGTTGGCAGTTTTAAACCACCCAGGAGCACCTTGGAAGACAAGCCTGGTAATCTGCTTCTGAAAGGTCACAACCTTGAAAACTCTATGGAGCAGTACTACTCTGACACATGGGGTCTCCATAAGTCAGAATCAATTTGGCAGCAGCTAACAACAACAGGTCACCCTAGATCACCCAGCACCCAGCTGATCTGCCAGCTAGTTGCAGATGTAGCAATGAGCCCAGCTGAAACCAGCCTAGCCCAGCCCAGAAAAGAAGCACTCAGCCAACCCATAGACTCCTGAGCCAAGCAAATGCTTTTTCTTGTAAGTCACTTGTTTTGTGGTTGTTTGTTTTGCCACGTTATTGAGTGGGTCATAGAAGGGTCCAGAAGAGAGAGGGGGGAGTTTTAGTTAAGACCTGGAATGGTAGGTCATTCACTGGGGCTCAAGTTGGTGTGTGTCACCTCAATCACCTCAGAACAGCAAATCAGTTGTCAACTAAATGTGTCCTGCAGAAACCAGAAAGGACCGGGAGGACCCTATAGAGAATTGGCTGTTTTCTCCAGGAAGGAAACAAAGTTCCATTCAGGGTCTTTTACACTTGTCTGAGAGCCAGGAAGAAAAGATGAGAGAGTGCTAAGCTGTGAGCAGGGAGAAGTTACATGGACCCTTGGGCTAGAGAAATTTTCCTAGGATTTGGAGCCTGGCACCAGTAAAGATCTTTACTGCCCCTGTTTCCTTGCTACCTTCACTCATTCACGAGTATTTGTTGAATCTTGCCTATGTCCCTTGTAGTCACCATTGTAACCTCCACAGCCAGTCTAGTAACTGACAAACAGTTCCTGCCACTGGAACCCACAGTCTAGTGAGCGGTCCCCAGAGGTGCAGATGCTGAGCCAGCCTGAGGTTCAGACCACAGGGGTACAGGACACAAAGGAGAGGCAGAGCCCTGTGATTACGCTTTCTTGTAGTCTCATCATCTGACTACTGATGTTTAGGTGTCGATTGAACAGAGGAAGCAAAACGTCTTATCCTCATGGTCATGCTGATCATTATGTTAATATTGGTATTAGTTGCCATCGAGCCAATTTCAACTCATGGTGACCTCATGCATCAATATGAGTCAGTATAATATCTTCAAACATTTGTCAAAAGGCAAAGCTTCTGCAGAATGAGTCAGAGGGAGGGACTGGTGTGTCCCCCGGCTCAGGACACCTTGAGGGAGAGGCAAGCAATCCAATACTGACGTGGATCCATAAACATAGCTGGGAGAATGCCTCCGAGGGAAAGTAAAGTTGCTCTGAGCAAGTATAGTAGCAGAAGGAACTGGTCAGGTGAAGCTTCCCTGTGGAACTGACATTTGAACAAATGTCTGGAGGAAGATGAGAGGGGAACCTCGAAGAAGAGTGTTTGGAGGGCAGAGAGTGAGTAAGACCAGGAGGCAGGAGGGTTTGGTCGGAGGGCAGGTTCTGAAAGTATACAAGGACTGTGAGACATGAGACTGGACAGCAGGCCAGGGGGAGCCTGGTGGGCTGAGTCAAGAATTTGAGTCTTTATTCCAAGTGCAGTGGGAAGACATTGAAGGAGAATCATCATTTTAGGTTGAACCATATGAAATTGCCAATTTTGTATTTCAGAAAACAGTCAAATGTTGGCAATTCCACGTGGTTCGACCTAATATTTCAACAAGAATCTTCAACCTGAGATTTACAAGTTGAACTATTTGTTATGCGTCTTTTAATTCCAAGGGGATCTCTCCATTTCCTCTCCTAGGCAAACAAGAGTTATGTCTTTGCCAAAGCCCTTATGGGTAGCTGTGAGCTTGGGCCCAGAGAGTGAGAACTGTGGGGGCCGAGGTCAGATGAGCTCAGCATCCCACTTTCTGGAGCAACAGCGTCACTGTCATCTTGCTCACCTTCCTTCACAGCCTGCAAAGCAATGGGTGTAGGTGTGGGGTCCTCAGGGAAGATGGTTGCTTCTGACCAGCTGCTCCAGCCCTAGGTGTCCGGGCGTGTGGTAGTGGGAGGGCATTCTTTCTGCCTGGAGTGGATGAGTTCACAGGAAAGGTGACTGGACTCCTGAGATTCTCACAGAATAGACTCAAATAACAGACAATCCCCCCAGCCCAGCCATCCGCAGCCTCTTGCCCTCAGCTGTCAGGTGCCTCTGTGTATGTGAAACCAGAATCTAGGTCACAACTCAACTGGACACTGCTGCACTGGGATTTCTCATTTTGCCAGTGCACCTCGAACTGTTAAAAGGCAAGTAACAGGAAGATTATATAAACCAAATCCAGACATTTGGGGATAGCCAGACTTATGTTATGCATGTCTGATAAGGAAAACCAGCATTTCACAAAACACCCTTTAATGGAGACTTTTAGAAACACTGGAAATGGCAGCTGTCCAATCCCACATGCTCTCAGGCTTGCGGGGCTGGATAACTCTCCACCCTCCACCCTGGCTGAAGCCCTGAGGAGATGATGGTGGTGTTTTCATCTTAGACCCACTCCTCTTTGACCCCAAGGTCCCAGAGCACTTTGTGCTTCCTGGTCACGGTGGAGGAGGCTGTTTTAACTTAACTGGATGGGCAGAAGGGGGACATGGTTGACCTTGACTTGTACCCACCTCGAAGTCATACCTAGAACCAAACCATTTCCCTCCTAAAGGTGCCCAACTCTACCACACATTATTCATGAAAATGAAAGTAAAGATTTCTTTAGGAAGCATTGAGTTTCTGTTTATGGTGATGGAAACTTTGGCAACCGATACTGGTGATGGTTGCACAACATGATTAATGTAATTAGTGTCACTGAATTATATGTGTACAAAATCTTGAATCGGAAAATATTGGGTTATATGTATCTTTAAAACAACAATAATATTTAAAAAGATGTATTTGAAGAGACATATACTGTTGCCTTAAATGTTGCTGTTGTTAGCTGCCATCCAGTCTATTCTGACTCATGGTGACTCCATGTGTGTAGAGTAGAACTGCTCTATCGGGTTTTCAAGGCTGTGATCTTTCAGAAGTAGATCACCAGGCATGTCTTTTGAGGCACCTCTGGGTGAGTTCAAACTGCCACCCTTTTGGCTAGTATTCAAGCACTTAACTGTTTGCACCACCCAGGGACTCATTTGCCTGAAGTAGCCCCTGAAAACAAATTGAAGGGGAAATCAGGATGAGGGTTCACATTACACACCATACGGAAAAACCTCATACAATTTTCCTTCCAACATCTCTCTTTGTTCTCAAAGACCCTTTTCATTAAAACTTACCCCATCTCTTTTTCTCTCTCCCCCACGTGGTTTCACAGGTCACCTCTATTGCTCCAAAGCAACACAGCTCTTTCTGGGACTGACATACCTTACTTAGCAAAGCAAAAGCCAGGCACTTAGCTTGCCCAACTCCCATCTGCCTCCTTGAAAGGCCCTGGTGAGGAATCAAAGGAATGGAGTGGGGGAGAGGGTTCACTTATCAAGTATTCACTCCACAAAATTGGTTTCTTCCCACAGAAGAAAATAAATCTTCTTCACATTACATCATTAATATTAGCCCAAAGAAAGCATAATCACGGAGATAAAGCTACTGTATCTGTGAAAAACAAAAATCACAGTGTGCAAACAGAATCAAATAATGATTACTTAGGAATTATTCAAGGCTCATGGTGACTTTGAGAATGGCCTCTTCAATGACTGAGGGAAATGAAGTTATCAGGGAAGTCGTAGTGTGTCACAGACCAATATTCTGTGTCTGCTGAATTTTAATATGCTCAGCACAAGGAAAATTGAATTTTTTAAAGACGAGAAGAAGTCAAAGGACAAACAGAGGAGAAATGAAACTAACGCTCTAAAGTAGAGGGGTTGGGGTGAGGGGCTGCTGTGCCTGCTTTTGTGTAATCAATATGCTCAGAAGAGAGAGCTACTCTCAATCACTCTTGGCCTGAATGGGGTTTATACCTTTGAAAAATTACAAAGCTACTAAAAGTAAGGGGAAAGAAAATATAGAGGTAAGGAAGTTTTGGTCACCTTTCAATTATCCAGGAGCTGATGGCTGAACTTGTGAATTATCTAGACCATGTCTTTCCTCCTCATTCTTCCTGCATTTTCCTGAATTTGTTTCTCAGAAGTAATTTATCCTAATAGTAAACAACCCTACACAGAACACATCGATCAAATTTTTGCTGTTATCTGATGTCGAGTCAGCCCCAGAACAAAACACTGTCAGTCCTGTGCTATTTCCATGGTTGATAATAAACTAGACCATGTAATACATAAGGTTTTCACTGGCTGATTTTCAGAAGTAGATCATCAATCCTTTCTTCCCAGTCTACCTATAAGTTCCACTGAAACTTGTTCAGCATCATAGCAATACGCAAGCCTCCAGTAACAGATGGGTGGGTGGTGGCTGTGCTTGAGGTGCATTGGCCGGGAATTGAATCCAAGCCTCCCACATGAAAGGTAAGAATAATTGTACCCATGAACCACCACTGCCCCCATGTCAAATCATTAGCATCTTTCATTAAGGTTTTAGAGAGCTGGGGAAGAGGGTTTAAATTTTCAACCTAGGCATAAATTTTGATAGTTTTGTGAATTGATTCCATGTGGAGTAAATATGTTGTTCCCCAGAAACCACACAACAACAGCTGAACATCTGCAAAGAAGCTATTTAGTTCTGCTTTAATGACTTCTAAACATCAACATGGAAGATGATGTCCAGAGAAAAGGGGGAAGGGAGTGAATTAGAATTGTGCCAACAGTGAAAGGGAAAATGCAGGTAACAGCTAACTGACTGTGGAAGCCCTTCCTCTCAATGCTGCACCAGATTCCCCAATACTCAAAGAAAAAGATTTTATTAACACGAAACAAACAAAAAGTCAACCGTGCATACACACACATAATCATACCAAAAGGAACAGATACTAAAGTGGGTAAATGTTTTACCTCATAAGACTTGAGAACACAACTGAAACAGCCAATAAGAAAGTGTTGAGCACCTAGTCTGTGATATATATAGATATATGGTTGACAAACAAGAAGGAGTGTATGGGAGTTCTATTTGCTCCACATCTTCAAAACACTTGATACTTTCTTTTTTTTTTTTTATTCCATTTTAACCATTCTGGTGGGTGTGTAATGATATCACATTGTGGTTTTAATTTTAATTTCCCTGATGACCATGGTTTTTATAAGTGAGCGAGACCTGCCAGCCCTCAAAAAGTTTATAATATCATTGTAGACTGTAGAAAAGACAAGCACCCAGGCATAGCCTATTTAAGACAGATCTTTGGGAGTTAGATTGTTTGGTCTAAATTGTAAGTGCTATAGTTCAGGAAAAGTTGAGGTCTATGAGGGCATTATAGTCAGTAAACATGTGGTACTTAAGCTCATTTTTGACAGGTAAACGGAACTGGGGCAGGCCAAGGAAAGAAAGGAAGCAGTTTAAAGTAGATCAAAACAACTGAGTAGGAGATGAGGTAGGGAATATAGCTCCTCTACTTGTAGATACCCCCATGCATCTGTCAGTTTGTCGTACTGTGGTACAACAGCTCGACTACATCTGTGGAAAGAGACAATGGAAAAGCTCAATATCATCAGTCAGAACAAGGCTAGGGGCCAACTGTGGAACAGA
>NW_004444026.1:5225684-5235105 GCF_000243295.1 Trichechus manatus latirostris | reverse complement strand
GTGGAATGACATCAAGGACATCATACATGAAGAAAACAAGAGGTCATTAAAAAGACAGGAAAGAAAGAAAAGACCAAAATGGATGTCAGAAGAAACTCTGAAACTTGCTATTGAACATCAAGTAGCTAAAGCGAAAGGAAGAAATGATGAAGTAAAAAAGCTGAAGAGAAGATTTCAAAGGGCAGCTCGAGAAGACAAAGCAAAGTATTATAATGACACGTGCAAAGACGTGGAGATAGAAAACTGAAAGGGAAGAACATGTTCAGCATTTCTCAAGCTGAAAGAACTGAAGAAAAAATTCAAGCCTCGAATTGCAATATTGAAGGATTCCATGGGGAAAATATTAAACAACACAGGAAACATTAAAAGAAGATGAGAGGAATACACAGAGTCACTGTACCAAAAAGAATTGGTCGACATTCTACCATTTCAGGAGGTCGCATATAATCAGGAGCCAATGGTACTGAAGGAAGAAGTCCAAGCTGCATTGAAGACTGGGTGAAAAACAAGGCTCCAGGAATTGACAGAATACCAACTGAGATGTTTCAACAAATGGATGCAGCACTGGAAGTGCTCACTCGACTATGCCAAGAAATTTGAAAGACAGCTACCTGGCCAACAGACTGGAAGAGATCCATATTTATGCCTATTCCCAAGAAAGGTGATCCAACCGAATGCAGAAATTATCGAACAATATCATTATCACATACAAGTAAAATTTTGCTGAAGATCATTCAAAAGCGTCTGCATCAGTATATTGACAGGGAATTGCCAGAAATTTAAGCTGGATTCAGAAGAGGAGGTTGAACCAGGAATATCATTGCTGATGTCAGATGTATCCTGGCTGAAAGTAGAGAACACCAGAAAGATGTTTACCTGTGTTTTATTGACTATGCAAAGGCATTCGACTGTATGGATAACATTGCAAAGAATGGGAATTCTAAAACACTTAATTGTGCTCATGAGGAACCTGTACATAGATCAAGAGGCAGTTGTTCAAATAGAACAAGGGGATACTGCATGGTTTAAAGTCAGGAAAGCTGTGCTTCAGGGTTGTATTCTTTCACCATATCTATTCAATCTGTATGCTGAGCAAATAATCTGAGATGCTGGACTATATGAAGAAGAAAAAGGCATCAGGATTGGAGGAAGACTCATTTAATAATCTGCGTTATGCAGATGACACAACCTTGCTTGCTGAAGGTGAAGAGGACTTGAAGCACTTACTGGTGAAGATCAAAGACCACAGCCTTCAGTATAGATTACACCTCAACATAAAGAAAACAAAAATCCTCACAACTGGACCAATAAGCAACATCATGATAAACGGAGAAAAGACTGAAGTTGTCAAGGATTTCATTTTACTTGGATTCACAATAAACACTCATGGAAGCAGTAGTCAATACATCAAAAGATGTATTGCATTGGGCAAATCTGCTGCAAAAGACCTCTTTAAAGCATTGAAAGGCAAAGATGTCACCTTGAAGACTAAGGCGTGCCTGACCCAAGCCGTGGTTTTTTCACTTGCCTCATAGGCATGCTAAAGCTGGACAATGAATAAGAAGACTGAAGAAGAACTGATGCCTTTGAATTGTGGTTTTGGCGAACAATACTGAATATACCATGGACTGACAAAAGGATGAACATATCTGTCTTGGAAGAAGTACAACCAGAATGCTCCTTAGAAGCAAAGATGGCAAGACTACATCTCACATGCTTTGGACATGTTGTCAGGAGGGATCAGTCCCTGGAGAAGGACATCATGTTTGGTAAAGCAGAGGGTCAGTGAAAAAGAGGGAGACCCTCAATGAGATGGAGTGACACAGTGGCTGCAACAATGATTGTGGGGATGGCACAGGACTGGGCAGTGTTTCATTCTGTTGTACATAGTGTCACTATGTGTCAGAACCAACTCAATAGCACCTAACAACAACAACAACAACAACTTCTAGACAACAACACCACAGTGCAAATGAATCAATTCTTCTTTTATCTTCCTTTTTCTATGGTTGGTAATGTAGAGGAGAGGGTCATGGAAAACTAAGGAAACCCTCACTGAGATGGTTTGACACAATAGCTGCAACAAAGGAGGACTCAAACATACCAACAATCATGAAGGAGATGCAGGACAGGGCAACATTTTGTTCTACTGTACATAAGGTCACTATGACTCAGAGCTGACTTGATGGCAGCTAACAATAACAACTTCTAGATAAGAAGTCATTGCATAGTAAGGGAAGTTTGATGCTTTTTCTCACGGACATACGCAAATGTTCAAATCCACCAGGCACTCCTTGGAAGCTCTATGGGGCAGTTCTATGCTGTCCTACGGGGTCGCTATGAGTCGGAACTGACTTGACAACAACGAGTTTGAGTTTTTTTTTTTTCCAATAAGGACAATAGTGACACTGAATTTAGAGCCCACTCTAATCCAGTATGACCTCATCTTAACTTGATTATAACTGCAAAGACCCTATTTCCAAGTATAAGGTCACATTCACAGGTTCCAGGTGGACATGAATTTTTTTCAGGATACAATCCAACCCAGTACAGTGCACCATCTGATAAAGGAGGGTTGGGCAAAATTGAAGTCCTCCTTTACTGCAGAGCAAAAGGGACAACTTGTATGTGAAGACATACAAAGGGTCTGTTCACCACCATCCCACCCAGTGGTGGCTTAGCAGTGGTCTCTCTACTAGTAAGCCAGTTGCCGTTGAGTCATCTCTGGCTCATGGAGACCCCACACGTATCAGAGTAGAACTGTGCACCATACGGTTTTCAATGCCTGATTTTTCACAAGTAGATCACCAGGTCTTTCTCCTGAGGTGCCTCTGGGTGGACTTGAACCTTCAACATTTCCATTAGCAGCTGAGTGCATTAACTGTTTGCACCACCCAGGAACTCTGTGTGTCACTGCCATTTGCACTCTTCTCTGTTTTCCAACAACTGAGGGGCAATGTGTTTCTCAGGAACACCATCTGCAGGGAAAAGTAAGAAGATCAGCCTGATTGGCTGGCAGATGACACACGTCTCAGAGCTTCAAGAAATAAACTGGACACGTAGGTTAAGGGTCTGGTTATAGACAAATGATAAATCCAAGCAGAGGCCGCTAGACTTAACCAGATGGGAAAGTGGGTGCTATATAGAGCTTTGATCTAAGACTATTAAGATGGAATTGGTGGAACCAGATAAATCAGCTACTCTCAGCTAAATGGTCTCTCCAAGAATAGGAACAACACCTACTGATCCTGCTGGGAGGTTATTAAAAGCCACCACACATAAATGAAGATTTCTAGGTTTTCAGATAAATTCCTAAATGCCCCAGCTCATGCCTTCAAATCATACTACACAAGTTTCTAAGGTTGATGGAGAAGTTCTGTTTCGAAAATAATGCATTATTTGAAGGGGGGAAAAATAGAGCTTTTTATAAACCAAGCCATAAAATAAGCTTTTGAGATAAGCTTTTGGAAGTCTTGGCAGAATTAGAAAAAGAGGCCAGATTTCCTATGGCTCAGGTCAGCGGAAGTCTATGACAAGGTTTAAAGTCACAGAGGCGAGACCTACACATACACGCTACAGGAAAAGCTTCAGTTGGGAACTCTAGAAATTTTCATTTTCTAGAAATGAATTTATGTTATGTGAACATAAATTCTATAAACATATAAATGAATTTGCGTATCTACAGAATTTATGTTCACATAACACACACACAAAAACACATTTTCTGAACAGCTACAAGTAAGAGTCAAATTTACAGCAGCCATTATCTTTATTGACAACACTTTGATGGCCATTTAGATATACGAGAGGTCCCAGGGAAGGGTTTTTAAAGAGAAGACCCTTGAGTTACAGACAGAAATGGGAAAACAACTTCTTTATTGGTATTTACCTGAAGCTATTATCAGTTAGGTTAACACGAAGTTATACTGGAGTAGGGTGGGTACTAATCCAACATAAATGAAGAGGAGAAGAGACAGAGGGAAGAAGGCCATGTGAAGATGGAGGCAGAGGTTGGAGTGATCTACAAGTCAAGCAATGCCAAAGATCTTTGGCATCATTAGAAGCTAGGAGAGAGGCATGGCACTGATCCCCCTTTAGAGCCCTCAGAAGGAATCAACACAACCAATACCGTGATTTTGGACTCCTAACCTCCAGAACTGTGAGAGAATAAATACCTGTTCTTATAAGCTACCCAGTTTGTGGTACTTGTTCGGCGGCCCTAGGAAATTCGTACAACCTGCATACCAGGAATATCATTCCTAATACTCTTTGATTTGGACTCAGATTAGAAATCTGTCTGTGCAAGTTTCTGTGGCTTCCTCCCAGTGTGATAAAAGCAGCATCATAACTCAGTAAACCAGTAAACTGTCGAGTTGATTCCGACTCAGGGTGACCTCATGTGTTACAGAGTAGAACTACTCCATATGGTTTTCTTGGCCATAATCTTTAAGGAAGCAGAGTGCCAGGCCTTTCTTCCACAGCCCCACTGGGTGGGTTTGAACTGCCAATCTTTAGGTTAGGAGATGAGCACAAACCATTTGGGTCACCCAGGGACCTTCCATAATTCAGTGCAGGGAAGTAAAAAGAGCCTTGGGCAGGGAGTCAAAAGGTATGGGTCCTATACGGAGATATATGTCTCAGTTTTCCAGGGACAAGTCTGTTGTCTTGATGTAATTCTTAAAAGCATCTCTTTTCACTCTCAAAAGCGTCCCAGTTTAAAATGTAGATTATATGATGAAATACACTGCAAAAATAACCGCTCTTACCTGTACCCACATTCTTACCAATGTGACTTTGCAGTTCCTTCATCAAGAGGTGGAATCTTTTCTCCTCTCCTTGAATCTAGACTCGTCTATGACTTGCTTTGGCCAGTAAAACACAGTGGAATTGGCATGCCAGTTCCAAGTCCAGGTTTTAACATACTTTGCATGTTTGTACTCTTTCTTTGAAACTCTGCCTACCTGCCATGTGAACACCCCTGAGCTAGTCTGCTGGAGGCTGAAAAAACATGTGGAGCTGAGATAACCCTTACCAGCTGGGACCATCACAGACCAGCCAGCCCCCACATGACCTGGCAGCTGCCTGCAGATGATGGATGATCTCAGTCAGTATCAGAAAAAGCACCCAGGTGGGCCTAGCCTAAATCTATGAACTGCAAAATTGTGAGTTAAATAAATGTTTATTGTTTTAAACCACTAAGTTTTGGAGTATTTGTTAAGCCTCAGAAGCTAACTGATACATATAGTTACCCCAGTTCTAATCAATGCTTTGTCTATAACCATCCCTGTGTACTTGGACTCTGTGGGACCTAAGCTAAATGATGAGTAAATAAATTCTGTAAAGAGGAAACTAACATAGCCTGACTTAGTTTCCTATTGCTGCTGTAATAAATTATCACAAACTTAGTGGCTTAAAACAACACAAATTTATTCTCTTACAATTCTGGAAGCCAAAACTGCCAAATCAGTTTCAATGGGCTAAAGTCATGGTATTAGCAGGGATGGTTCCTTCTGGAGGGTCTAGGAGATAATCTGCCCCTTGCCTTTCCCAGCTTCTGGAGGCCACCCACATTCCTTGGTTTGTGACTCCTTCCTCACATCACTACAGTCTCTGCTTCTTTCATCACATCTCCTACTTTCTTTCTGATCTCCTGCCTCCTTCTTATAAGGACCCCTGTGATTACATCAGGTCCACCTGGATAATACAGGGTTATTTCTCCATCTCAAGATTCTTAATCACATCAGCAAAGTTCCTTTTGCCATATAAGATAACATTCACAGTTCCAGGGATTAGGACCTGGATATCTTTGGGGGTTATTATTCAGCCTACCACATTGCCCAAGAACTATATACATGTTAGGCACCTCTTGAGCACTGGAGAAACAGAGATGACAAAGAAAAATTCCTTTTCTAAAGTCAAGAAGTTAGACTGGAATAATTTCCATGGATTCTTAAACAGTAATATTTGAGTATTCTCTATTTATGAACTTCCATAATTGCCCTTTACATAGTATATATCACTGCATCAGGGGTGATATTAGAACCAGCATTGTTCATTAAAGGCCTGGAGTCCAAAGAGGAACTTTTTCCTAGTGCCCCATCCCAAGTGTGTTGTTTAGCCAGACTGCATTACCTTTTACATAGTCTATATCTGAGGCAACTCTGGTTTAGTAAGGGCAGCTGGAAAAAGAAGTAGAAGCTGAATGAGGAGGCATATGTTAACTCTCATATGGGAGTTCTAAATGGAAGCTCTCAGTTCAAGTGACACATTGTAGAGAAAACCTATTTGTGGTCTAGGTTGCAAGAGAGGGCAGAGGGTAAAGAAAAAAAGAGAACAAAAAAGGGGTGAAGAGTCAGGAAAAGAAGAGGAAAAGGGAAGAGTGGAAGAAAGGAGAAGCAGCACAGTTAGGAAAAGTGCATCTTATAAAAGACCAAATGGTACAGCAACCATGCAGGCAGCTGAGGCTGAGTGAGAGGCAGAGTCACTATCCCAGCCCTCCTGCTGGAACCCACCAGGCATTTGTGCCCATTACCGCGCCATCTGCTTTTATGATTAACTGACTTTGAAGAAGCAATTATCTTCAGTGAAAAAATATCAGAATTTTTTTTTTAATATTTCTAGAAATTGTAAAAATGACTGCCTGTGAAACTCAAATAAATTGGGAAGGAAAAGAGAGATAGTACATATGTTATCTAGAGAGAATCTAGAACTAAAACTCAGATCAGGGGTGGATTATCCAATAGGCAAGGTGTGCTTACCTTGCTTACCAGATCATTTGTAGTGAAATTGTTCACTACAGATTAGTAAGTAAGCACAAGTAAGCCTGTGCTTACCTTGCTTACTGGGTCATCTGTCCCTGTTAGGGACTGTAAATTTGAAGAGGCTTTGATTCTATAAGAAAGTGCTGTGGGGTTGGGAGAGGGACAGATGCCAGCCATACCTAGAAGCAGTCTTTCACGTGGTGAAAAAATGTGAAATTGTTCTACAGATGATAATTCAGCCCTGACTCAGATTTTCCCTCCGTGGCGATTCTTGACGCATGATGATCCTGTGACAACAACCAATGTGAGGAAGACTCACAATGTGAGTCAGAACAACAACAACAACAATAATAAATACTAAAGTTAGTTGAGCACTTAATATGTGCTAGGCACTGTGCTGGATACCCTGGTGGCATAGTGGTTAAGAGCTATGGCTGATAACCAAAAGGTCTGGCAGTTCAGATCCAACAGGCGCTACTTGGAAACTCTATGGGGCAGTTATACTCTGTCCTATGGGGTTGCTATGAGTCGGAATCAACTTGACAGCAACAGGCAGGCACTGTGCTAGGACTTCTATACACATTATCTCATATAACCCTGAAAATACAACTGGGAGGAAGGTTCTATACATTTTTGTCTTACAGACAAAGGGATCGAAGCACAGATACTTCCTCGTTCTCGTAGGATAATGGCAGCAGTCTAAATTAGAAATCTCCACGCATCCTACAAAAACCATGCAAATCACTAAGGAGTGCAAATAAAACTACCCTTAGAACATACCTACAACATAACTAGGAGAAAAAGAGTATGAAAACTTTAATTAGCGTATAAATAGAACAATAAACATCTGAAACAAGCAGAAACAGCTCTAGAGTCTATGTAAGAGCAAAGAATCAGAGAGGAACTACACAAAAAAGAAAAGAGGATGATGGGGGATTAGTTACGGAAGAACACAGTTAAAATCACCCCTAGAGATATGGAGTCCCAACCTGGTTGAATAAATACTGAAAATAGGTCTGAGACCTGACAGAGCAGATTACTGACTAATGGGGACTTTGAAGGAAAGGATGTGAAAGTGCTCTGAATTTGCAATAGCAGTTTTGGGAAAGCACCATTTCTGAGGGAGGGGGAGGCAACTTGGAACTGAAAGGTTTGGTTGTGAAGGGAAAGGAGGGAGCAAGTAGTAGAATTAAGGCTCTACAGAAACAAAAGTAAATCACAGAATCATATAAAATTCCCCTTCCCCAGAAGGTACCATTTATTAAAGAAATAGTACCATACTATACCAAGAGAAGAAGGTACTGTTCAACTACAAAATCTAGTAAATCACCCAAGCTCCTCACTCCTACCTTTAAAAAAAAGAAAAACCTTTTAATGCCTGCCAAGGAAAATATAATGTATTTCAAAATGAACAGAAAATGGCAGAAGGCATACATATAAAGCTATTATAGGAGGAAAGCAGAGCATGAGAATCAAAACACTTCATCTAATGAAAAGTGTCCAGTCACTCTCACTACCTCTCTATAAAGAAAAAAAAAAAAAGAGGAAAACTCAACTTCTCAACCAGTATCAAATATCACAAATATCCTTGAATAGACATTTTCAGATATGAAAAATATCTCAAATTCTAAATGCATAAACTCACAATAAAAACAGACAAATACCAGGAAGATGTGAAATAAGAGCTGACCAAACTCAGGAAAAAAAAAATTAAAAATCATTAAAAAAATTTATATTAAATTACAAGGTACACAAGGGAAAAGGTTTGGTTGGAAATCTATTAGGAAGTACTGGAATAAATACAACCAAAATAATAAAAATGAAATAAAGAAGAAGAGAAGGGGATCAGAGAGAAAGAAGGTAAGCAGTGAAGATCCAATGGACATATAATTGAAGTCCCTGAAAAATGAAAAAAAAAAAAAATGAACAGCACTAATATTTAAAACTATAATCCAAAGAAATCTTTTTGAAATAAAAGAACTAAATATATGTATCAGAGGGTCCACAGTGTACCTGGAAATATTGAACCACAATAGCCACCTCTGAGACATATCCTCGTACAATGATCAAACTTTAATGTTAAAGGAAAAAATCCTTTAGCTCTCAAAGCTAAAGATCAAGCTGTTTAAAAAGGACAGAACATTAGCTTGACATTAGAATTCTTGCCAGCAACATACAAAGCAAATGAAAGTGAAGCAATATTTTAAAACAAGAAAGTGTGAGCCACACTGCAGGGCAAGTCAGCACAACTGGACTAAACAAAAGCTAAGAAGTTTCCTGAATACAATCAAACACTTTGAGGGACATAGTAGCAGGGGTAGGAGTCTGGGGACCATGCTTTCAGGGGACATCTAGGTCAATTGGCATAACAAAGTTTATTGAGAAACTATTCTGCATCCTACTTTGGTGAGTGGTGTCTGGGGTCTTAAAAGCTTGCAAGCGGCCATCTAAAATGCATCAATTTGTCCCAGCCACCTGGAGTAAAGGAGAATGAAGATCATCAAAGGCACAAGGAAAGTATTAGCCCAAGAGACAGACAGGGCAACGTAAACCAGAGACTTCATCAGCCTGAGACCAGAAGAACTAGATGGTGCCTGGCTACCACCAATGACAACCCTGACAGGGAACACAACAGAGAGTCCCTGATGGAACAGGAGAAA
>NW_004444026.1:5220714-5225242 GCF_000243295.1 Trichechus manatus latirostris | reverse complement strand
AGGATTTTTATATTCAGCCAAACTCCCTTTCAAATATCAAAAGTACAGTAGTCCTCAACTTACAATGTGGTTCTGCTCCAAGGACTCCATTGTAAGTCAGTTCTGACGTAAGTTGG
This sequence comes from Trichechus manatus latirostris, assembly GCF_000243295.1. NCBI lineage: Eukaryota > Metazoa > Chordata > Mammalia > Sirenia > Trichechidae > Trichechus > Trichechus manatus. Next base: position 5,225,126 of record NW_004444026.1, on the reverse strand, counting down.
ATACCTCTTTTTTTTTTTTTTATTAAGTTTTCCTTATTATTGACTTTTATTAACAGTATGTTTATAAATCTAATCTTTATCATCTTTGGGGTTGAAAACATTACATATAAACTTACAGATATATTTTAATACATACATAATAAAGAAATACACAAATCATAAAAATTTACTCTGATGATAAAGAGTTGGATGATGTTGGCATTTTGTCAGGTGTGGTGATAACTCCACTTGTGGAAGGTTCTGGATCATCTGGATTATCTCTGGGAATGAGGATGGCATTTCTAGTCAGAAAATCAGTGAGTGTTGTCCGTATGGTCCTTTTCTTTTTCCTTCATGTATTTCACAGTAACATCTCACTGCTTCCCAAGTCTGCCTATTGACTTTAGAAAAGTGATCAATGTTTGGGTCCATGTTTTCAAGCAATTGAAGCCCCTGATTTCGTTTAGAAAAAACTTTAATCCTTTCACTGTAAAATTTTTTGACAACTTCTCTCCTTCCTCTTCCTCATTATTTCTTTTTTCTTCAGCATTTCTTTCCTCTTCAAAATCTATTAAATCCTGATCTGTCAATTCCCCTTTTTGTGGTCTGTGAGCTGTTCCACATCGGTGATGCCAAGTTCTAAATTCAGCATTCTTACCATATGGATGATATTTTCACTGATCTCTTCCATCATATTATCCTTACCAAATATTTGAAGTGTGTTCACATAACACAGTAATTTTTTTCCAATCCCATGCCTGCCATTTTCCTGTAACTTCTTCCCAGGAAGATACAGTTTTCTGCATACACTGAAGAATATTATAATTCTTCCAGAAATCACGTAACGTTACCGTTCCTCCATGTGTTGCAGCTATTGTCTGAGCAAACATAGTGCATAGGTAGTACGCCTTCAAGGCAGCGATTACACCTTTATCCACAGACTGAATCACAGCTGTCGTATTGAGGGGTAGGTACACCACTTTCACATCTTGATTTAGATCATCTACATGAGGAGGATGTCCTGGGGCATCATCACGTAGCAGCATAATCTTGAAAGGAATGTTGTTTTCAAGGTAATAGGTGCACACTTATGGGATGAAACAATTTAAAAACCAGTCTTGGAGCAAAAAAAAAAAAAAATAAAAATAAAAAAAAATGGTAAGTGTGGTTCCTTGTAACTCAAATAGGTCATAAATCAGGGGTTATCTGTATGTAAAAAGTTTTAAATATGCAAAACCTCTGGAAATACAACATTCAGGAGCCCTACCTAAGAAACTTACTATAACATGAGCTTCATCCAAACAAAAGATTACCACAGAACTCTGGCACAAAATCTGTGGATGAGCAACAAATTTACTTATATTCAAAGACTAAGACAAACTCGAGGACAAGGGTGGAGGAATAACATCAAACATATATTCCTACAAGGTAAAAATAACAAGGCCAAAAACTGAGAAGAGGGAGAGAGAAAAGGGAATGTAAAATGAGTTTAGTAATTGCCACATAAGTAACAAGGAATAAAAAGGTACCACATAAAACTGACAAATCAAATAGAATATCTCAAAGCAAGGAAAGAAAGAAGAGAGGAGGATTAAAGGTATTACTTTCAAAATTGTTTTTATAAAGGAAACTGTTAGAATAAAATATGTTATTGTCAGTTGCTGACTCATGGGGACACTATGTGTTACAGAGCAGAACTGATCCCTAAGGTTTTCTTGACTATAATCTTAACGGAAGCAGATCATCAAGCCTTTTCTTCCACTGTACCGCTGGATGGGTTTGAACTGCCAATCTTTAGGTTAGCAGTTGAGTGCAAACTGTTTGCCCAACCTAGGGATCTTAGAATAAAATATAAAACATTATAAATTAAAAAATAAATAACAAAATGATCAAAGAAAACAGATTACATTTAGAAAGAAACAGTGAATGTATAATATCAAATACACAGTAAATATGACATAAAATAATATGAAAGAGTTGAAATCATAGATATCAGTTGAAATCATAGATATCAGTTGAAATCATAGATATCAATCACATCAATAAACAGAAATGGAATTGGTTCACCCGTTAAAAGAAAAAAAAGTATTGAGTGGCTTACAAAACAAACCCAATTCTATGCTGCATATAAGAGACATATCTACAACAAAGTGATTAAGAAAGGTTAAAAATAAAGGTCTAGGCAAAGATATCCCAGGCAAATGCAAGCAATAAGGAAGTAGCAGTTATGATTTCAATAGACAGTGAATTCACAGGAAAACTATTAAAAACATAAAAATGCTAACGTTCAAACGGTATAATGAAGATTTAGTGGCTATTAATTTTTATACCCCAATTAAAATAGCAACTACCTTCATAAAGTAGAAACTACATTGAAAACTGGGGGAAGCACACAAATAAAAGAAGATTTTAACATGTATGCTACTCTCAGTCCTGGAACTTTGTTTTTCACAAAAACTAACAAAAGACAAGATCTCAGGAATTGATGGAATATCAACTGAGATGCTTCAACAAATGAATGCAATTCTGGAACTGCTTACTCGTCTATGTCAAGTTAATTTGGAAAACAGCTACCTGGCCAACTGACTACAAGAGATATCTGTGCCCATTCCAAAGAAAGACGATGAAATGGAATGTGGAAATTATCGAACAATATCATTAATATCTGCTAGCAAAATTTTGCTGAAGAAAATTTAAAAACTACTGCAACTGACAGAGAGGTGCCAGAAGTTCAAGCTGGATTCAGAAGAGGGTGTGGGTCAAGGGATATCATTTGCTGTTGTCAGATGGATTTTGGCTAAAGCAGAGAATACCAAAATATTTTTACCTGTGTTTTATCTACTATGTGGAGGCATTTCACTGTGTAGATAACAACAACATTTGGAAAACATTACAAAGAATGGGAATTCCAGAACACTTAATTGTGCTTATGCAGAATCTGTACGTGGATCAATATAGTGTGGTTCAAAATTGGGAAAGGCGTGTGGCAGGGTTGTATCCTCTCACCTTATTTATTCAGTCTGTTTGCTAAACAAATAATCTAAGAAGCTGGACTATATGAAGAAGAATGTGAATCAGGAATGGAGGAAGCTTCATTAACAACCTGTGGTATGCAGAAGCAGCCCTGGTGGAGCAGTGGTTAAAGCACTTGGCTGCTAACCGAAAGGTCGGCGGCTCTAACTCACCAGCCATTCCGCAGGAGAAAGATGTGACAGCCTGCTTCCATAAAGATTTACAGCTTTGGAAACCCTATAGGGCAGTTTCATTCTGTCTTATAGGGTAGCTGTGAGTTAGAATTGACTCAACAGCAATGGGTTTGATTTGGTTTGGTTGGTATGCAGATGACACAACTTGCTTGCTGAAAATGAGGACAACTTGTAGCACTTACTAATGAAGGTAAAAGACAACAGCTTTCAGTATGGATTACACCTGAATGTGAAGAAAATGAAAATCCTCACAACTGGACCATAAATAACCTCACGATAAACGGAGAAAAAATTGAAGTTAACAATCTCATTCTATTTCGATCAAACAATCAATGCCCACGGAAGCAGCAGTTAAGAAATCAAATGATTTATCACATTGGGCAAATCTGCTGCGAAAGACCTCTTTAAAGTTTTAAAAAGCAAAGTTGTCACTTTGATGACTAAGGTGCATCTGACCCAATCCATGGTCATTTTAGTAACCTCAAATGCGTATGGAGATTGGATAGAGAAAAAGGAAGACAGAAGAAAGAATTGATGCATTCAAACTGTGGTGTTGGTGAAGAACACTCAATATACCATGGACTGCCAAAAGGATGAACAACTCAGTCTTACAAGAAGAACAACCAGAATACTCCTTAGAAGCAAGGATGATGAGATTTTGTCCTGCTTACTTTGGACACATCATCAGGAAAGCCCAGCTGCTAAAAAAGAAGATTATGTTTGGTAAAATAGACAGTCAGAAAAAATGAGAAAAGAAGACCCTCAGTGAGATGGATGGACACAACAGCCTCCACAATATCACATCAAACATATCAAAGATAATGGAGATGGCACAGGACTGGGCAACATTTCATTGTTACACATAAGTTTTCCCTGAGTTGGATCCAACTTGATGGCAACCAATGACGACAACAACAACTATCAGTCAAAGACTGGTTAAGTGAGTGGAAAATACCTCAAGATTTAGAAGAACTAAAACAAAACAAAACAAACCCCACAATTAATATGGTACAGTATATGGGTATAGATCAGACTTTAAACCCTCATAACATAGAACATATCCTCCTCTTAGGAGCACATGGTTCATTCATAAAAATTGTTCATAGTATGTTACAAAGGGACTTCAATAATTCATGAAATAGATACAATATGAACAACATCTCTGATCACAATGCAATCAAATTAGACATGAATAACAACATTTTAAAAATACCCTTCAACCTGGAA
>NW_004444026.1:5213055-5219956 GCF_000243295.1 Trichechus manatus latirostris | reverse complement strand
TGATGCAAAAATCCTTAAAAAATTAGCAAACAATCTCACAGTGTACTTAAAATGAATACATCAGAACCAAGCGGGTTATTTATTCTAGGTTTGACCTAGGCTAGGGATATAAGTGGTTAAAAATTAGGAAATTCATCTATATAATAGACCATATAAATAAAGCTAAGGAGAAAAATAATATGATTATCTTTGTAGATGTATGACATGGGCTTTTACAAAATTTAATACCTATTGCTGATAAAAAACACTCAATAAAATAAATTCCTAATACAATAGGAATTGCAGATACTTCTTTAATATGACAAAAAGTATATACATCCGTCTTAAAGCCAGTATCTAAGTTAATGGGGAAACACTGAAGGCATTGCCACCAAGGTCAGGAAAAAGGCACAGATGGCCGCTATTCGACTAGTATGTAATATTTTATTGAGGGTATTAGTAGGGTTGCCAGATAAAATATAAGCCCCCCAGTTAAATTTAAATTTCTGAAATATTGCCTGGGACATACTTATACTGAAAAATCATTTGTTGTTTTATCCGAAATTCACACTTATCTGGGTATCTTTTTTTTTTTTTTTTTAATAATCTGCCACGCTAGGTATTAACCAATGACATAAGGTGAAAGAAAAACAATTTGAAGCATAAAAATTGGAGAAGTATGTTTGTGGATCATATGCTGGTATACTAAAAAAACCTAAGACAATTAGTGATAAAAATTATATAATTCAGTAAATTAGCAAGTTATGAAATTTAGAATATAAAGTTATCATGTAAAAATCAATAGCTTTTAGACTTTTGGCTTCTGCTTGGGAGGTAGGAAGTTGGAAAGAGCATTGCTCCCCATCATTACAATAAGAAAAGCCAGACACCCTGCAAATTCACAGTTTTTCTTGAATCCATCAGAGAGCTGAGTTTGCCTGGCATCCACCTAACCCGAAAATCTAAGGAAAGACAAATGCCTTCAAGGTGGGATAGGAACGAGTGCTTGCTACCTATGGTAGATGCTGCAAGACAGTGGTTAGGAGAATTTGCATAACACTGTTCAGTGTTTAACTGTAGCAAATTTGAATTCATTAAATCTGAATTTAATGAACTGGCGAAGGCTCTGTGTAGACTAGTGAGAGAATACAGAACTCTTGGGGGCTGTAAATAAAAGTGGAATTTGCACCATTTGCAGGCTCTTCTCCACAGACCTCACTGGGCCTCACAAAAAAGATTGAAATGTCTTAGCACAGTGCCTGGCACATAAGGGTTCAATAAGTATTTTTAATAATAATATCGTCTATCATCATTATAAGAAGCTTTGGTGGCGCAGAGGTTAAGTGTTCAGCTGCTAACCAAAAGATCAGCAGTTCAAACTCACCAACCACTCTGAGGGAGAAAGATGTGGCAGTCTGCTCCTGTAAAGATTTGCAGCCTCAGAAACCATATGGGGCAATTCTACTTTGTCCCAAAGAGTCGCTATGAGTCAGAATCGACTCAAAGGCAGTGGGTGAGTTATCATCATTATGACAAGTCCAACTGCCCACCTGATGCCTCATTTGCTCCACAGCACTCCCACCTCTTGGTGCCCAGGGCGCCTCTGAGTGCTTCCTCTGGCAAGGACTTTGCCGTTGTAGACAGCTTTGAGTGCTGGAAAACTCTCCCTTCTATTGAGCTGCTGTCTTACTTCATGTAGCTTCCAATAACCAATCCTAGTTACACTCTTTACATCTCTACAGGACAGTCCTCATTTCCCTTTCACAGAGGGGCATTTAAACATTTAGAACCAGTCCTCCCTAGTCCTGACAGGGGCTAAACTTCCCCAGTGCATGCATCCCCCATAGACCTCTCACTTCCTTGTTTACATTTTTTTTCATCCTGGCTACTGCTCTGGCACACTATTGGTTTGTTTCCACCCCAATTGTCAAGGCAGTGTCTCCGGTGCAGCCTTGGCAGTATAAAGAGAGTGAGGTGCACCCCTCCTGTTTTAGCAACTATACTTACATTAACACAGCCCGAGATGGCCCCAGAATTTTTAGTGGTTGCATCACTCCATTGACTTCATTGAGCTTGCTGTGGATTAAAGTTGGATACCTTTTTTCCTACGTGCTTGTTATCCTGTGCAACACAACATCCTATCTTGACCTTGTATGACCATTTATTTTTCGTTTGAACTGAAGTCTCTAAGAGTTGCATAACACTCTTACATTTCACATTGTTAATTTGGCCCATTTCTCCACTTGATCAGATTGTTTTGAATCCGGATTCTGTCATTTAGTATAATCATTCTCTCCCAGCTTCATGACATACCCATTTTTCATAAACTCACCTTCTGTAGCTTCAGCCAAGTTATGAATTAGAATGTTGAACAGATGGGGCCAAAAGTCACACTCTGCAGCAGGACACTAGAAATGCTTTTCTAGGTTGATATCTAGCCATTAATTATCACCATTCAAGTGGTTACACCTCCGCCAACTGTATTAGCATCCAGATTATATTTCTCCATTCTGCCCAGACACTTTTAATTAAAGAGCATGTTAAATCACTTGTTATGGCCCAGATATTGTCTACAAAATAGGAAATGAACATAGTCTGAAGTGGTTTGTTCTTGCGTGCCCATGCTGGCTTCCTATTCACTCTACAAATATGCCCAGAATTAATATCAAGCTCACTGGTCTACAGCATACACAATTCACACTCTTCTCCTCTAATATTAGAATGATATATGCTTGTCTCCAATACTTTCTGTTGCTTACAATTTTTCATTCGAAGTTGGCAGTAATTCAGCAGTCTCATTAGTAAAGCCTCACAGTGCTCTGGAAGAGAATCCATCAAGAGGTGTGGTGCTATTTAGAGTTGCTAGTTACTCCCTTATCTTAATTTGCCCTGGGTTTTAGTTTCTTCTCATGAGTGTTCATCCTTTAAAAACAATTTCTATAGTCTCCTTGGTTCTAATATTATTAATTGGGCAGCACAAAAAATATGACAAGATACTTGAAACTCCTAGAGCCTGAGGTCAGGCAACTGGGCAATGAGGGATTCCTGTTTGAAATTCATGTTTCAAATAGGGAGTGTCAGTGGAAGCTCCTTGCCTACTGCCAACCTCCAAAAGCCATTTATTTCTTTGAGAGCCACACTTCATAGCAGCTTTAGTTTCTGCCAGGCAGTAGATTCTTTTATGTTTAAGAGGATGCAATTGATGGCCTTGGCTTCAAAAAGCCCAAACCTAAAACATAGTAAATCCTCTCTCCAATAGTCAGAAGTGATTAGGATGGGATTTTATCTTTCATTTTCCAAGTCAACAGATCTTGTTTTTAACATTAGGTTTCATTACAAGAACACAAATGTACACACTAGGTACAAGAGAGCCATGATTTGGAGATCAGTGTTTGCATTTTAGTTCAGTAATTAACTCCATGGTCCCTCTGCCTTGAGAAGTGTCAGAGTAAATGGAAATTCTTGAAATTCCTTTGGAAAGTTCACTTGCTCCAACCACTGCTCAAACCCCCTGATGAAGACAGTAGGCCTCTCAGGTCTTTAATAGTGCCTAGGCATGGACCAGTAACGTAAAACTTGCCTCTAAAACTGGAGGGTGCTGAGAGACTGAAGAAAGGCGGGCAGCTCCAGGGTGGCAGCAAAGGAGTTTATTAGGGAGACTTAAAGACGAGGCAGTCATGGCTGGCCGCAGGACCAAGGCAGGTCTGCCCACCCACAGTGGGAGAGCAGAGGTTTTGTGGGGGTAGCAGACAATAGTGGCTACACGTCAGAGACTTACATAAGGATAACTTAGCAACCCGTAGTGAACCAGCAGACCACATGAGGACGCTCATGTCCAGCCTCGCAAAGCCTGTTTCCTCTTTAGGCCACCCCTTGGGACTGGCTCCTACAATCTGGTATACTTCTCCTCTTGTGCCATGGTAGAAGAGACCCTGTTCCCTCCCTGCCGGGAACAGACATAGAAGTGAGGTTGGCCAGGTACCGTATGGTGCCCGTCTATGTGCAAGAGACAAAGAAAGTTACTGAGTGCCCAGAACAGGGAGGATTCTCTGATGAGAAGGAATTGGGAGGGAGAAGGCGACCCAATTCCCAGCCTCTTTAGCAGAGAATGTTCTGGGCCCAAGGCCTTTACTTAGGCAGCCTGGATGGGAGGCACAGGTGCAGACCATACCCCCAATGAATAGCGTCTGCCACCATCTTTATACAAACATGCATTTTCAAAGGTCAATGGAGGTGAATTAGTATCAGCAATTTGACCTTCTCACTACCACTTCAATTAACTGTCCGGGCCAGATCTCTCACAGAAGGGCTCGTGATTGTCTTTTTTTTTTTTTAAATGCAGTGCGGGGGTAGGGGGTTGAATTGTGTTCCCCACTCAAAATATGCTCAAGTCCTAACCCCTGGCACCTGTGAATGTGACCTTATTTGGAAATAGTGTCTTTACAGCTGTAATCCGGTCTTTGTAAGAAAAGGAGATGGGGATGTGACTACACAGAGACAAGGAACAGGGCCCTGTGAAGACGAAGGCAGAGATCCAAGTTATGTGCCACAAGTCAGAGCACAACAGGAGCCACCAGAACCTGAAGAATCAAGGAAAGACTCTTCCTGAGAGCCTTAGAGGGAGTGTGGCTCTGCTCACGCCTTGATTTTGGACTTTCAGCCTCCAGAGCTGTGAGAGAATCAATTTCTGTTGCTTTGAGCCACTTAGTCTGTGGTACTTTGTTACGACAGCCCCAGTAAACGAATAGAGAGGGTTGTGTTACTTGTTCTGACTTTTAAACGTTATTATTCCAGTTGCTTAAATAAGCAAATAAAAACAGTCCCCCAAATGACAGAAATTTGTTGGATTTATTTCTTTCTGAAGTTTGTACATTTACATTTATCATATACATATTTTAAATCCTTCACTATTTTGCATGATTTCTATTCCATAAAAACCATTTGAATGCAATAAATTTTGTTGTTGTAAAACAACAAATTATCCCCAACTTATAAAAACACAGGAACAGTTATATTCATGAACATTTACACAATAGAGAAATGTACTATATATACCGCAGCTTCTATACATATCAGTTGACTCACTTGTCTACAAGGCTTAGGTTTACTATAACAACAGTGAAATCGAGGGTAATATTTATATACAACTATTTTAATAAAAATAAAGCAATTGTAAAATGTAAACTTAATTTTCAAAATAGTCTTTAAACACTTTAACAATATCCACATAAATTACTGTTCCATTCAAGAGACAACCACCATAAACGCCACACTCTTCTAGGAGATGGCATTTCTTGTATCTGGTGGGTGATGTTCAGGAACAGGTTTCCAGTACATGATATGGTACCACTAGCTTACCCAAGTCTGCTAATGCTGACAGTTTGGCCACTGAAAAGGAGTAGGCTGCTATTTTGTCACTAATTACTTTCACAATTTGCAGGGGACATATGGTACCAGGACTGCAATGAAACCAAAATGATTGGTGGAGAGAAATTTGAAGGTAAAGGAACGTCTCATGCTGCCAATTCATTTGAGCCACAGTGAATATAACCTAGTTAATAGGTTGGAAAAGTTAGAAGTTTGTCTTATATTAAAACATATAAACTACTGCCCTCTTGCTTGCTCTATAGTAATCAAGGCTGACAATATGGGTTCTCCACGTGTTCATTTCTGTTCTAGAAATGGGCTCCTAACACTCGAGGTAGAAGAGAATTCAGGGAGGCATTTAGGCCTTAACCCAATGGCTCTCATCTGGACTGAGCAGAACTGCTAAGCAATAAATTGTTTAGCATTCTTTGACCCTTCCCACAGAAATGAAATGTTATCTGTTTCTGGGAAAAGGCAAAGATATCATCCATCTCTACTCAGAGTTCATTGTGCCAGTTTTTTTCTTGCAAAGGTAAAATATGTGGTCTTGGCTTCCGAGGATCTTTTCATTACTATTGTCATGTGCCACCCTCAGTGACTCAGTCCCTCTCAGAGTTGATATCTTGCCTCAGTAGGGTCAACCCATTGGGACAGCTAGATTTCAAAAGCAGGAGACGTAGCATCTGAAACCCAGGATATGGTTGCTGCTCAGTGTAGAAGCCCGAGTGGAGCGGAAGGACGGGAGAGGAGGCTACATTATCTTCCTTTGCTGTACCCTGGTATTCAGGGGCCAAAGCCAAGGGCCTACATACATTGTGTTCTTAACCGAGGATTGTGGCTGAAGCTCTCTTGGGAGTATCTGAAGACTCACCTATGCAGGTTGATGGGGCAAATATTTAAGTAGATCTTCAAAATTCTCTCCATTAACCAACATTTTCAGGAATTGAAGTACAGGTGCTTATTTTTATAACACTATTAGTGAGTGCTTAGTTTGACCCTGCAAAGGGAAGTGCATTTTAGCTAGATTCCTTCCCTTTTCCATCCTCACTGTCGTTGCTGATGGAAAAGTGCTGAACTATTCAGCACAGTTCAATCTGAGCTCTCTCACTAGTACCGCTCAGAGGGGAGGGAATGAGGACAATTCACCTCAGTCCTCCTGTAGTAAGTGCTTCGCTGCTTTCTCCACTTGTACTGCCTTCTCAAAGGAATGATCACGTGTAAAAATGGTGCACACCAGCCTTCTGGAACTTCCCCAGGCTACCGCAGGATGTTGGAGAGCAGCAACAGTGCCAAGGAGACCTTCGGTGTGGTGGTCCACCGGAAAGAATGTAATACGTATCCCCCTCAGTCACTCGTTAAAAATGCAACGCATCTCAAAGTCAGACACTAGAGCTCAAATTGCTTCCTGGCCCTTGGAAAACATTTCTGTGGTGCAGTCTCCACTCCCCTTGATCATCACCTCTTCAGAACACTGTGGCCATTTGTATCTTGTTTGCACAACTTCAAACATTCACTGCATGTGCAAGTGTGCGAGCACATGCACACATATGAGAGG
>NW_004444026.1:5189596-5211696 GCF_000243295.1 Trichechus manatus latirostris | reverse complement strand
GAGGTTTTTACTTGCTTTTCATATCACACTGGTTATTAAAGACAAAAATAATTTTGAGGTACATGTAGCATATACTGATATACAATCTACACACTGATGCATCTACATACATACAACTATAAATACCCACAAATATAACACAGGCAGGTGACAGAAAGCATTTTCCTTACATCTGACATATTATTTGTATGAATACTCTCCAAAAGCCTGCAATACTACAAAATATACACATAAATTACAAAGGGTGAGTCAAAGAGACTTAAGGAAACCTATTGTATATACAATTACTTAACTTGCAATATTTTCTTGCTGCTGCATTCAAGTCAACAAACTGTCATGCAGATTCAAGTATTTACTGACATTCTCTCTATGAAGACACTTTCTCTGCATGCAATGGGCCAATTATTGTTCTAAGCAGAAGGCTACCCAGTTGGGTTTTGGGTATTTGTAGGTACAAAAAGAGATTGACCTTTGACTGCAGTCTTCGTTTTAGAGTGAGAGAATAAAAAGGAATCTGAGGAGAAGCAGTTAACAAAGCACCTCTCTGTCATTTGTTGGGATTATTTTGTGGTAAACCATTAGTTTCTAAAGTCCCCTGGATGACCTGACGTAAGTTGTCAGAAGACTGGTGGAGAGACATCTGCTGACTTGGGGCAGATCAGTAGTCTGGTTTGGGAGAAGAGATGGCCAGAAACCTTGGGAGCAAGGTAGGCCCAGAGCCTCATCTGCCTACCTTGTGACTAATCTTTGTCTGCTGGAGTCACTTAGAATGCTCTGTAAGAAAAGCAGATGCTCTGTAAGAAAAGTAGATGCTATTAAAACCCAAAGTAGCACTATTATTCGTAAACTAGGCTACACTTTTAATTAAGTTATAGAACTCCACTTTGGTTCTTTGTTTTACAGTGCTAGTTTTACAATTGGAAAAAAATTCTGTCATTTGAAAAGTGAAGAAATTAGTTCAGGGCTGAAGTTAAGGTGCCTATCAACTTGTTGAAAACTCAACCGGGTTCACAATAGCAAAACTACAGAGATTTGGAACTACATGGCTAAGAAATTTCCTGTGTATTCAGATTGAAAAAAGCTTACCTGATGACTATAAGGAAAAATGCCAAAGAAATTCAAATTCCACCAGCAACTAACCAAACCCAAGAAGGTCTTGATAGTAAGACAATGGAGTAACTTTGTTAAGGTCGATTTTTTTCCAATTGTCTGTGATTAGGTACAAAGGCAGAGAAGAGGTGTAGCTCACTGGCCAAGACAAGGCCCTGCCTTACCCAGAACAGCTTCCCCAGCTGTATATGTGATAGAGGGAGCAATGGGCAAACTCAGTAGAAAACTGTGTTCATTGTGCTTAGGCAGCAAAGGGCCAATGGAAATTCCTCCTTAACTTCAGAAGTTCTGTGGTTTGGCCACAACGTAAAATACAAACTTAAGAGACCAACCCTAGCTTGGCCTTAGAAAGTCAGTCAGATTTTCCTCTTCCAGAATTAATTCTCTCATGTCACTTCTGACTAGGAAACAGTCCTCATCTTCTGGATTAGAATAACAGTCTGAGAAGCATAGAGGGTCTGGCAAATGGCCCAGCTGCTTTCTAGCCTCTCTACCTAAGAGCAACAGAAAAGATTACATATATAATCTAGGAACTACATTTATACCAGAGAACTCTCCCATATGTTGGGGTTTTACTGAGATTAATTAAAATGTACAGAAGTATTGCTTGGTTTAATTAGCAAAATGATGTTTTAAAAAAAAAGCTCACCTAAAATAATGCCTATGACCTAGCAATAAAATAAGGACCCTGCATGCTAGTAAGGGGGTTTGATAGCTAACAAGGAATTCCTGACCCCTCTGTAAAAGCCAGCACGCGAGATGGGGGAATAAACTCGGAAACATTCAAACGTTTTACATATGGGCCACTTCTATGGTCAATTTTGCAAAATGACTATCGCCAAGGTATTGTGATGAGCATCAAGATTTGCTATAATAAATACTAAGTGTATTTATGTCAAGAGGAATAACGTTTTACCACATAGTGAGAAATCCCAAGGCTCCTGGGCACCGAGGTAGGGGTGAGGAATGGCAGGGGGTAAAGGGTTGGAGGGTGGAGTACCTTCAGAAGAAAACGAGGAGGAGAACTCCCCTGTACCGTGGATTAGGCAGCAGGCTTAGAGCAGCTGTGAGTGGAAACGTCTTCAGTTTCTCTGACTAGATACTACAGAAAAGAAAATTGTCACAAAAGAAAATGTGGCCGGCTATGGGCCAGACTCTCAGAATCCATTAAAATCAGAGAAGGCCATTTCCTCACATAGGATAAACTCTTGGCTGCCACGTGCAATAATAATAGACAGTAACCTGCCAGAGGCATCATGGGAGAGCCTTTCTTAGCCCAAGCCCTAAAGATAAAACAACATCATGCCAGGGCAATCTGGGATCCTGACTCACAAAACAAACCTTTGAAGTTGTTTTTAAAGATAAACTATGTCAACATAGTTTACAACAGCTTCAAACGTGCCCTTCTCTTCTAATTATCTATTAGCATATCCAAAAGTTCACGGAGATAATATTAGTGAGTAATATGTAACAGGAACAATGCTGTAGTGGAGCTGATGTTAACCAAGTATTTCAGGATTACTCTAAATGTCAGAAATACTGTAGCAAGGTACCGTTTAATGTATATTAGATACTATAAGTGAAATGTACATAAACATTCTATATATAGAGACATACACACACACATATTATGGGCAAACACATTCAAGCCAGTCAGGGATATATATATATATATTTTTCAATTATTGAAGCTCATAAATGACATGGTCTAGGTACCTGTCTTCCCTCTGCTTAGGATAAATATGTAGGCAGAAAACAAACAGGCTGATAATTCAGATTCTAGGAAGAAAGATGACTTTCTATGGAAACCTTAGAACCATCTGACGTTAGTCAGAAGCTACAAAAATGAATCAGGTACATGGGCCATACTGGTAACAACCTGGTTTGTTTCCTGGTTTTGAAACATGAATTTACTCACTGCCTCTACCTAAACAAGGCAGAGGGCTAGAGTGAATTTTTCAAAGGTCTGGCAAAATACCTATCACAAAGCAAGCAGCTACAACCTTGGGGAGAAGAGTTACTCTTCTCTGGGCACTAAGCAAACATGGGCATTTCTACAGGTGAAAGAATATTAATAAATAATCCTATAACTAATTGTTGCTACATCCTAACAATATACCACTTTAGCAACTACCATGGTTTTATAGCGGACTTTCTCTAATTCACTGGGAACCATGCTATTCACGCAGAGCAGCTGATTCTTTGGTCAGAGTACCTTCAACTAAGAAACTGATTAGAATTAGAGCAAATTTCTCTAGGAGAGAAAAGAATATTCAAAGTGATTCCATTAGTTCTGAAGTTGTGCCATTTTGGAGATTATAGTTTTAGGTTTACAGAATTTCAAGGTTTGGATATCAGAAAATTCTAAGGTCACAGTGGGCTAAACTTTCACTTTCACTCCCTTCTTTTCCTGGATGGAAGGGTATCGAGGATAGAGATGATTCTGGATTCCTAGTTTCCACACTGTGGGAGTGAGGTAACAATTTCCTGTAAACCAAACATCTGCCTACTGCTCACGTCCCTAAAAGGCAGTTATTACGACTATCTTTGAGAAAACAAAAGTAACTTGGTGCCAATCTCTCCTCAACTTTCAGTGGCAAAATGACTCCACGTCCTCTTTCCCTTGCTTGGCGGAAATGGAATCCACTCTTCAAGTAAGCTACTGAGCTTCCCCAAGTTCTCCAGCCCTGCGATCTTCATGCCCCCTTTCCCTCCTTCCAGCAGGGTCTGAACTCGATGATAAGTGTTAAGATGCACGCACGGCCGCGTCACATTGGGAAGTCTTGGTTCCCAGCATCTTAATTCTTAGTTGAACTTCTGTGTGAGTGCTCAATTCCACGTCTGTGACTGGGCACGATGCCACATACAAAGGCTTATATTAACTCTGGCTAGAATTTACTATGCTACAAAGTTTGTCCAGTTAAGTCTTTCACAATGGATGAAATTTTTTACCTTAAAAAAAAGTATAACAGCTGATTTGAGAACACATAAAACAACTGAGCAGAGTGCAAACAAGAGAAAATCAAAGGAGAAGGGATACATAATTCTTTCTGAAATCACGATGCCCTCCTCCTCACAAAAAGGTGCATTAGTTATCAAGTAGCAAAAATTATGGAAGCAAAGAAATCAAGAGCAGAGACCATCTGTACAGAAACTAACAAATATACAATAGAAATTGTTACTAATGCACCATTTAGTCACAGACTTTTTTTTTTTTAATATATCCACAGATTACCAGAAAGATCTTGAAAAACCCTATTTTGCTCCATGACCAGCACTTCCTGGCCACCGGTAGATTCTAAGTAACCTTCTGCTTAATGCCTGGTGTTTCTGGTCGGTGATCCTTCCTCTCTGACACGTTACGCTTGATCTTGGCAGTGACTGGCGATGAATCTGGATTCAGTGAAGGACTCGAATGCGACTTCTTCAGTCCAGCTCCCTCACTTTCACTGTTACTCAGAAGCTCCTGGCCACCTTCTTTTAGAATGCTAACATAAATGTCATAACGAGTTTTCTGGAGAGAGAAAGAGAAGAATGAGAGTCAATGAAGGCTTCACAAATGCAAATGTGTAACACACCTCCTTGTGTTAACAACCTGGAGAGTGTGACGGGCTGCTGAAGACTCAACTTCGTTCCCCAAAGTGACAAATTACTTGGGTACTTACTGGGCACATGAGAGGTAACAGCTATCGGAGATGGACTGGTTTACTGATTAATTCATTCATTTAAATAAGCAATTACGTTAGAATTTAGTTCTCATATATTCTGCCTTCCAAAGGAATGTCAACGAGGAGTTATTGGCAAGGAAAGGTCTAAGTTGGAGGAGCTGTAATCTCTGGTTCTGGGCATTTGGGTGGCTCTCCCACTTGATCTAGACCTCACTTCAGCCTGGCTTGCATATTGTTTACTCTTTCCTACTTCCTGTAGCTCTACAAAGACTTAGTTTGAGCGATAGCTCCATGATGAAATTACTCTCCAGTCCACTACAAGACCTCAACACTTTCTAGAAGCTGCCCTGGATTTCTCTCCATTGTTTTCCTGCTACGACTGCCCAGTTCTCGAGTTGCTTACTATGGTTTCTTACAGAAATTCAAATTAGTTTCCAATGCCCTTCTCGTTCAACAAAGTCAATTTCATCATCAAATATTTATTGAATACTTACTATGCTTCAAACATCTCCTTGATTCTCTGTCTCTCTCTTGTTGTGTCTGGATATCTTTTTATAAGAATAATTGAGAACAACACTGTAGATGTCTTTTTTCTCGTCTCTAGCCCTAATTGGTGCTGGTTGATTTTCTTTTTTTTTCTTTCTTAGTTCATGTAACTTAAAGTCAGTATATAGAACCATTGTATACATACTGAAAACTATAGAAGGGTCTCAAGATTCTTGATTTGGTAGATTTTAGTCAAAATAAATCTTTCACTATACTGCCTCAACACATGAAGGATTTAAAGAAGGTCTAAAGTGTTTTATTTCTGAACAAAAGAACACATCAGTTATAAATAGTCCCAATAAACACAGGCAGATTTTGTTATGACTATAAATCTTTTAAGGATTTTTCTGGTCAGACTGGAGTTTGGTATATCTCAGTTTTAGGTTAGTAATTGTGAAGTGCGACTCTTTCAAGTTGTTTTGTTCATAAAAGGAAAAAAAACTCATTTAGTTGGTTCTGGATTTGGTCAGTATCAAAGTGGAGGTGCCAGGCCTTGGGGTTGCTGATAACGCTGTCATTTATTTAGCACCCACAGGCTTGCTCCAGGTTATTCTTACAACAATCATGCTTGGTTTACAGTTAAGGAAATGGAAGCACAGAGAAGTTCAAAGTCAGAGAATTAGCAAGAAGTAAAGCTGAAATTTGAACCCAGGCAATCTGACTCAAGAACTCATGCTTTTAAACTATATCTCTAGATATGAAAATATATATATATTTCTATATTTTTCTTTATATATGAAAATATAGACATATGAATGAATATACATTTTATGATACCTACAATGGCAACAAACAACAAAAAATTCTCACAGACACTGCTGGGTGGCACCCAAAAACTGCTGTCAAACCCCTCTTTTCCTATGCCACCTGCTGCTACAAGGCTAATAAAACCCCAGATCTTTTCTTTCCCAACCTCTCTTGCAGCTAGAATGGGTCATGTGATGTTCTGGTCCATCTGTTGGGGGTGCTTCTGGGATACAGAATGTGCTTTCTATTAAAAGGGACAGATTTTAGAAGGAGGTCATTGGTGCTAGCCCCTCACTCTTATTCCTTCCTTGACATGGATGTGATGCCTGAAGCTGTCACCCTGTGACAAGGGGCAGCAAACATGAACACATGAGGACAACATGATAGACCTGAGAAGTGGAAAGACAGAAAGAGCCTGGGTCTTAGATAACATAATGTGCGGGATCTATCTCTAAGACTCCCCATGACCCCCAGAGATCTTGTTAAGTATGAGTAATAAATATCCATATAAGTCAAGCTACTGTTCATCAGGTATTGTTATGTGTGGCTTAAAGTATTACAATGTATTAGAAACAATACATTTTAATTGATAAACATTCCAAGTTTAATAAAGTAACAAAGTAAAGCAAAGGACAGCATGCCCAACATTATCTCAGAAAGCTGCATAAGGGTTCAATAAGGATATTTACTAGTAAAAAATACATCATTAGTATTACACATCAATTTATGCATCAGTGAAATCAGGGGATTCAACTAGGAGATATGCAAAGGGCATGCTGGTTCTAAAGTTCTATTCATTCTAGGAATGTATTATTTAATCTGTCTCTAAACTACCTTGGTGGCAAGATTAAGATGAAGGAAAGAATTACTCCTCACAGGAACACGGTTTAGTAAAATGATCTAAAGACAGTTTAAAAACAGATTCAAGAAACCAGTGTAAAGCATACTGTTTCACAAAGTTGGGGCATTCATACAATGAAAGGGGTCTGAAAGACTTTTTTTTTTTTTTTTAGATGACTTAAATGTGACAAAAGGTGAGAAGGTAATAGGGCCAGCCTTGTCCCAATCTTTGAAGAAACTGGTATCACAGGGGAAATTCACCTGAAAAATACATGGAGGAAATCATCTTCTCTACTGAGTTCTACAGCTCCAGCTGCAAAGCTGTTGCCTCAAATAAATTACATCAATGTGCCAATCAATAAACAAAAGGCACAGCCCAGAGGAGTAGCAAGGCATGAGTCATCGGATTAGAAGCAAAGACAAAGCAAGAAAATGGAAGAAGGGGGGCCAGAAAACAAGGCTCTTGTAAAGAGGAACAAGGAAAAGGAAGCATGTGAGTGTGTGAACTTCCAAATGGCTGTGTTCCACATCTGAGTTACAAAGGTACAGGGACAGAGGCCTCAAAACTCACTAATACAGCTTTTTCCAAGCTCTGAGTCCAGTTTTCACTGAATCCAAACCAAACGCCTCTTCAAAATATCTTAGGAAAAGATATCGTTAGTCTTCTCAGAACTAGGCAAAGGGTTTGGTTCAGTAATGTCTTTCAGGGGATTACAGACTCAGCCCTATCCAGAGGCCAAGAAAGATTGCGCTGAATGAAGCTGTGAAGATCAACAGGAATGAACATAATTTTAGAAGTCCCCTCTCTATTGATTTCTCTTTGTCTTCTCCTTTTGGGGGATGGGGAGGAGATAAGAGTGAGAAGTTCATATTCTTCCCAACTATGTAACCATGTGATATCTTTGGAAGCATCTTTCCTTTTTTCCTTTCAGAGTGGACATGAGTCCTATCTTTTTTTCCAAGACCAACAGTAAAATTTAGGTTTTAAGTTAAAGCTGGTATATAAGGAAAGGTAAAGAGGAAGCTGGAGGTATATACGTAAATCACTTTTTAAAGATCTGATGTACCATGTCAGAGACCAACAACCTGATGAGCAATGTCCAAATGGTCAACCTCAACCAAAGAAGTCAGCATGATATTATGGCAGTCACTGTTTACTGTCTCCCTAACAGTCTCTTCTTTCATGATAATGAAACTGATTTTTATTGAGGATGTCAAGGTGCCCAGCCTCAGGTGAAGAATCATTATTGGTTTAAATCAAACATGATTGGTTGGTTTCTCTTTGCCAGCATCCCTTGGGATGGCCACATGACCTAGATTTGGCCAATGGCATGTAAGTAGGCATCTGCTAGGGTACTTTTAAGAAAGCAGCTTTTGCTATCCTGATAAAAGGTAGTAGATGAAATAGCTGGGGTTATGGCAGCCATTTTGAGATCATGAAGTGAAAAGCATGAAAACAAAAAAGCCAATGTGTTAAGGATAGCAGATTAGAAATACAGAAAGATTGTAGGCCCTTAATGGTAACATTAAGTAGCCAGTAATTACCCACTTCCAGTCTTAAGTGAGATAATGTTTGTACTGTTTAAAAAGTCAAGTTTTTAGTTATTTGTAGTCAAAATCTTTCTTAACTGGTAAAATGATCAGCACTCAGCTTGATCTCAATCATCAGAAAAATCCCAGTTGGGCTGAACATGTACCTCATGTCTTAATTTTATTTAAAAATATACTTGATTAATCAGCTTTGCTATAATGTAGCTTTGCTAGGGTTCTCTCTCAATAGTCAACAAATTATTGATGGATATGACTCCACTATGGGCCACACTGTGGTCACATAATAAACATTAAGTCAATGGCTATTTTATTATTTCCATTGGTAGTTTTGTATCATTTGCTTAATCTCGATGACCGCTGCAGAACATTCTTTCAGTCCTCCCAGTTACATGATTTCCTTCCCCATATGCCTACCACATGCAGGATCTTCTTTTCTAACAGTTAAACACAATTTTGAGTTTTAAAGCAGTTTCCATTTCTAGGTAATGACTGGTATTCTAGTATTTAGGGAGCAAACTAGAAGATTCTTCATAAATCTTGAAGAAGGAAATTTGACAATGAACGCTTGACTCCTTGACTCTTCTCTTTCTCTAATACCCCACATCCACTCTACCTCTATTTTCAAAATATATTCAGAATCGGACCATTTCTCACCACCTTCACCACTTCCAGTCTGGACCAAGCACCATTATCTTGTGCCTGGACTATTACAGTGGCCTCCTAACTGATCTCTCTGCTTCCCTCTTTGCCCCTGCACTCACACTCCTTTCTCAAAACAGGGTGATCTGTTAAAGTCAGAGCATGTCACCTCTGCTCAAAATGCCCCAATGGCTTCTCATCCTTAACAGTCCTTCTCAACCCAAATCATTAAAATGGCCTATAAAACCCTACAGAACCTGTGCTATCATCCCCCTCTCCTCACTTTTCTGGTCTAATCTCTTAAGGCCCACCCCCCAGGTCACTGAACCACCAGCTCCGCTTCCTGGCTGTCCTTGGACACTCAGGCATACTCCTGCTCTAGGACCTTTGTGACTCGATGTTGCCTCTGCCTGAAACGCCCTTCCCCCATAATCCACAAGGCTTACTCTTTCCCCTCTTTAGGACTGTACTCAAATGTCACATCCTCACTGAGGCCTTCCTTGCCCATCCATCTAAAATTGCAACCACCTCCATCCCCCCCTTTACGGCTTTATTTTTCTCCTTAGCACGTCCTACCATCTAACAGGCTTATATTTTACTTTTTAAAAAGTCTTGTTTATTCCCCCACATCCTATATTAGAAACAACTGCATGATGGTAAGGATGTTTTTTCCACTGACGTATCTCTAGGACCTAGAACAGTGCCTCACACGTAGCACACACTGAATAAACCTGCTGAATGTACGAATGGGAAGAACAAAGAAATACAATTTCACATATCCAGCAGAAAAGTTACTCGTATTTCGAATTCTCAGTATGGCAAATTCTAGCAAAATACCAATAACATGGATATAGGTGTGGATGGTAGATGCCTGAGTTCCCAAGTTGAGACCCTCTGGGGACACACTTTAATCTCTGTTGTTCCACCATTTTCATGTTTTTCCCACAAAATAACAGTAAGGCCTGACCCTGTGTGGTTCACCGAGGCTCATGAGCCACCACTTAGCAAAGGCTTGTCCACATTCACTAACAGCAACTGTCCAGACTCTACGCACGGCAAACCCTGCACAGCCCACTTCAACGCAGGCTGCCTTACTTAGGTCTGACACTCTGCTTCTACAGAGAAAAGACAAGTAGTTCATGCCATATTTTTCAGGGTTGAAACCAGAGACTTCTATTTCTGGGCATCTCTTATGTCTCAGTACAGGAAGGCCAGTTTTTATTACTCACTCTGAGCTTAAAAATAAAGTGAGACACTGGGACCACTGCGTGTGGTCTCCGGTGCCTCCTCATTTGAATAGTTAACAGATTTCATTGTGACATGGAGTACAGTCTTCAAATTTATCTTTTAACAAAAGCATCCATTAGAAAGATAAGGACTTCGTTTTATTTATATTTGGATTCCACGGTTACCTAATCATTCTTCCACCACATCTACCCTTGGTTAAACACTTTAGTGTTATCTTCAGACCTGAAGCTCCCTGGTTCAGAGAATATTAGCCTCATCAATACTAATACAGGAGGGACTCTGTTGGCACTAAACAAATAAATAATAACAATATTGAAGTGTTATCCTTTTGCTTTGACAATAATTTTCATAACCAGATGGTAAAAACAGAGGAGAAACAATAACAAAACAACAAAAAAGATATATTAATATAATTTCATGTCCCAAAGTAATCCCTATGCAAGAATAAACATAGTTTCAAGTTTCACCTTGAAAATGAGATAGGATGTTAGAAAATGAGTCGGTGAAAAGCAGTGCGGCAATAAAAGAATAGTCTTGGGTCAGGTCACCAGGTGCTGGCATGGCCACTAAATGTGGTCTTAATCCATTCTCCCAAACCATTACTCAGTCTCCATTTAGGCCTTTCAGATCCATGTCTTTTATTAAGAAAAGCAAAGAGACTTTGAGCAAAAAAAAGGCGTGTCTCAGGGACAGTTTTGCTACTTTGGGTCACTTAACAAAGGAACTATTTGGAATATAATTTTGTCTTAGTCTCTGCTGATTCATTCTCAGATCAATTCTATATAATCTCAGAGCTGCATGCTCAGCTTCCTTCCTTAGGAACTCTCCACCACTGTGAACAGATTTCTAGCAGTAGGACTACATAATATTAATGCCACGACCAGAAAAACAACTTGGAATCGGGATTTTACCAAATCCAAGTCCAGTGGCTACTCTTTAGAAACAATCATTTGAGTATTGTTTGCCTGGACTTTGTCCATTTAGCAAGCTGTCTCCCTTAATTGCTTTATCTCCATTATTTTCATGAAGCCTTCTGTGACCATCAAGGGCCAAAGATAGCTCAAATGCTTAACGGCTTCTCTTTCTACTGAGATAAAGTTCGTCCTTCAGTCTGTTACCCCCCTGGTACATACTTCGCTATATTTATTAAGTTGGTTTTCAATTTCCTGTAAAAATACTTCTCAAATCTGTAGAAAAAAATATCCCTTTTCACTAGCAGCAATGCTACCGGGGGTGAAACAAAAAATGCTGTGTCTAAGTCCACGTAAGCTGCCGCTTGTGTTCAGTGTGAATTGCCTGCTGTAAAAACCTCACTAATGATTGATACTCTTGAAGAGAAGTTAAATCACATCCACCTATGCATTTACATGCATCTGACTGAGCAGCTTCTTTCCTCCTGAGCCCTGCGTACCATTTTTTATTTCATTTAATGGCATACTATCTCCTTTTGACCTCTGATACATGAACACGATAGCAACAACCTGAATGAAAATAAAACTGGGTGGCAATTTACACTTACTACTCCATTTGCATTCAGACCTCACTTCCACTAGCAATCAAACCTGAATACATTTCCCTCTGACATTTCGCTTTCTCAGGCAGGCAAGGTAAAAGGCCACCTTAAAACAAAATGAGAAGAGAATCAATAACGTCACGGATAGCAAAACACCTTTCCTTCCTCGGTATTTCCACTGGAAAACAAACCAACCAACCAAAACAAACAAAACAACCCCCACCCCCCACCAAAAAAAAAAAAAAAGCAGCTTTTGAAGTAACTGCTTGTTTAAGTAAAGACCATGTTCATCTCCACTTTACATTCTATGGGTTGATGACAGAATTGACTGGGGAGCCTTTCTCTTTGGCCAGATGGTTTACTGCTAACTTAAGAAAGCAACTCTATCCAAAACAGAGCTTTCAATTAAGTTCTTATCTGAAAACTAGGCTGGGACTTACAGTTAAAAAAAATTTTTTTTTGTAAGTTATTTTCCCTACACTACTCCCTTCTCAGGCTTCAGCACCCATTAGTAACCCTCCGCCTAAATACAGCAAACACTACACATTTTCAGTTTGAATAGTTTGCATGTGTGGCTTTCTGGGAAAAACATAAAAAAATGTAAATCCCCCTCTTTTGATTCAGTCTCTTTTTCTGCTCTACTGCTCTCTAAGTGAACTTTGTGACTTTAATTAAAATTTAAAAAAAGTTCACTTTTATGTAATACCAGCAGAAGAGGTCAAAAGCTAGACACTAATACAGACAAAAAGGACTGGATGTGTAGAAAGTGCTTCTTTATTTGTCTCTGCCCTGGTGACCCTGCCTCCCACCTGGGATGCTCCTATAGCACCTTGCCTTGGGCTCTTTGCAGAGTCAGCCCCACTTCACAGCCCCTGAGAGTCCTCCCCCGAAGACCTTTCAGACAGGAACTGAGAGCCGATGGCCCTCAGTGGACCCTTCCCCACCTCCCGGCCCTGCTACTGGTTGCCATGACTACGAGTATGAAGCAGGCAGATCTCTGGGTGGTACCTCCACCTGTGTATAGCATCGTCCTCATCTTTGTGGAAGAGACGAATGAGACTTGGGTTGTTAAGGTGAATGTTTTGAAACCTGCTGAGAGCTAATTTTTACAACACTGCTGTTTCTCACATTCTTTACACTTTGATTGTTTTTCTAGCTCTCAAAACCCTTTCTATAAGTCCAGTATGTATTAGTATCCCACTTTTCACCTCTTTTAAAAAATTAAACTCAAAATTCTTAATGTAAAAATCCACAAAATTCACCTAGATTGTGTGTGGAACACCCAAGAAACAAATTGTCCTTCCAACCCATAAATGGGGCAAGCCTACACAACCTGTCATCCACAAGGCTCTGGCTCTGGGGTGCAGGTTATGCCTATTCCCAATGGCTCCACAAAGCTCAGCCTTGTCTGAGGGTTTTGACAATTGCTGAGTATAAAATTAACTAAAAAAGAAAATCCATCCTGACTGGATTAAGATTTAAAAGTTTGCTGTTCAGCAAAATGGGAAAAAAATTGTCCTCTGAAACACAGGGATATGAAGTTAAACGTTTACTTACCCAAGACAGGTAATAATAAGCTACAGAAATACTACTATCTAGATAAGAGGCCAAACTTGGCTCTTGTGGGATAAAGGTTTACCTCTGACTAAATCTTTCTTAGGCAATTGACATCTTCTAAAACAAAATTTAGCTTGCTATGACAATGCTTTTCATTCAACAGCTCATGCTCTTCATCTTTTGGTTTATATTTCCATTACGTTTCTGACTGTATTGGAATCCCCCTAAGATCATACAAGGTATTCCTCAGAAGCATGTTTCTGGAGTTCTTCACTACAGCTTGGCCTGTCACAGTTCCAAAAAGGCCAATGTCAGTCATAAAGTGATAGGGTCAGTCTTGCTAGAAAATCTTAGAGACAGGATTTGGGGAGGCTTGGAAGGCTTTGCTTTAACTACCCTACCTTCCCCACTGGTCTCCCATGACATTTCATCTCAAAGATTTATTTATTCCTTTGTGGCTTGAAGCAGTTTTGGACCTTCTGAAATCCTGGTGCAAGTGTCCCTTTAAGTGGGATGCACCATAAGGTACCGTCTTACCAGCTCTGCATTCAATTTTGAGCCTGTTTTGATAAAGCAGCTTCCAACCCAAGGAGTCAGGAACATTGAACAACCAGACCTTAGCTAAATCACTCTCTCCTTCCAGGTCTCAGGTTCCACATGGGCAGCATGAGGGGGTGGGGATGCTTTCCAGCTTTAAACCTTCCAGATTCTCTAAGTAGGTGAGAGCTATTCGGGGGCAAGATATTTGGAAGAGGGCACAATACTCATTTCTGGGAGGGAAAGGTAAACCAGAAGGTAGGGAGAAGGGCACTGAAAGGAAATGGGAAGACCAGCTGTGATGCATTTTACTTATTTCACCATTTTGCTCAAGGCCAGGGAGGAAACATACTCTGACAGTACCCTCAGTATTCTCTAAAAGACTGGGAGCCTAGTGTGAAAGAGCACTCTAAAACTAAGGCACACGACATAACTAAAATGGCTGACACAGGTCTGAATTAGACTCCATTTTGTCCTAGGCCCCTACTTCTGCTTTGTAGAGTATGTGACCCATGATCGCGCTCTTGACTAAGATAACTTGAGGTGGCTCATCCAGATTGTTGCAGGAACCAGCTCTGGAATGCAGGAAACTGTGGTTAAGGTTGACTGCCCCAGCTAACAGAAATTCTTGTGTAAATGAGTCTTACAAAGCATACTGAGTATCAACTAATCAAATGTATCCCTGTACTCTTTCCCAACTCTGTACACAGAATTTTGCAAAACTGAAAATGTTCCCTCTTCGGAACACCATTTTGAACTTTGATTTTGGTGTGTCCCAATTTGCAAATCTTTGAATTTGAATAAAACTCTTCTTTTATTTTACAGAAACTCTTTTGTTTTTACCATTAGCCTCAAGGAGAATACCGCATCTATGGTGTTAAGTGATCCTGGGAAAAGTCTATGACAAGAGTGAAACCAATCTCTAGCCTTATAATGTATGCTGTACTAAGAGTTCTTACAGCAAAACAACTCTTGGCTTGCTTATGTGTTTCCTTTTCTTTCTTTTTTTTTTTTTCTGTAACATTTCTAGAGAAAAAATTTTTTGAAAATATCCTTTATTTTTGTTATAAGTCTATTGAGTAATTTTGGACTAGATACACATAATTATAGAGAAGCTCAATATCCTGCTGCCAAAAAAATCTCTGCATCTCAGATCAGGTCCTTCCTTAAGCAAACAGCTTTTTAAAACCCTCACCTCAAAAGCATATTGATTGGTCTAGAAAACAGTAGGAAGGAAACTAATGTAGTAGACAGAGAAAGTACCCTAGCTAAAAATAAACAAACAAAAAACAACAATTGCTCCTTTCATTTATTTGATTCCAGAGTTAGTCCAGGAAAGCATCCAGTCAGCTAACTTGTAGATGGGGGAGGGTCATTCACCAAAAAGTCTAAGGGAACAACAAAGGGGGCAATTCATTTTTTTGATGAGAACTTTCTTCTTGAGGGAAACACATGTGGTTGGCTCCTATCTCACAATTTATTGATATTAAAACGCACACTATAGGACTCCAGCAGACATTACTCAAACTAGATGGGCCTCCTCTCAATTGTATCCCTACAGAGGTAATAATCAAAATATTAAACAAGTCATACAGCACAGGCACAGATCAATCAGAATGGATACCATTTGTAAACCAGCAAAGCCTACAATGGGACAATAGCTGCATCCATCTCTTGAACACACAACCTGTACCAAGCCCTCTTTTCAGGCCACTCAATCCTTGCCTGATTCTTAAGCAGACTGCATAGTCTATACCTGCCTGTCCAACACAGCAGCCACTAGCCACATGAAGCAATGGAGCACATGAAACGTGGCTAGTCTGAATTGAGATGTTCCATAAATCTAAAATACACAGCAGATTTTGGAGACTCAATCGGCTTCATGGCAATGGGTTTTGGTTTTGGGTTCAGTATGAACAAAAGAATGCAAACTATGTTATTCATTTTTTTTTTTAAACACTGATTACATGTTTGAAATAATAGTATTTTGGATGCCTTGGAGTAAATAAAATAATATTTTATTTCACCTAATTAATTTCACCTATTTCTCTTAAAATTTTAAATGTAGATGACACAAAATTTAAAATTACATATGCGGCTCACATTATATTTCTATTGAACAGTGCTGATGTAGATCCCCTGAAATCTCCAAATACAAAACATTCTTGTTCTGTGTTCAACACCCTTCAGATCTTTGTAAAAGTGAGTTAATCTAATAAACTAATTGGTGTTGATGTGTCACTCTCCTCAAAAATAGAGTTGGAAAGGACTTTATAGGTTATTTCACCCAATTCCATCTCTACTTTAAAGTCAGGAAACTGAGGCCCAGAGAGGACAACTGTGTCATCAAGTAAGTCAATGATAAAACTAAAATAGCCTCCTCACTCACAGTACTTCTTATTTTACTATTTTATCTCTCTGAGCATATGTGCCATTTTTCTACAGATAATACCTTAACCAAAAAGAAGGACCCTCACCAGGGCAGGCGTTTCAGGCATATAGTAATTAACTGATGAAGGAGGGATTTAGGGATAGGAAGCCATTTCTTGTCACATGATTGGGTATCTATTCTGCCTCCTCAGGTATGGCCCTGCTTCTTTTTAATTATCAATTTACAATGTGGTTTAAAGAATTCTGTTGTTAAGCTTTTCTTCCTTTCAAAAGCGCACGCCATCATTTACAGATTAAAATTCAGAGCTTCTTAGTCCTCTTTCAACATGTAATACAAAATGCAATTCCAAAGGACAATGGAAGAATTATATGTCTCTGTTACTAGCTGGACTTTAGCGTCTAGGCAACTGCTGATCTTGGGTCTTTATCTTTTGACTCATAATTATGGCACTTAGCATTCTATTAAAAAAAAATAAAACAAACAAAAATCTCCAAAATTCCCCCTAAGAATTCTATTAACCTGCAACATCTCAGCTCCTCAGATTCAGACAGATAATCAATCACCTGTGTGATGTCTTCTGAAAGGAGAGGGCATTGGAGTCTAGGCTTGACTTGGTTACTAAGACAGAGACTCTTGCTACTAATCCTTTTTAAATAGGCTAATGGAATTTCTCCCTTGCTTTCACTAGAGGGAAAAGGGAAACATCTGCTATCATTGTCCTTTTATAATCAAGGCCACTTCTAACTTAATAGCTAAATAACTTTGCTTCAGAAGGTGGGTTTGCTTTGTGACAGCTGGCACTGTATTCAGATATACCCCTATACTACTCCTGTGACAGGAAAAAATGGTCTATGATATGGTCCCTACTGTGAAAATTACTTTTTCTAGGTTGACAAATAAAAAATGAGAAATCTGAGGAAATAGGGCTATGATCACAACCAGAGAATTTGTTCAAAATGAAATATATCAAACTAACTACATGCCCACCCACTGTACAACAAACAACCCAACAATAAAACTGAGGGTTTAAAACTGAACAATAGCTTAGCTTAACTACTAAGGAATGTCTGTCTTGAGCATATGCTCTTTTAGGAACTATCTATATGGGATCAAATTGGTAACAGCAACTCAAAAGATTAGATAGGAATCTTAGGGGGCAGTGAGTTTATGTTAAAGAGGGAGGAACAACTCAGAAAAGGAGGGTGAGAATGGTTGTACAACTCGAAGAATGTAATCAACGCCACTAAATTGTACACGCAGAAACTATTGAGTT
Organism: Trichechus manatus latirostris; assembly: GCF_000243295.1. NCBI lineage: Eukaryota > Metazoa > Chordata > Mammalia > Sirenia > Trichechidae > Trichechus > Trichechus manatus. The sequence goes on along the minus strand of NW_004444026.1, from coordinate 5,194,075 downwards.
GGTTTATGTTCTGCTGTGCATATTCTCAACAACAAATTAAATAACATTTAGAGGGAAATAAAGAGGGAAGAAATGCATTACATAGTGATTTATCACAAAAAAAAAAAAAACCCTGCATTTGAACAGTGCTCTTCAGTATTCTCCCAGATATAATCTTATTATGGATACAGGTAAATCCCTAGCTACAGATGAGTAACTAAGGGACAAAAAATGGCTAATCGACTTGTGCAAAGTCACACAGTATGTCTGTAGTGAATGAGATCCCAGGCTGCCAGAGTGCTGCCCTGGGGTCTTTTCCAAGGGAGCCTCGGGCACACGAAGCACTGAGCACAGTAATGGCTACAGTCCTGCCTGGAGCACTTGGCGCTGGTGCTGGGCACACAGGTGGATTTAACTCAACAGATTCTGAGGTAACGATATGTTTGCATTTAGTATTTTCTTCCTTTCAGGTTTATTAATTGGTTCAAAGATAACTTGATGATTCCTACTTTATTATAAATGGAGCACACTGGAGTCAATTCTACCTGTAGTCACTATCGTTGGGAAACTTTATCTTTACAACCATTTTTTCAGGAAATTATGAACCTTCTGCATAACGTGAAAAAAAACAACAACAACACAACTGAGGGTTTACAACTCAAAGTTTATATTATTGTGCTTCTAAATATGAGCTGTTTGGGGTTCCCTTAGGACTCTGTATGGAATGTACTCTTATTCTCAAATTTAATTTCAAAAAGGATCATGGCATTTTACGTGCCATCGAAAACCTGGAAATGTAGATAAAGATGCATCATGCCTTAAGAACATCCCAGACGTTTTAGATTTAAAATATTCTGTCCCAAGAAATGTACATGTATTGTTATAGTGGGCATTTGCTGTTTCTAAGTGTAATTTCCTAGCCATATGGTTGGGTTGGGCCCTAATTGTCTGAAAACAGTAAGCATCTCCTATTCCAGATCACATTTTAGGAGTGGGCACTTGGCTTAAGTCATTAAGTCAAGGGGGCTTTATTTTTAGTCCTTGGCTTGAGCCATCAGAGTGGTGGACTCTTCTCTTATTCCTGTTGGATTTCAACCTGGAAACACATATACCTGAAAGTATCCATCTTTGACCATGAAGGGAGAGCCAATTCCAAAGCCCTTGCTCTAAGATCTAACTAATATGCAAAACAGACACAACTGGCTGCAGTCTCCACATTAGGGATTGCAATCTCAAATGCCTTCAGGGGCCCGGTCAATAACACAAATGTGAAAAGCTACCAGATAAGATGTAATAGGGAATGGTAAGGAGGAGACTGCTGTCTTTCCTAAATGCATTTAAATTACAATGAAAACAAATACACCACTATGTTAGCTAAAGAAAACATGTTGATGTTAGGTCTGCTGGCCACATAAAATTCAGAGGTATTAGGCTGGCCACCAGTTTTCTATCCTGCTCCACAATGAACCTCAGGAACCTCTATTAACCTGAGCCTCAGTCACCCTTCTTCAGCAAATGTCTCACAGCCCTGTCATGATTTTAGTAGGTTTTGGCTTCTCTCTCTTGCTAGTCAGGTCTAACACATACTAGCAAACATCTTCAAAGCTGCATGAAAAATAAAGCCAAAGCTACGGGGGGGCCAGCCACAGTGCTGTCAAGCAAAATTTCTGTAATGGGGCTTTTTCTTAAAGGGCCCAGGTGTTTCCCTGCACTTACTGTGCTTTAATGGGCTGTGGCCTTATAAACGTCTACACAAACCTCCCTCTGTCCCAGAAAGTGATAAATTTCCGGATGTACCAGAAGCATGGGGATCACATAAAACATTTTTAAGTAAAATGGGAATTGAATAAAGTAGAAACAAGTCATTTCATAAGGAAGTGAGGCTCTTTCCGGCATTTCTTTTATGAAATAGAGAAATGACGGTGAGTTTCTGAATGTAGTAGAGTCTTGGGATGTCTAACAACTTTTTCAAAAGATGAATAGATTTCAAGTGGAATCATTTTAAAAAATAACGGCCACAGTTTGGGGGTATAAAAAACAACACAAACCACCTGGCATTATCAACAATCAACGAACGGAGTCATTAGTTTAGACAATTGCAGTCCATTAGGAGTGCTGTCTGAGGCTTTAAATAAAAGTGATTCTTTTTCTACAGACTAAGATCAAGTTTCCTTGTTCTCTGTAAATTTTTTGTTTTTTTTCAATCCTGAATCTACTTATTTACCAGAATTTCTACTTCTTTATTGTCAATCAGGGTTTGGGGACTTTCTACAGCAGGGAAAGAGCTGTGAATTTGGCCCACCCTGATGAATTATTTGTACTCAAAGCAGCTTGAGATATAAACAATCGAAATGCATAAAGTTAGGAACACCCCTGGGGTTATTACTAACAGCTTAATATTCTGCCAAATTAAAGCCTTTTCCTTGTCAAGACTTGAGAAAATGTTAAGAATTGCTCTGAAAACACGGGGAGGCCCTCTTTATGATGGCCGAATACAGGAAGAGACAAGAGAGCTAATTCAGGCCTGTGATTCCTCCTTGATGACAAGGACACAGACAGGATTAAAGCTCTCCTTCCTGTCACTGCCCATCAGAGGTCGCCCACTGAACTCAGACACTGCTGTCTGCTCTCACCTGCGTATCAGATTTGTTTTCAAGGGAGTTGCTGGCTCTGTAAAAAGAATAGGATTTGGCTTTCTGGGAGAACTATTTCCTCTGATGTTATCTTTTATACACAATAGTAAAATTTCATTATGTATTCATTCATTCAACAAATATTTATTGAGCGAGTTCTCAGTCAATGCTCTAGAAGCGGGGAATAGGGCACTGAACAAAATATACGAAATGGTCAATAGCTCCCTATTCAGAGAATAAAGTGGTTTGCTTAGGGCATGTTGCTTATAAAGCAAAGTACTTAATTCTGTGCAAAGGCTCCTACACCTACACACACACCTACACACCTACACACACACACACACACACACACACACACCCAAATTCTGGTGGATGAAATAATAGCAAAGTGTATTCTCCAAGATATGCTACTTCAATTTTAATTTAAGAGAGTAAAAAACAATGATTCATCGTTTAAAAGCATTATTGTTAGGTGCCATCAAGTCAGTTCTGACTCACAGTGACCCTATATACAACAGAACAAAACACTGCCTGGTCCTGTGCCATCCTCACAATTATTGTAATGCTTGAGCCCACTGTTGTAGCCACTGTGTCAATCCATCTTGTTGAGGGTCTTCCTCTTTTTTGCTGATCCTCTACTTTACCAGGCATGATGTCCTTCTCCAGGGACTGGTCCCTCCGGATAACATGTCCAAAGTACATGAGACATAGTCTTGCCATCCTTGCTTCCAAGAAGCATTTCAGCTGTACTTCTTCCAAGACAGATCTGTTTGTTCTTTTGGCAGTCCATGGTATAGTCAGTATTTTCTTTTTTGCCAATACCATAATTCAAAGGCACCAATTCTTCTTTGGTCTTCTTTATTCACTGCCAAGCTTTCACATGCGTATGAGGCTATTGAAAATATCATGGCTTGGGTCAGGTGCACCTTAGTCCTCTAAGTGACATCTTTGCTTTTTAACGCTTTAAAGAGGTCTTTTACAGCAGATATGCCTAATGCAATATGTCATTTGATTTCTTGACTGCTGCTTCCATGGACGTTGATTGTGGATCCAAGTAAAATGAAATCCTTGACAACTTCAATATTTTCCCTATCTATCATGATGGTGCTTTTGGAGGACTTTTGTTTTCTTTATGTTGAGGTGCAATCCATACTGAAGGCTGTAGTCTCTGATCTTCATCAATAAGTGCTTCAAGTCCCCTTGACTTTCAGCAAGCAAGGTTGTGTCATCTGCATATCATAGGTTGTTAATGAGTCTTCCTCCAATCCTTATGCCTCGTTCTTCTTTCTACAGTCCAGCTTCTTGGATTATTTGCTCAGCATACAGATACAAAAAAAACTTCTTAGATGACATCTACACAAAATGAGGTACCTTTATACTTTACTGGTAGACACAGGTTAATGCAGTTTGACAGATAATTCACCATGCTTGACATATTAGCATATGAGGCTGACTTTAATGAGTCAAGGGTCCTGGAATGCAAGCTTCATGCTCCTTGAGGTGAAAATTTGATGAAAGCAAGACGTAATGCTAACAATTTGGTCTAAGTTCATGTCAGGAAATGAAAATGCTGGCACTTGCTGGGTTACATTTCAGAGAAAGAGCATCACAATAGAATCAAAAGCAGGGAACACTTCTAGCGGTGGCAACCCTTCCATGGTCTTGCAGCTGTCCCCACCTCCTGGGGACAGGCTCTTAGCCTTTAGAGTCAGGACTCAAAGCAAGGTGCTGAGTACTGAAAGCAGAGGACTGAGGTGTTGGGAAATTTAATTTGCATGTGTGAAAGCAAACGGCCTATGGCTGAAATCCACTCCAAAAGTGTGAAGAATTATGATTGCTTTTTGAGAACTCCCATTTGCCCAAATGA
>NW_004444026.1:5171499-5189496 GCF_000243295.1 Trichechus manatus latirostris | reverse complement strand
TGAAAGCAAACGGCCTATGGCTGAAATCCACTCCAAAAGTGTGAAGAATTATGATTGCTTTTTGAGAACTCCCATTTGCCCAAATGAACAAACCTGGGGAAAGATGAACTACTTTATATATTTTCATTCCCCAAGTCTTTTGCTTGTAAGGCAGTGCTTTCTCTAACAAATTTTCCCTTTTCCAAAAGTAAGATTTCTCTTGGTATGGTCATCTATTCCTAGAGCACAGACCTACGTGACCATGAAGAAAGCTAGTATATGAATCTGCAATGGAAGCATCATCTTTTCAATCAAATGCCACATTTTATAACAGAAAGACACTTTTTGAAGCGTCCAAGAAATCTTACTCACTTTCAACAGGCATGTGTAGACCAAAGGCTAGAAATGGACTGATGAAGACCCTGCTCTCCAAGGGCTCACAATCTTGTTTGGGGAGGGATGTTATAGAATCTACTAAAGATTCAAAGATAATAGTGAAATAATTTTAACATAAAACACATTGTGGCAAGTACTGTAACAGATTAATCCCAGCCAACAGGTTTACAGCAAGCTTTCACAGGAGGGATTTGGGCTGCACCTTAAAATATGAATAGGACTTTCAGAAATGCAGATGAGGGGAAGAGCATCTGGAGCAGAACAAACTAGATGGACAAAGGTATAAAAGCAGAAATGTGACTGAAGTACATGGAGATTGGCTAGAAAGACAGATGAAGGCCAAATGCTCTTAGATTAAGGAGTGGGACTTTATTCTGAAGGTAGATGGAGGGGTTGGGGTTGGGGGCAGGAGAAAATCAAGGACAGCTCTTGAAGAGAGAAATGCCATAATCTGGGTTGATCTTTAGAAAAATAATTGGCAGAATTAAGTAGGATGGATTGAAGAAAGGAGGGAGTCAACTGCCAGGTTCAGGTGAGAGATGAGAAGATCAGGATTCAGCAGAGAAGTGGCAAAAGGAATGCCCACAGTAAGGAAGGGACAGGTGTGAGACACACTGCAGAGGCCCATGGCTGGGATTTGGCCTGTGATTAGATCTTGGGGAACGGGTTTCTCACATGGTTCTCAGTTTTGAAGGCTGAGGAAGAAACAAGATGGTGAGATGGGAATAAAGGAGAAGAATAATGGGAAGTAAAAAGGACTAGAGCTACGATGAGAAAGAACGGTGAAGTATGGATTCCACATACCCATCAGAAAGAGAAATTATTGAAAAATTAACAAATAATTCCTTCAGCTTTGGACTACATGCTGCCTACTTAAAAAAAAAAAAAAAAAAGACACTTCAAATGCTCAAAGGGGAAGAATCAGAGGATCCTACACAACACCGACAGTGTCTATTTGGGAGAAAACCTAGTCCAAGGTAACAGTTGTTATTATTAGTTGCCATCAAGTTGATTCCAACTCATGGAAACCCTATGTGTGCAGAGTAGAACTGCTCCATAGGGTTTTCAAGGCTATGACCTTTGGGAAGCAGATCGCCAGGCCTGTCTTCCGAGGTACCTCTGAATGAGTTCAAACCACCAACTTTTCAGCTAGTAGCTGACCCCTTAACTGTAGGCATCATGAAGGGACTCCTACTATAACTTTCACCTTGCTTTTAAATTTCCTACCTTTCTATGCCAGAGCATATAGATCCTTCTCATTCTTTTAAGTAGCCACACTTGCTATAGTATATGGATGTGCCACAATTTATCAATCCCCTTCTGATGGGCACAAGCAGTAAGAATGCATCACTGTCACCTAACAACAGCAAGAATGTACAGGACAAAGTTGATGCTTGGGGGCTGGATGGGCAAGTTGAGCACGATGGCCCGAGCCCCGGTGGCACCTCCTCCTCCTAGCCCCTGCTGTGGTGAGCGGAGCCAGCGGCCATGGTCCCCGCTAAGATGCTTCGCAGGCTGGCTGTGCCTGAGCCTGGCATCCGTGCGGCTGGCGCTGAGGATGTGGATGCTGCTCACCCACTCCCCGTACGTGAACATGATGAGCAGCCCAGGCGGCTGGCGGCAGCTGGGGGCAGCAGGAAGGAGAACCACCAGTGGTATGTGCGCAACAGAGAGAGACTATGTGAATCACTCCAGGCTGTCTTTGATCAGTTACCTTAATCATGGAACACAGATCTTCTTAAACAACAGCACTGAGAAATTGGGCTGGCTATTTATCCAATCATATCATTCTTTTGTGTCATCTGTTTTTAGCTTGTTTATGTCTAGAACATCTATCAAAGGGTTGCTAGGAAGAGGATAAACGTTTCTGTTTTCACCAGATCAATTTCAGAGACTGCTTAAAATTAATCCAGACTGGAAAACCCACAGACTTCTTAATTCAGGTGCTGGAGATGGAGAAGTCACAAAAATCATGAGCCCTCATTTTGAAGAAATTTATGCCACTGAGCTATATGAAACTATGATATGGCAGCTTCAGAAAAAGAAACGCTGAGTACTTGATAAAAATGAAAGGCAGAATACAGGGTTCCAGTATGACAGTACAATGTCATCAAAACCTTTTGCCATCAAGTCGATTCTGACTCATAGCAACCCTATAGGACAGAGTAGAACTGTCCCGTAGGGTTTCCAAGGAGCAGCTGGTGGATTTCAACTGCCAACCTTTTGGTTAGCAGCTGAGCTCTTAACCACTGTGCTACCAGGGCTCCATGATGTCACCAGCTTTTTGAATTTGCCGGACTGCTGCGATCAGCCCCTGACTTTGTTAAAAGATACCAGAAGTGTCTTGGAGCCAACTAGAGGGAGGGTCATCCTCGCCTTGGTCCTGCCTTTTCATCCCTATGTGGAAAACATAGGTGGCAAGTGAGAGAAACCATCAAAAATTTTGGAAATCAAAGGACAGAATTGGGAAAAACAAGTGAATAGTCTGCCGGAAGTTTTCAGAAAAGCTGGCTTTGTTATTAAAGCTTTCGCCAGATTGTTGTACCTGTGTGAAGGTGACATGCACAATGACTACTATGCTCTGGATGATGCCGTCTTTGTTCTCAAATCAGTATAAACACATGGAGTCTGAAGTCTTCAGAGTCTGCCCAAAAAATGCACCCTCCAGAAGACGTCTGTGTTGGCAATTATGTGAAGGGAGGGCCTTTGGGGACTGCCATTCTAAGTATCATGTAGGAATTTAAAAAGCCAAAATACTAATTATTTCTTTGTAGTGTGTAAAAGGAATGTTTTTTAAAAAAAACAAAACCCCAAGTCTTCGAGGATATTTATCACCTTTCTACTCAGCAATGTAGGTCACACTCCAATTATGATGGAAGATATTTTTTATACTTAATTGCAGTAGGGACTCATTCCCAGACAAAGCAATAGTCATGACTTCACAGGGAACCAATACATGGATTGTTTACAATGAAACAAAGACTGGCAATAAAGCTGTCCGTACAATTCCAAATACTGGTTATGAGGTATCACCACGGAGAGTTTTCCCTGTTTACAAATTCTTTCCCTGCCATTATTCAAGAAAATGTTATTAATCATGCTAATAAACTTTTTTCTGAGATTAAAAAAAAAAAAAGTTGATGCTTCACAATCACCCTGTAGCTGATTTTCTCCTGGAAGGGGCACACAAGGACACAGAAAGCAGTTGCCCACACTGGCATGTCCGTCTAGCCCCCGAAGCCCAGCAAGCATACACTCTTCCTACCAGGCAGAGTATGTACTTCTAAGTCCATAAACTGACAGGTACTCTATGATGCTTATTTGGCACTTCAGTAGAAGCATGAACACGATGGGCCACCAAGACCTAGATCATGCTAGGAGTTCCCAAGTCAGAGCCAGGGGCAAGACACGCTTCCAGTGATAGTAACCATAATTAATAAATAAATAAGTTAAAATAAAAACTGCCTCATGGGCAAAGCATAACTCAATTCTATGCATTTATTATCATTTGGTTCAACATACCTCAAACTCCAGATAGTGGTCTTTCAGTTTGTATTCATCGATCTCCTTGGCTTTAACTTTCTTGTCAGGGGGATATGAGCGATGCTCGGCCAGCTCGGTGGTGATCTGCTTCAGCTTGCTTTCATGAGATTTCAACTGTTCCTCCTGCAGGAAATTGTTAGGCCATTTAATGTCCGGGAAATAAATCAATAAAAAAAAAGTAGAGTACTTAAAAAAATTCCTTATGATGAATGACTTTAATTCATCAAAATACTCCACTGTGCTTATGGTGCCACATCTTATCAACTTTCTCATGCCAGTGTTCACTTATTCCTTCCCAGGGTAGCAATCAAGGCCAGCCTCCCTACCCAGGCCCCTTTTCATAACACCAAATGCCTTCAGAGCCTTTTATTGGGTATAATTGTCACCAAGCTTCAGACCCGACCTCCTAAGAGGTACCCCAACAGTCAAGGCACCAGATGAACAGTTAAGCCCCTTGCTGGAGAACCACACAACCTGGGTTCTCCATTTCATGTCCACCCAGAAATGTTGTCACTTTCCTCCTGTCCATCACAACAAATGCAGAATCTATTTGTATATTTTTCCTTTTTGAGACAAGCAATGCTAAGAAATAATTCTTCTCTGAAACCTATCCGATAATATTCTTAAAAAAATGAACCTATTCCTACTTTTCCCCTCCAAAGTAGCAAAAGTTCTTACTTCCTTTAGCTTTACTGACCCAAGGTAGTTACTCAGTTAAAATATACCACAAAATCAAAAACCAAACCTATTGCTGTCGAGTCGATTCCAACTCATAGCGACCTTATAGGAGAAGGTAGAACTGCCCCCAGAGGGTTTTCAAGGCTGTAATCTTTATGGAAGCAGGCTGCCACACCTTTCTCCCAGAGAATAGCTGGTGTGTTCTAACCACCAACCTTTCAGGTAGCAACCGAGTGTTTTAACTCCTGTGCCACCAGAGCTCCTCCAGTTAAAATACACTGAGCAATTATTGCCTGAGCAGAGTTATTAGGCACCATGCACCAATGCAACGTGGCTGATCCTATGTCAAAGGATTTCCACTATAGGGGTATCATCTATATCCCCACAGTAGTTACCTAAACAGATATATAGTCAAACCTTCTGGTAGCATTTTTAAAACATTCTTGAAACAGAGAAATTAGAATTCTCTTGCATTCTTAAATTGTATGACTGCTTACTATTCTGCTGTCACATGCATATTATCTACATTCTTACTGACCACAAATTTACACATATAATAAGAAATAAATAGGTGAACGCAAATGAAGATGGATTCATTAAACCAGGTGATGTATACATTTTGTGTAACATCAACATAATTTCGGAATACAAAAATTATACCGTAGAATGAGGGGTATAATTAAAAAGACTACAAGAAAATGAATATGGATAATAAATTAAGATTATATAACATCAGCTTAATTAAAAACAAAAGATATCCAGAAATTACAAGTAACAAACAATAGATATCTTAGGAACTTTTACTGTAACTCAAACATCTTAAAAGTTAAACAAGGAAAAAGAAATACCAAGTCTAAAGCCACGAAAATAGAAGAGAACAGCGAACAGTAAAAAGCATAGTATATGAGCTGAAAAATGAACGAGAGGTGGGAGGAATATCTGGAATGAATGAATGATGATAGGCTTAGTTTTTAAATATCAACTAACTGAAGCAAAACAAAACAAAAACCCCAAGGAACTCCCAGAAAAAGCATGGGAAAAAAATGAAAACTATTTTGAGATTTTAGAAAGGGTTCTACATCTCTAAACTTCTTCGAATACTGATAACCTGAAATTCAATGAAAAATGCTTTGTGTAGCTTTTATTTACTTCTTATTCATATTTTTTTTTCTCCCCCAATGAGCCTATAGATGATTTCAGTAGCTTTTGTTTCTTTCAAAGTAATTTTCCTTTGCGTTTTTATGCAACATGTATTACTTTAGGCATGTTGTAATTTTTTGGGGAAAAGATGTTTGGTGACTAGACCATTTGGAAAAACAAACACAGGACAATTTTTTTTTTAACAAAATGTTTCAGGTATAAAAAATAAGTTATATTAAATAATATATAAAACACCCACGCACCAAAGTGTTTAAGAAACAAAAATAGCATAGATAGCCATGCCTATAGGTTTTCTTCTGTAACTTGTTTTTTCACTCAACATGTTTGTATGATTTATCCACATATGCGCTCTTCTTGTTGTTGTTAGGTGCCATTGAGTTGATTCCGACTCACAGAGACCCTATGAACTACATATGGGCCTGCACCATGCTCACAATTGTTGTTATGCTTGAGCCCACTGTTGCAGCCACTGTGTCAATCCATCTCACTGAGGTTCTCCCCCTTTTTTGCTGACCTTTTACTTACCAAGCAAGATGTCCTTCTCCAAGTTCTGATCCCTTCTGACAACATGCCCAAAGTATGTAAGACGTAGTCTTGCTATCTTTGCTCCTAAGGAGCACTCTGGTTGTACTTCTTCCAAGATAGATTCGTTCATTCATTTGGCAGTCCATGGTATATTCAATATTCCTCGCCAATACCACAATTCAAAGATGTCAATTCTTCTTTGGTCTTCTTTATTTATTGTCCAGCTTTTGCATGCACATGAGGTGATTGAAAATACCATGGCTTGGGTCAGGAGTACCTTGGTCTTCGAGGTGACATCTTTGCTTTTCAACACTTTAAAGAGGTCTTTTGCAGCAGATTTGCCCAACGCAATGTGTCTTTTCATTTCCTGACTGCTGCTTCCATAGATATTGATTGTGGATCCAAGTAAAATGAAAACCTTGACAACTTCAATCTTTTCTCTGTTTATCAGGATGTTGCTTATTGGTCTAGCTGTGAGGATTTTTGTTTTCTTTATGTTGAAGTGTAATCCATACTGATTCCATACTGAAGGCTCTAGTTCCTTCCTTTTAACTATATGGTAGCATCCCATTGTTGGACATGCTACAATTCTGCTGAAGAATATTTAGGTCATTTCCAGGTTTTTTTGGCTTTAAAAATGATGCGCAATGAACATTCCTATTCACGTCTCTTAGTGAATATGTAGAAGAATTTTTCTATAGTATATTATCTAGAAGTGGAATTTGTGGGTATAAGAATACGCACATTTTTAAAAACGATATTAAATTGTTTTCCAAAGTGGCTGTACCAGTTAACATTTCCATAGGAGTTTTGAAAGTTCTCATTGTTCTACATCCTTGCTGAAATTTAGTATTATTACACTTGTAAATTTTTGCTAATTTCATGAGTATGAAATGGTACACCACTATGATTTCAGTTTGGGTTTCTATGATTACAAGTGAGGATGAGCACATTGTTTTCATGTGTTTACTGGGCTTCCTCTTCTGTGAGCTGGCTGTTGAAACGCTGGACTCATTTTTCTCGTGTTGTTTGTCTTTTTAAAATAGATTTGTAGCAGTTACTCATAGTGCATTTCAAGAAAATGAATTTTCTTTTGTAGTTAATCAAATGATTATAATGCAAACATGACCTTTTTTCTAATATGATTTTAGATAATTTGATTAAAGAAATTATGAATGTCTCTGAGGTTTGAACTTTGGCCTGGTATAAATCTTCTTTTAGGTGTTTGCTTATTACAAAAGCTTTAGATTTAGGCTTTCCAACCGTGAATATTTAAACGTCTTTTTATTTTTTTTAAACAAATTTGAACTACTTATCTTAATGAGAAAAACAGACCAGAACAACAATATAAACAGCATATTATATTTGCTACTTTCCTCCCAATACAGAAATGTATATTATGTTATGCACTTTACTAGGGTTTACTCACTGTTATTAAACTATGTTTTATAAGCCTATTTCTATAGCAGAATTAAGGGTTAGTCATTTAGGTTAGATTTCATGAAGACACCAAAGAAGTGTGTTCAATGTGCAATGCTTCATTTCTGCTCCACTGCCTTCATGAAGTAAGGGTCAAGGAAGTAATCTCAAAGTAAAAGGATTTTTACATCACATCTTCTAAAACCTGTCCATTTCGACCAGCAAAATAAAAATGATACCAGGTGGCTCTTATGGGCACAGATAAGGAGGGCATACAAATTACTACAAGGTAAGAATCCCAGGGTAAATGAAATACACAGACTTCCCTGACACAAACTGATGGCAAAAAGGGAGCAAGAGAGGCAGCTGCCATGGAGACATGTGGCATTCTTGAATCAGGACAATCAAATTTGTAGTAGACATAATGAAGAATGTCAAAGTAGGAATCCTACTGTTTTTCTCCTTTTTGTCTTTGCTCTTACAACTCTTTACAGGGAGCATACGTGTTGCTGTTATGAGACAACAGTAACACAAGGGATTTCAGAGAAGGCAGAGAAATACATCTAACAACATTTACAGAAAGAAACGAAACAAAGGTAGGGACTGGTAAAAATTCATTAAAATTGTTGTAATAGGCATTAAAATGTGAGATGCAAGAAAAATTGTGGTTGTATGTCAATAGATGTACACTGGTAAAACTTTTGATAATGTGTATAATGAAATTTTGTTTTAAAAGCAAGTTGCAGATACCACTAAAGATTTAAGCTGCTAACCATAAGGTTGGCAGTTCAAATCCACCAGCCACTCCTTGGAAACCCTATGGGGCAGTTCTACTCTGTCCTATAGAGTTGCTATGAGTCAGAATCGACTCACAGCAAGTACTTCAATTTGGAGAAAAACTTCATATTTTCCTTTAAAATACCAAATCCTAAAGTCCTCTCTAAGAAGAAAGTTTACTTAATTGATGAGGCAATGAGAATGGGCAACTTGGCTGACCAAGATCTTGCAGTGCATCAAGGGCGAGCAAGAAATCAACCCTCCCGCCCTGATGCAGAAATTAGCTCTTTAGCCTTTTATATCAAGTATAAGAATTAGCTATTACTTAAAGGGAGAGAAGGATGAAAGAAAAACTTTGGGAAATAAACAAAGATGAAGACACTACAAGTAGAAAGTTGAGAGAGGGAAGGAGGAAGAGCAAAGCCTAGTGAAAGATGGCAGAAAACAAGGGAGGGGGCATATCCCTCCATCCACAGACCCTCATTCAGCCCCTACTCTTTGTCACGCACTGTGTTGGGTGCTAGGAACACAGACATGGAAAATCCCTGGTCCCTGCCAAAAATCTCTCCTTTTTAACTGCGGAACATAGAATCCTAGGAATTCTAAGGTGAAAGAGAATACAGTCACCACTCCTTCTAGCCTCTTCATTTAAAGGGAATGAAGATGCATAAAGTTCAAGTGACTTGCTCTAAGCCAGAGAGATAAAGATGGAGTGGGGCAAAATAATGTTGGAGAGGTTGTGGAGAGACTGGAACACTTATGTACTGCTGGTGGGAATGTGAAATGGTAAAACCACTTTGGAAAATGATTTGGCACTTCCTTAAAAAGCTAGAAATAGAAGTACCACATGATCCAGCAATCCCAGTCCTTGGAATATATCCTCGAAAAATAAGAGCCATCACACAAATAGATACATGCACACCCATGTTCACTGCAGCACTGTTTACAATAGCAAAAAGATGGAGAACAACCTAGGTGCCTATCAACAGACAAATGGATAAACAAATTATGGTACGTACACACAATGCAATACTACGCAACAATAAAGAACACTGATGAATCTGTGAAACACCTCACAACATGGATGAATCTAGAGGGCACTATGCTGAGTGAAATTAGTCAGTCACAAAAGGACAAATATCGTATGAGACCACTACCATAAGAACTCAAGAAAAGGTTTAAGCACAGCAGAAAACATTCTTTCATAGTTATGAGGATGGGGAGGCAGGGAAAGGGGAATTCACTAACTAGATAGTAGACAAGAATCATCTTAGGTGAAGGGAAGGACAACACACAATATAGGGGAAGTCAGCACAACTGGACCAAAGCAAAAGCTAACAAGTTTCCTGAATACAACCAAACACTGAGGCACAGAGTAGCTGGGGCTGGGGCATGGGGATTATGGTTTTGGGGGATATTTAGTTCAACTGGCATTAACAAAGTTTATTAAAAAAATGTTCTGCATCCCACTTTGGTGAATGGCGTCTAGAATTTTAAAAGCTTGTGAGCAGCCATCTAAGATGCATCAACTGGTCCCAACCCACTTTGGAGCAAAGGAGAATGAAGAACACCAAAGACACAAGGAAATTATTAGCCTAAGAGACAGAAAGGGCCACATAAACCAGAGACTCCATCAGCCTGAGACCAGAAGAACTAGATGGTGCCTGGCTACCACCAGTGACCGCCCTGACAGGGAACACAAGAAAGAGTCCCTGATGGAGCAGGAGAAAAGTGGGGTGCAGAACTCAAATTCATGTAAAAAGACCAGACTTAATGGTCTGACTGAGACTGGAGAAACCCCCGAAGCTATGACCCCCAGACACCCCGTTAACCCAGAACTAAAACCATTCCCGAAGCCCACTCTTCAGACAAAGATTAAACTGGACTATAAAACATAAAGTGGTGCTTGTGAGGAGTGTGCTTCTTAGTTCAGTCAGATACATGAAACCAGTCGGGCGGCTCCTGTCAGGAAGAAGGATGAAAAGGCAGGAAGGGACAGGAATTGGCTGAATGGACACAAGAAGCCTGGGGTGGAAGTGGGGAGTGTGCTGTCACATTGTAGGGATTGCAACTAATGTCACATAACAAGATGGATATAAATTTTTGTATGAGAAATTAACTTGAGCTGTAAACTTTCACCTAAAACACAATTGTTTTTTTTTTAAAAAAAAGATGGAGTGGGGCAACAACCCTATTCTCCCAACTCCTAGTCATAAACTCACTTTTGAAAAACCTTCTCAAGACCAAAGGATCACTGAAAAAATAAGCTTGAAAACATTCTATTTATTAACATATCCATGCTGAACACAGCTTTCAAAGCTCTTCATAATATCCATCCTATCTTCTCTCCCTTGGCTCTCAAACATGCAGGCTTTACTCAGGCCCACCGTCCTTACTCCAAATCCCAAAAAAATCTAATGTTACTCCAGATCTCACTATCTTGTCCTCTTCTGCAACACTGCATCAATTAAGTGTCTATACCACACGATTACTACATAATATACTCTGTCCTATGTGTGAATTTTACTTTCTTTACTAGATTATAAGCTTTTTGAAGGCAGAAAAATGTCTCTCATCTCCACTCCCGGAATCATTCAGTGTCTAGTACAGTGCTGAGCAGAGAGGACAGACAGCATGAGGCGTGGTAATTGATGGTTTGTAGACATTTCCCACTGATAAGGTGAGTCATCATGAAAGTCAGGAGACCAGTTATCTAGGTAAAAGATGACAAAAGCCTGAATCAGGAAGTGTGGGTAGAATATGAAGGATATTTAGGAGGTAAATATGAGGATTTTGTGACTACAAGTGTGGAATTGGATGGGTTGGGGAGGTGTGGCTCTGGCTAGTGAGGAGGCAACTACAAGAATGACTTCCTCCTCTGAAATCCCACAGCTCTTAATGTCTGGCCCTCGTCTGGCCCTTAGCACTACTGCCTTTTTGGTCAAATGACAGGATCAAGTGTGAAGAGGGGGTTACTTGTACGTGAGAAGCAGGCACAGGACTTTCCTTTGTTTCAGATCAGTGTCTATCACAAGGCCTGGCCCTTAACACTTAGCATTTAGTGCTCACCCATTGAGTGAAACTTTTCCAAGAGAATGGTTGGGATCAAAGAAGGGAGCAGGACTAGATATTAGGAAAGGGTGATATCATCAGGTACAGGTCTTCAGAGAGGTGGTGAAATACCTAAGGGAGGTGGTTGTTATTAGCTGCCGTTGAGTCAATTCTGACTCATGGTGACCCCATGTGTGCAGAGTAGAACTGTGCTCCACAGGGATTTCAAGGCTGTGACCTTTCAGAAGCAGATCACCAAGCCTTTCTTCTGAGGCATCTCTGAGTGGGTTCGAACTGTCAATCTTTGAGCTAGTCGTCGAGTACTTAACTGTTTGCACCACCCAGAGACTCCATTCCAGGGAGGTAGAATGTTAAAGTGGAGTATCTCTAAGTCTGATCTGCCACCATTTGCATGCTGGTCACATGGGTGTATTAGAAACATATTTTCTTGAGCCTTAGCCTGAACCTGGTCAACCTGCTGGGGCTGGGAAACGTGCACTTGTCCCCAGATGATTCTTGTGTACATCATAGTTTGAAAATGGCTGCGTTGGAGGGTAGAAAGGAAGGTCCTGAATAGATCTTGAAGGGGACCAACTTTGAAATTACTAGAAATTTCCTTTTAGTGTACTTCGTTACACTAGAGGGAAAAACAAAGCTTTCATTTTCAAACTTGCCTCTCCACCACCAACAGAAGAAAAATATGTGCTCTGGCAACACTGCCAGGAAAAACAACCAAGGAACGTGACTCCTCTACAAGGCAGAGTTGTTCAGAAAGAACCCTTCTGCAATGACAATAATCAATTTTAATTATTAAGGCTAATATATTCTGGATAGAAGACAAGAACAAATTAAAGAAAAGCTAGCAAATGACAGTGATGAAAAATCTGTTTTTTAAAAGTACCCAAGAGTCTTTTAATTGAACGTTTAATTTTTTTGCTAACACTGTTTAACTTTTTTTCCAGGAGGGCCTTTGCAATATTCTACAGTTATTTTGTAAATTGAAATTATCCAAGTGGTTCTGGTATTCAGGGGAGTCACAGCCAGGTTTTAGGACTATGGAGAAAGGAAAATTGGTGAGTCTCAGAGATTCAGAACCACTGTGGTAAAATGGTTAAGTGCTCGACTACTAACTGAAAGGTTGGCTGTTCAAACCTCCCCAGGGATGCCTTAGAAGTAAGGCCTGGCGATCTGATTTTGAAAGGTCATGACCTTGAAAACCCTATGGAGCAGTTCTCTGTACACATGGAGTCATCAGGAGTCAGAATCGACTTGATGGCAACCAACAATAATAATTTCAAAAGGAGGGGGCTGGATTTTGACCCAAGAGGACATCTGACGATGCCTGCAGATGTCAGACAAATGGGGGGCTATTACTGGCATCTAATGGATGGAAGCTGGAGATGATGTTACACATTCTACAATTCACAGGATAGTCTCACACAACAAAGAATTATCCAGCCCAAAATGTCAATAGTGCCAAGGTTGAGAAATCTTGGGCTAAATAATCAGGACTAGTCTGTGAGGTATTAGAGAAGTCACGGGCACATCCAGACACATATTCCAGGATTCCCTGGAGGTGCACTAGGACTTCAGCACAGACTCCGCCTCCAAGAGTCCCTATAGGAAGTAGACGGTACCACACACATCTGCACCAGGCTGTGTATGAAGCAACTCTCTCCTCCCTCTTTCTAACCTATCCTTTATCATATGCTTGGGTTTACATGTTTGTTCCTAAATTCTCATTATTACTCTCAAAGGCAAAACATCCTTTTCATTTTTAGTAAACAAACATTAAGATTATGACCTGGGCAAAGAAACAGTACCAAGTTAGTGCTAGAAAGAAACTTAAAGACATTCTAAATGATCTTCTCATTCTCCTGATGGAAAACTGAGACACACAAAAGCTAGATGACTTTTTTGAGAGTTCTTCTTACTCCTTTTCAAAGAAATTAAATTCCTGAAACAGCTTGGCCATCTTGTCTTCTGTGTCCCTTGAGGATGCTTCTTTTTGGTTACTGCTTTCTTATTTAAAATCCTGAATTCATCACTTTGATCACGCTACATATGTATTTTTTCCATTTCTGTGGATTTATGTCCAAGATGAGGAAAAATATAAAAAATGTAAGCATTCTATTTTTGGTTCCAGTTTAAGATATTTGCTTATAATAAGAGCTTCCATCTTGATATAAGTGCTTGCTTGCCTGGCCTCCTAGCAAAAGCACACATTGGGATTCTACACATTCCTTTTCATGTGCTAGTGACTTATTACTTCATGGACCAGACATAAATACATCAGCAGTATATTTGTCAAATTAGAAAGTAAACAGAACTGTAGATCCTATAGTGAGGGAAGGATAAGAAAAAACTCCTATGTTGCCCTAAGCTACATAAAGCTTTCAAGAAGGACACAGTCATTAACGTTCCTCTTAGCTTCAACTCATCTTCTCCCCTGGTTGGAGGAGTGATTGTGAGAAAGACTAATCTAATGAAAAATAATAACAACACGGTCATTAACATTCCTCTTAGCTTCAACTCATCTTCTCCCCTGGTTGGAGGAGTGATTGTGAGAAAGACTAATCTAATGAAAAATAATAACAACTGGAGAACTCCTAATGAAATTAATGGGGGGGGGGGGTGGGGGGACTACAGAAAGGTAATTTCTGTCTCCAATTATTTTCCTCCCTTCCTTTATGTATGCGGTTTATTGTTTATGTTAAGTACCCCAATTTAAAGCAGGGAAATGCATCTGTTTAAGAGTTCATATTTAATTAAGTAGATAGAGAAGTCAGCCAACAGTCAAAAAAGAGGTAAAGCCTTCCCTTTTGCTTAGAATATTTATTATCCTTGAAAATCAATGCCATTTTGCCCTGGAAATTGAGCTAGCTTGGTCCCTTCTATTTTTTTCAGTAGTATATGAACTACATAGCAATAGTAATGCTTGTACAGTAAGCATTCAATACATGTTGTTATTGTTGTTAGGTGCCATTCAGTTGGTTCCAACTCATAGCAACCCTACATACAATGGAAGGAAACACTGCCAGTCCTGCACCATCCTCACGATCATTGTTATGCTTGAGCCCATTGTTGCAGCCACTGTGTAAATCTATCTCCTTGAGGGTTTCCCTCTTTTTCGCTGACCTTGTACTTTACCAAGCACGACTGTCTTTTCCAGGGACCTCTCCCTCCTGATAACATGTCTAAAGTATGTGAGACAAAGTCTCGCCATCCTCCCTTTCAAGGAGCATTCTGGCTGTACTTCTTCCAAGACAGATTTGTTCATTCTTCTGGCAGTCCATGGTATATTCAGTACTCTTTGCCAACACCTAACTCAAAGGCGTCAATTCTTCGGTCTTCCTTATTCATTGTCTAGCTTTAGTATGCATATGAGGCCACTGAAAACACCATGGCTTAAGTCAGAACACTTTCATTCTTAATGTGACATCTTTGTTTTTGAACACTTTAAAGAGGTCTTCTGCAGCAGATTTGCCCAATGCATCATTTGATTTCCTGACTGCTGCTTCCAGGGGTGTTGATTGCAGATCCAAGTAAAATGAAATCCCAGATAACATCAATCTTTTCTCCATTTATCATGATGTTGCTTACTGGTCCAGTTGTGAGGATTTTTGTTTTCTTTGAGGTGTAATCCATCCTGAAGGCTGTAGTCTTTGATCTTCATCAGTTTAAGTGCTTCAAGTCTTCTTCACTTTCTCTATTTTTAGTAATAATTAAAACTTAAAAATCTTTCCTCAGACCACGTCTTCTCCCTTCTAACTACTAGCTTTTCTCTTTTTTACAAACTCATGGCAGGAGTTGTCCGCGTTCCCTTCCTCCACTTCCTCACGACCTTTCTTTCCTTTGCTTGGCAGAGAAGCCCAACATGTCTTCTGCTCCTGACGCTCCATCAAAACTGCTCTCACCAAGGCTACTTAATGGCCTTCCTGATACTTAAGATGACAGATTTTTTTTGGTCAGAATTTTACCTGAATTTTTTGCCTTTTTCTTGGCACAACAACATTCTCCCTGGGGTTTTTTTTTTCCTCCTTTACCTAGTTAATTTTTTTAAACGAATGTTTCAAAGGTTAGTGTTTCTCCAGTGTCTGTCTTGGTGTTCTACTGAGCCCTGGGCCACTGCAGCATTTGGAGTTAAGAAAGAGGAAGAGGCTCCAGGAAAGGACTCTAAGAAGAAGTAGCAGGAGAGAAACCAGGAGACAATGAGGTCCTAAAAGCTGGGTTAGAGAGCACAGTCTCTAGCTGCCCAATCCTAGAAGACACCCCTATCCCTCCACTTCAATCAGCCACTAAAACTATCCATTCTACACCCTCAGGATCTCTCAGGCACTTCCACTTCTATCTATCTCTTCTAAAACTAACTTAGTTATTTCTCCTCTGGATTACTAAAAGAGCTTCTAAAATTGGCCCTTCTGCTTCTAGTGTTACCCTCTTCCAATACTTTCTTCTCATTGTAGTGAAACTAATCTTTAAAGCACAAACTAGATCATATTATGTTCCTGCTTAAACTATATCCTAAGAATGCTGGGGAACAATGAAGCATGCAAAACCCTATACATGACAAACAGACTTTTCCTGATTTGGCACTTGCTTACCTCCACACGGGAACATTTTTTGGCTTTTCTCAACACTCTGAACTCAAGTCACATTAGATACTTCTGTATGGTTCCCGCATCCCTGTGTTCTCTCCTCTGGGCCTTCGTTCCTCTGCTGGATCATTTTACTCTCTCTTCCCACCCCTCACCTAATCCTGCTCATCCTTTAAGCTTCATATTAGATATCACACTTCTTCCTTCACCTCCAAGGCCAGGTTAGATGGTCCTTGCCTGTACCCCCCATATCATTATGGACTTATCCTTTCTGTATCTCTAATCAAACTGCATTACAATTATTTGCTTATTTGTATCTGACACTCCTTCAGGAGAGGGTCTGAGTTTCACATACCTTTGTATCCCGGGAACCTAAAATAGTCTCTGATGCACAGCAGGAACACAATGCATATTTGTCAAATAAATGTGTCATTGATAATCATGACACCAGAGATGTGTAGAAGGGCCAGGTAATACCAAGACCTGGTTGATCATTGTCGGATGATCTAATTGCATTGTTGCATCAACAAGAAATTCAGACATTAAAGTAGCTTCCAAAATACTTGAACTAGTCAATGACAACAGAGGCACCGAGCCAGGTTTAAATCTGTTTATGTGTCATGTTATATACTTTGGCCACTTCAGAGGTTCTAATGTCCTCAAAATGGAGTTTTAAGTAGGACCGAGACATGAAATTTGGGCTTTGGAACGATCAATCTGACATCAGGAGGGAAGCTGAACAGAGTTCTGGTATACTCTGTCTTGATTAGAAAACCCCAATGGTCCACTTAGCTCTGCACTGAGGGGTAGGGAAGGCTCTTCCTCACTGTACTGTGAGTAGTGGATATCTGGGGATGTTTTTATATTCCCAGCACCAAATATAGCCTGGGTCATGGTAAATGTTCAATTACATGAATAAATGAAGGAATGAATAGCTTGTAACCAAGCCAGGATTTCTCCCTAACACTAGCCAGTCATTTAAAAATATGAGCTGATAGTAAGAAGAAAAACAAGAACCAGTTAAATACAACTGATTGATTAGTAAATAAAACTTTCAGAAAACAAATTCAGTGAATGTCAATGAATGTGTCCTACCAATCGTGCCAGCTTCCCACAAGAAGTGTAAAACCCAGTATACTGCATTCTGCTTCATACAACACACCCATCCAAGGTAGGGCTTCTCTGTTCCAAATGTGAAGTATTATTCAAATATATATATTAGTAATAAGATTATTTTACAAAGCACTTTTTCCAAGCTCAAAGCACAGACACAATGACTTACCTGAGACAATTTTGTCGTAGTGGCAGGCAGAAGTGGGCGGCTAAACTTCTTCTGAGAGCCAATGGCTGCTGGAAATGGTGGTGCAGAAAATACAGCAGCAACACAATTAATTTTGTTTATCCACCCCTGCATTTCCTCTGGACTCCTAGGAAAAAGAGACACATTTCTGTTAGGCTGTTACATCTCAGTACATCACACCTTGCTCATTTCTCATTACTGATTAAAAATGGCACAGAAAAACTTTTTTGTGTGTGTGTGTGGGGGGGGAGGGCAATTGATCCCTGATGAAACTTCAATTGAAATTAACATTCAAGACAACTATTGCCATGGTAGTGAAATACACCATGATCATTATCCTGGAACTATGATCATTATAGAATAAGACTGTGATTATCCCTCTAGGACACAGAAGAAATGAAGAGAATTCCCTTGACAATAAATATTATTAAATATCTACTTTCTGTTTGATACTAGGCTGTTGTTGTTATTAGGTGCTGTCGAATTGATTCTGACTCATAGCAACCCACAAGATATTTAGAACTGCCACACAGGGTTTCCTAGGCTGGAATCCTATGGGCTCAAACCACC
>NW_004444026.1:5134857-5167424 GCF_000243295.1 Trichechus manatus latirostris | reverse complement strand
GCACGAAAAAAGCAAAACGAATAGTAGAAAACAACTCTGTGCTACTTCATAAATGTCAGAAAACCCATTCTGTTGTCTGGAAAAACTGCTGAGAAGGAGAAAACACACCTACTTAAAGGAAATTTTTTTAAAAAGCTGATATATAAAAATTAACGTAAGTAGCTAAGGAAGGCCAAAGACAAAAATATCTATTTGATACATTTTACAGTGATTTGAAATGAGGCTAGGTCCAATGAAACGATTTGGTTTCAAGATTAAACAGATAAATGCAAAAGTTTCCAGATTATCTATCAACAGAATTATACTGATGGTGAAAACAATGCTGTCACGTTCTTTGCTCTAAAGAGGTAACATTTTCCTGCTACTTCCTTTTTAGGCTAACATTATCAAAAGAAAACTAAACAGTAAAATAAGATGATTTTTCCAGCTCTTCTGCTGAAAGAGAAAAAAAAATCAGTTTAATAATCATGAGAAAGCTTAGCTCTATCACCATAAATTTGAAAAATAAGTAAAACTACATTAAAAAGATGTCATGTATAGATGTAATTTTATCTTTGGGCATCATCTACACAATTCATAGAGTTTAGAAATGCTCTTCTGTATGACATCCCTCCAAACAGAACTCAAAAAACCCCAATTAGTAGAATAATAAGTAGAATTTAAAGCAAGTTTGAGTCTATTACTCCTAGTAGTTTCTAGGTCCATTAGAATCCAAAAGGCCTGAAAACCAATTTAAGTATAATAGTCATAGGCTACAAATTGTTATAAAAAAACCAAAAAAACCATACCCGTTGCCGTCGAGTCGATTCCAACTCATAGCGACCCTACAGGACAGAGTAGAACTGCCCCACAGGGTTTCTAAGGAGTGCCTGGTGGATTCAAACTGTTGACCGTTTGGTTAGCAGCCGTAGCTCTTAACCACTACGCCACCAGGGTTTCCAAATTGTTACAGAAGACGTTATCTAATGCTTAAAGTCCCCTTTCCCCTTCTCAAATTTTATCCAAACCAAAAAACCCAAATCCATCGCCACAGAGTTGATTCCAACTCATAGCGACCCCAATGAACAGTGTAGAACTGCTCCACAGGGTTTCCAGGGCTGCAATCTTTACAGAAACAGACTGCTGGCCTCTCAGTTAGGCGCCAGATGCTTTAACTACTGTGCCCCCTCAACACACACACCCTTCTAATTAGTAGTAAAAGCCTAAAAAGCCTAAATTGTCTGTTCCCTTATTATAATTTAGTTTTACAAAATTCTAAAAGAAAAATTACAATCCCATTATGTCTCCTCTCCCTTCCTTCCACAAGTCAAATAGTACTGTCACTAATGTAAACCTTCAGAAAACAAACAAACAAAAACAGCAAGCTGTTGAGTCTTAATGACCACTGTCCTGTAAATGCTGAGAGGCAAAGGTTTTCCCTTTAAAATAGGCAATAAATAACGACAGTAACAAAAAGATTACCCAAACTTAAATGATAAAATATCCACCTTGGGCTTGTAACCGGAAGTCTTATTTTTTTATTAAGACTCAGAGGCT
Organism: Trichechus manatus latirostris; assembly: GCF_000243295.1. Classification (NCBI taxonomy): domain Eukaryota; kingdom Metazoa; phylum Chordata; class Mammalia; order Sirenia; family Trichechidae; genus Trichechus; species Trichechus manatus. Next base: position 5,165,888 of record NW_004444026.1, on the reverse strand, counting down.
AAGAACTGATATTGACAATGACAGTCTTCTAGAGAGGTATGATGAATAAAGAAGGAGAATGAAAAGAAAATCTTAAAATAAATACAATCTATTAATATGTATCTGTTCTTCTATAGCATCTATTAATGCATAAAACTACAATCTAGTTATGTTTTGAGGGTCTTTCTTATCTTTTTTTAATGAGATTTTTCTCAGTGATTAAGCATTCCAAAGATTCACAAATTCCCTTCTAGGGAAATTTTTATTAGAGTACGAGTTTTAACTGGAGGTAGCATGACTACCAAATTCCCCCCAGCCTTATGATTACCTGTAACAGAACCAAGCATATCTGGCCCCCATCCAATTTAACCACTTAGTTTTCAGAATGGAATGGAGGTAGTAGAGAATAAATGAGGCAGATGGGAATATTTAATAATAAATACAATTTAATAAGATAGAAATAAATGACAAGGGCCAAAATTATCTGCAAGGAATGTACATGCTACCTCCATTTCCCTATATATAAAACCCAAAAAGCCCATTGCCATCGAGTCGATTCTGACTCACAGCAATGCTATAGGGCAGAATGAGACTGCCCCATAGGGTTCCCAAGGTTGTAATCTTTACGGAAGCAGATTGCTGCATCTTTCTCCTGCAGAGGGACTGGTGGGTTTGAATCACCAACCTTTCAGTTAGCAGCCATGTGCTTAACCACTGCACCACCAGGGCTCCTAAGTTCCATAGATAATGATCCCTAACACATCTGATATTTGAATTTGCATAGAGGCTAGCCTAGAAATTTGCAGTATTTTTTTTTTTGCTATGCTAGGTCTGTGATTTTGGCTTTTATCTTAATTCCAGTTTATTTCATCAAGAAAACAAAAATCCTTACAATTGGATTGATAAGCAACATCATGATAAATGGAGAAAAGATTGAAGCTGTCAAGGATTTCTTGACATCCACAATCAACAGCCATGGAAGCAGCAGTCAAGAAATCAAATGACTTACTGTACTGGGCAAATCTGCAATCTGCTGCAAAAGACCTCTTTAAAGTATCAAAAAGCAAAGATGTCACTTTGAGGACTAAGGTGCACCTGACCCAAGCCATGGTATTTTCAATTGCTTCATATGCATGTGAAAGCTGGTCTATGAATAAGGAAGATCGAAGAATTGATGCCTTTGAATTATAGTGTTGGTGAAGAACAAACATGCCTGTTTTGGGAGAAGTACAGCCAAGAGTGCTCCTTGGAAGCAAGGATGGGGAGACTGCTTCGTCTCATGAACTTTGGATATGTTATGAGGAGGGACCAAACCCTTTAGAAGGACATCATGCTTGGTAAAGTAGAGGGCCAGCAAAAAAAAAAGAAGACCCTCAGTAAGATGGATTGACACAGTGGCTATCACAATGGGCTCAAACACAGCAACGACTGTGAGGATGGCACAGGACTGGGCAGTGTTTTGTTCTGTTGTACACAGGGTTGCTATGAGTCAGAACCAACTGGACGGCAACTAACAACAACGTGTTTCTCCTACTTTTTTTATGTTTGCTTCTCCTATGTTTCTAACTGTTCCCTATCTACTGGCTTCTTTCCGACAGTCTATAAATACAGTCAAGGTCTCTCTGTAAGATTATAGTCCTTCCTGAATATTGCCTTCTCCACTAGCTGCCACCTCTCTCTTCTCTTTTACATCCATTGAGTTAGTAGCCTGCATTAGCTGCTTTTATGTACTCATTTCCAGTTTACTCTTTGTCCCCCTGCTACCTGGAGTCCATTTGCACACATCATTAAAACTGCTCTGACAAAGGTCATCACTGATCTCTTAACTGCAAAATTCGTTAGATTCTTTTTAGTTTTCTGGCACCTGAAGAAGTTGAAAATATTCCTCTTGAAATTCTTTGGCTTCCTGTTACTTTACTCCTCTGATTTCTCTCCATCTCTCTGATCATTACTTTGCTACCTCCTCTTTGGCCTGCCCTTCAAATGTTAGTTCTGCTGTTGGCCTTCTTCCTTTTTCATTCCACAAGCATCCCTTGGGAATAATCGCAACTACTCCTATAGTTTCAACTCCCAACTATATCACGTCTAACAAACTACTAGAGGTGAATAAGAAACCAAAGGCCAACTGGTAGCTATTAATACTAGAAAACTTAGACCTGCACACTTGGAGCCTCTATAAATATTCCTGAAGCATATTCTCACTGCTGATGTTTTGGTTTAAAACCAAACTTTAATGATGACATTCTTAGATCACCCTAAAAGTACAAAGAATTTTAAAATACAATATTTATGATAGCCCTAAGTGAAAGCTAACAATTGTCAACTTGGGATAACTGCATCAGAGCTTTTTGAAGAGAAGTCTAGCCCAAGGCAGTGTCCAAAACTTTAAGACACACTGCTAGTTTAACTTGTATCGGAAAGAAAATACTGCTAGGGCAGAAACAGAAGCAGGATCTATTTCACAAGGACCACACTGAAGCCTAGAAATTTTAAGTCTAATAAGCCTTCTGTTTTCTAGCTGATGGTGACATCATTTTACCATTAAATAAAGGGGTAAAATAAAAACTTTAAAATACCTTCAGCATTCTGAATTCCTACTGGAAATTGAAGTTGCAAGTCCATGAAAATGAGCAAAGCCAAGGGTACAATGGAAACACTAGGATTCAAAATTGAATAAAAAGAACTGACTTTATCCTTTGGAGATTATTCTGACATCTTTTTTTTTGCACTACTGAAAGCAGAAGATGATGCTTATGTGGTGGAACTGGGGAAAAAGAAATAAGGGGTAAATTATCATAATCAAATCATTTCAGACCTAAGACTATTTGCTGTGAAACTAAATGTGAAACAGAGAGCAAGATAAATTCAACCAAGACATTTTCCATAAGAAAAGAAAATGCTCCACGACATCTAATTACTACCCATTTTCTCAAACAAATGAAGGGTGAAAATGACACCTAAAAATGTTACTGTCACCTGTGTTCACTGCAATCTACATCTTTTATCTAGTACGATTCATTAGAGCACTCTACTACCCTTACAAGCACCAAGAACGTGATTTACAATGCTATTTATTTTAAATTCAGTTAAAGCAGGAAATGAAAAGCTTTCTTATTTTTCATATGCTTGCTAATTAAAATTCTGCACTATGAAGTTGAATCATAACACGCTAACACAAAAATCACCTACATATGTATAAATAATTGGCACCCAGTCTGAAAATGTGCACTCACAGGCGGATGGATACAAAGTACGTTTGGAAAGTGACCAAATCTCAGTTAAAGTTCATCAACATCATTTAAAAACGTACTCAAATTCCAGTTTTCAAAGTGTTTACCTTCATGTAGAAACAGGTAAAATTGTTGTATCTAATCAAAACCATTTAAAGCAAATTTGAAATGGTCTTGATTTTCTCTGAAAGAATATAGAATGGAGAACCGAGGGCAAGTTCTTGCTTGAAGCTATAAGGATATTAATAAAAATGTCACTAATTAGAGTAAACTGGGTCCAAAACTGTCTATTCCTGATTTTTAAAAACGGCATTAGAAGCATTTTTGATAATTTGGTGACTATCTTTTATTTTCCTTTTAATTATACGTATTTCTGGTTGGATATCTTTCTAAATATTGAAGTTGGCAAGGATTTCATTTTACTTGAATCCACAATCAATGCCCATGGAAGCAGTAGTCAAGAAATCAAACGATGCATGGCACTGGGCAAATCTACTGCAAAAGATCTCTTTAAAGTGTTAAAAAGCAAAGATGTCACTTTAAAGACTAAGGTGTGCCCAACCCAAGCCATGGCGTTTTCAATTGCCTCATATGCATGAGAAAGCTGGACAATGAATAAGAAAAACCGAAGAAGAATGAAGATGCCTTTGAATTATGGTGTTGGCAAAGAATACTGAATATACACCATGGACTGCCAAAAGAACAAACAAATCTGTCTTAGAAGAAGTACAGCCAGAATACTCATTAGAAGCAAGGATGTTTAAGACTTTGTCTCAGTTACTTTAGACATGTTATCAGGAAGGACCAGTCCCTGGTGAAGGACATCATGCTTGGTAGAGGGTCATCAAAAAAGATGAATACCCTCAACAAGATGGATTGACACAGTGGCTGCAACAATGGGCTCAATCATAACACTGATTGTGAGGATGGTGCACGACCTGGCAGTGCTTCCTTCTGTTGTAGGTAGGGTCACTATGAGTCGGAACTGACTTGATGGCAGCTAACAACAACACTCTTTCTAAAAGTAGACAGCTTCAGTTTTTTATTAGACAGCTTTCAATTTTTATATTAATGTATTCAGTCAGCATGCATGTGGTGACTATCTGACACACTGCAATGACGGTGAGGTACCAGCTGTGGTAGGAGGACTATTCTATTCTTTGTTAGCACTGAAACACTTTGCATTTTAACCCTCCTTTATCCATGTAGAGCGGGTCACTTATACATAGTAGGACTTGAAATGCTTTTTCAGCAAGGCCTCAGATTTCAGCAGGGGACAGGAAGGTGTCCAGGATAAATCTGGCGAATGAACCAGGAAGTTAGGATCTATCATTTAATGATTATGCAGCGCCACTGGAAGGGAGTTGGGGGAGCAGATATCCATCAGCAGCCCTTGTAACTTAAAGATTATAGGATGCCTTGACTCAATAATCTGAAGAAACTTAAGGAGTATTAATTTATCAGAGTGTTTTAAGCAGGAAAAAAATCTGAGTACTCATCAAACTCTTACCACTGCACCACCAGGGCTTCCATTCTTCCATACTTCTTCGATTTTTCTCACTAATATAAGGATCAGAGTTTTCATTGGTGGGGGGCGATTTTCTGATTTCCTCTCATTTCCAGGCTTTACTAACATGTCTGCTAAAGGTAGTGCTTGTATCACCTGTCAATGACCATGCTGAATGAGATGTCTGTCCTTCACCCACCCCTCCGCATGCCCACTGTCTGGTTTAGAGTCCTGTGAGGGCCAAGTCAGTGTCAAAGTCATATTGTCCTCTGTAACTTTCACATGATGGGTGTGGGTGTAATGCTGAAGGAAAAGAAAGAAAGGGGGGAGAGGAGAAGGGAAGGAAAGGAGGGAGGGAAGGGGAAAAAGAAGAGAGAGAGAGAAAAGCATTGTCTAGGAGCCTGAGTGGCAGACAGGGAGAGAGGCTTTCATCCTGGACCAATCTCACACTTGGATGACTGAGAAGTCACAAAGCACTTCATCATATGGGGACAAAAAAAAAAAAAAAAATCATTAGGAACAAAGATAACTAGTTTCTGTGTGCTAGGCATTTAAACAAACATTGTGTTTCGTCACACACAATCTTCAGAGCACAGCCTAAATGTCTCAAACCCCAGAGACCAGCTACGTTTCTGGCTGTAATGTCTCTTTATGAATTTATACTTAAAAAAAAAAACTATGATTATGTCTTAAATGTCCCTTACAAAATGGTCACATTTCTTTGATGGGCTGAGACATTAATCTAAATTGCAACTAGTAAAAACCTGGGTGTGATCATCATTCTCCCAAGGGAACACTTTTAAGCATTTTCCAATTTGTAAGAGAATGATATGAGAGGGTCCACATGGCCTTTTCAAAGTGTGAAAGGGCACAGAGGAAAGTATGCACTTTTTATAATACGTGATACTTTCACCGACTATTGAAGTCTGTGACACCTCTCTCTTTCTCCTCAGTTTTCTTCTACCTCTCTGTCACTGCTCAGTCTCCTTCACTGCCTCCTCTTCTCAGGGCACATATGAAGTGTCCGTGTCCCACTGTTCTATTCTCCAGATTCTCCTCAATCTGCAAACTTTCTCTGCGTGACATCATCTACTCCTATGGCTTAAATTATCAACTATTTTTGATGACTCTCCAGATCTGTATTTTTAGACTCTCTCCTCGGTGCCAGATCTGAGTATCTAATTGCCTACTGAACGTTTCCATTTATTGTTCCATAGACACCTTGAACTCAACACTTTAAACTGAACTCTCCCTCGCTGCTGCCCTTCCTCTGGCTCAAGCCCATCTGGTTTCTCCACCTCCAACCTTTTCTCCCTCTAATCCATTCTCTTAACCTGCAGTCAGACTGATCTTTGTAAAACCTGATCACGTCATTCCCCAGTTTAGAATCCTTTAATAGTTTCACATTGCTCTAAGTTTCAGCTCCTTAACATGGCTTTCTAGGCTCTTCATAATCTGCCTTGGACACCCTTCATGCTCCACCAAGCCTACAGCTCCCTGAATGTGCTTTACTTTCTCACATCTAGGCATCCATACCTGTATCTCACTGTCTGAATCTTCCCATATGACTAACTTCTATTCGTCTTCTAAGTCAAGGCTTAAACATCAGTTTCTTCATCACTTTCCACGATCTTGCCTCTTCTTTCTCAGGCTCCGTTAGGTTCCCTTTTGAATGTGCTCCCATAGCATGCTTTGTAACATTTATCAAATGGCATGGAAATGGTTTTTTATCTGGTGATCTCTTCAGATAGTCAGATATATGGACTGTATCTTGCTCACAATCACATCTGCAGTGTAGGGTATTCTGAAAAAGCGGCAGAAGTCTAATCTTATAGGTGCATTCATGACTGATCTGCTTCCTACCTAACATTAGGGCCTCCTGTATCTGGATGGTAGTTTGTCTCCTGCCAGAAACATGGGTGGTAACCAAACCTTTAGAACAAAAAAAGAGTAGCCAGTGCTTAGCTGGTAATGGATGCTTGGACCACTTCAGGGTGGCAATCTGGGAGCCAGGAAATGGTTGGGATATTGACATTTCTGATATTTCATGATTTCTGAGAATAAGGAAGAATACCTGAAAACAGGTCTGTGTTAGAAAAATCTCAGGTTACTTACGTAATTACAAGATATGACTACAGACAGTTCCACATTCCAATAAAAGAGTGTCTGAAGTCAGCAAATTGTAATGAGAAAAGCGTATCCATCCACCCTTATTAAAGCAGGAGGTTAAAGGAAAGGAAGTAAGTTATTGCACATTTGCTATGTATTAACCTGGTCAATGAGGTAAAAGTTAGTGAAATGCCCCCATCCTCAAAATAGTTTGTTTTAAAACTTCTAGTAATTATAACGGTCATACACTAGAGCATTAGTATTTACCCAAGAATAACCTAAAGTAAAAAATACTAGCTTGGCCACACTACCTTCACAATCCTGGGGAGGTTAACCAACCTCAGCTTCTCAATGAACAAAAACAGTGAACAGCATCATCCTATGACGTTGTGAGGCTCAAGTGGAAAAGGACCCTAAAAATTAGATACTAACAAACAGTCCCATTTCTAGCTGAATGACCACTGAAGTGAGGTGGCTCAGGAAGTCTGCCAACCCATTTCCTATGTTTGTGATGTATGATGCTCTGATCTGGGAATTATTATTCTTTTACATATTAGATATATAGCAATGCTAAGCAGGATTTGTGGGTTGTTTTTTTTTTTTAATACAGGAATACTGCTTTTAAATTTCCCTTCAACAGGGTGACTCCTATTGTGCTTCCTTATTATTATTATTATTTGTCATCTGGAATCAGTGTATAAATTCTACAGCTTGTTTTTCCATAGCAGAGAGAACTCAGGTCAGGGTAGTCTCTAAATCTCTACGGTTAAGAGGGATTGGGAGAGTAAGAAGAGGCATGGGTCTGGCCTCTGGTCAAACGCTTCTAACTGGAAGCCAATTATGGGAACTAATGTAAAGTATTATAGTCAAATGTGCAGAGACCTAGAGTTAGGAAACCAAAAGAGAAGAATACGCTCAGCATTTCTCAAGCTGAAAGAACTGGAGAGAAAATTCAAGCCTCAAGTTGCAATACTGAAGGATTCTGCAGGGAAAATATTGAACAGCATGGGAAGCATCAAAAGAAGATGGAAGGAGTCACAGAGTCACTGTAACTAGAAGAATTGGTCGCTGTTCAACCATTTCAGGAGGGAGCATATATATGATCGAGAACTGACCATACTGAAAGAAGAAGTCCAAGCTGCACTGAAGGCATTGGCGGAAAAAAAGGCTCTAGAAATTGACAGAATACCAACTGAGATGTTTCAACAAATGCATACAGTACTGGAAGCGTTCACTCGTCTATGCCAAGAAATTTGGAAGACAGCTATTTGGCCAACCGACTGGAGATTTATATTTGTACCCATTCCAAAGAAAGGTAATCCAACAGAATGTGGAGATTATTGAACAATATAATTAATATGACACACAAAATTTTGCTGAAGATTATTCAAAAGCAGTTACAGAAGTACATCCACAGGAAACTGCCAGAAATTCAAGTCTGATTCAGAAGAGGATGTGGAAAGAGGGACATCATTGCTGGTAACAGATGGATCCTGGCTGAAAGCAGGGAATACCAGAAAGATATTTACCTGTGTTTTATTGACTATGCAAAGGCATTTGACTGCGTGGATCATAACAAATTATGGATAACATTACGAAGAATGGGAATTCCAGAACACTTAATTGTACTCATGCAGAACCTGTACATAGACCAACAAGCAGTCATTCAAACAGAACGAGGGGATACTACATAGTTTAAAGTTAGGAAAGGTGTGCATCAGGGCTGTATCATTTCACAGTACTTATTTAATCTGTACACTGAGTAAATAACCCGAGAAGCTGGACTATATGAAGAACACAGCATCATGATTGGAAGAAGATTCATTAACAACCTGCAATATGCAGATGATACAACCTTACTTGCTGAAAGTGAAGAGGACCTGAAGCACTTACTGATGAAGATCAAAGACTATTGCATTCAGTATGGACTACAACTTAATATAAAGAAAACAAAAATCCTCATAACTGGACCAATAAGCAACATCATGATAAATGGAGAAAAGACTGAAGTTGTTAAGGATTTCATTTTACTTGAATCCACAATCAATGCCCATGGAAGCACTAGTCAAGAAATCAAAAAATGCATGGCATTGGGCAAATCTGCTACAAAAGACCTCTTTAAAGTGTTAAAAAGCAAAGATGTCACTTTAAAGACAAAAGTACACCTGACCCAAGCCATGGTGTTTTCAATGGCCTCATATGCCATGTGAAAGGTGGACAATGAATAAAGAAGATTGAAGAATTGATGCCTTTGAATTATAGTGTTGTTGAAGAATACTGAATATATCACAGACTGTCAGAAGAATGAACAAGTCTGTCTTGGAAGAAGTACAGCCAACAGTGCTCCTCGGAAGCAAGGATGGCAAGACTTTGTCTCACTTACTTTGGATGTGTTATCAGGAGAGATCAGTCCCTGGAGAAGGACATCATGCTTGATAAGCTAGAGGGCCAGTGAAAAAGACGAAGACCCTCAATGAGATGGATTGACACAGTGGCTGCAACAATGGGCTCAAGCATAATAATCATGAGGATGGTGCAGGATCAGGCAGTGTTTTGTTCTATTGTTCATATGATCGCTATGAGTCTGAATTGACTCGATGGCACCTAACAACAAAAACGTCATATATGTACCTAATGTCTATGGGAGTGAGGAACTAGGTTGTAGCGGTATCTGTAGTTAGTGACTATGACACATCAGTAACTGGAGAACTTGAAGCTCTGTGCCTTGCCTATTACTCCTTGTACTGGTCCTAGGAGGGCTTATTGGGGCATTTGACTGTTTCTAATCTAAAGTGGAGAGAAAGGGTGAGAGTATTATTTATTCTTTATTAAAGCTACTGGGGAAGGAAAGGGGCTGTATTTGCATGGTTGAGGTGACTGGCCTACTCTGAATCATTTCATTGCATAGACTGCTGTTGTAGGATTGTAAAAAGTTAGGAAAAAGTCTGTCTGAGCCGTTCACTTTATTCCTCAGGAGACTGGCAAGAATCATGAAATGACTAAAAAGGAAAAAACTCTCACATCTTATAAGTCATCAGAAAAGGAACCAATATTTATTATTTACCTACTGTATGCCAAGTGTTTCTTTCATATATTTAAAAAATTCCTTACATCAACCGTGTAAGCTTAACACCATTTCCCCCCATTTTAGAGATGAACAAGCTGAAGCTTGAGAAGATAATCAACTGCTCCAAATCAGAGTATCAGTTAAGCGATAGACTTAGAGTTTGACCAGGTGTGTCTACTTTCCAGTCCTACACTTTTAATGTTCTTCCAAGGGGCATATTTTCCTAGAAGGAACTAAGGAAGCAGAGGAGAGAGATTCCCAGTCTAACAAAGGTCTCTCTCTCTGCCATCTAAGAAGCTGCTAGAATGGTGTGCATTTAGGGGTGGGGGTGGGGTGGGCATTAAACTGAGAGGGCCATAAACACACAGGGAGTGTTATAAACTTGAGAGGCATGAGAAATTTATTAACTCTTCAAGTTCCTACAGGAGTGACCAAAAGCCTTTGTGACAAAGCTTGTTGATTGGTTGTGATGATGGGAGGGATGGGGATAGGGAAGGTGGTTGAATGCCTGGAGATTAAAAAGGTTGAGAGCTCTTTTCCAGCATAATTTCAGCTATGCCTGGTTATCCTTCTGATGACTAAGTGGTTTTCTTTTGGGAGAGAGGGCCTCTCACTATTACCCTTCACTCTTATTGAGGAGATACTAATAGAATTGTTCTATGTGGGTAAAAACCATTAGGCTATTTCATAGCTGAGAAGCCTTGATGAACAGTTTTAGTGTAATTGAGGAGCAATTGATAATGGAATGAGATCCTAACTAGATTGTTATTAGTGGGGGTGTGGGTTTTGTGTATGTGTGTGGTGTGCATGTGTTTATAGTCAGGAGAAAGTGGGCTTTCAAGGAGTGAGCTGCCAGCCATTATGAACTCTTTAGAAGACCTATTTGATTCATTCAATCAAGGGGGAAGGGGCACTGCTTCCTTCCATCTTGGGAATACCATCCCTCCATCCCACTTTTGAAGGGGCCGGCACACTGGTGGCTGTGGTGCCACCTGGGTAAAAAGGAGAGGACTCGGGAAGGAACAAGTTACTAGAAGCCTTTGCACAGGAATTTTTGATGCTAGGAAAATTATAGAGGGTAGAAAGGTATGAGAAGGAAGAGAATGGCTAGAGAACTGAGTGTGCCAGCGAGACCCTGAAGGACAGGTGCTAGGTCCTGTAGGTCATGTTATCTTCATACCCTACACCTGGCAGACTATCACGCCATACGGCTGAATAAGTGAGTCTTCACGAAACTGAATTAAACTAGTCTTGGGGACTAGGGGAAAGATGGTCCTTTTTCACTACCAATCATCCAAGTCACAGAGAACTGGTTGAGTGAAGGAAGAAGAGGGAAGGCTGACTACTTTTTTCTCAGCCATATCTGAACCCCAGCAGCATTAACACTGGCATTCTAGGAGCACAAAGGGGAAGCTAGAGAGTGATGTGTCATTTCCAGGGCACATGCCCTACCGAGCCGTCCTGTGAGAAGGGCTGCCTGGCACGCCATTCACATCCTTTGAGCACCTGGATGTTGGTGGGAACAGCAGAGAACTCAGAGTTTGAAAATCCTTCCAGAAAGAAAACTACTTCCTTTGTAGTACTGGACAGTTTGTGACAACATGATGCCATCTCATTTTTTTGTGATACACTTCATTGTTTGAAACATAATTTTTCGTCATCTTTCTACTGCTTGTTAATCCCATCCAAATGTAAAAAACTGCCATTCTTTGAACATGTTGCATTCTTGTAAATCATTCACTCACCACCCTCCAACCCCCTGGGCTAAAAAACCATTTCTTGCCCTTGGCTTCCTGGCAAACGCGCCTGCTCATCCTTCAGGTGAAGGTGTGTTAATTCCTCAGGAAAGCACTCTCTGATCTTTGCAGGCATGTCTGGCTGCCCTCTTCAGGGTGCCTTTTCTCTGCCTCTATAAGTAATCCCATTGTTTGGTGAATGTGCAATTTACCTGCTTCTCCCGCTAGTTTGTGTGCTCTATGTAAGCAGGGACTGTCTTAGTCATCTCAGAAAGCCCAGTATTTAGTATAGTAGCTGGCATGTGGTGGACCCTAAATAACTATGTGGATATAAATCCTAAATTGTAAAACCATCACCTTGCAATCACGTAACTTGCTTTTTGTAGTGTCTGCCATCATGTACCGGTAGATGAAGACTCCAAAGGGGTTAAGGACTAGCCAGCACTGGGACATTAGTTGGACATTAGGACACACCCATCACCAGCATTGAGCCTCTAACACACTCTAATGTTGTTAACCACCGTTGAGTTGACCCCTGACTCACGGTGACGCCATGCACAAGGGAAGAAAATGCTGCCCAGTCCTACACCATTGCTATTATTGGTTACAGATTTGACTGTTAACTGAAACCACAGGGTTTTCACCAGCTGACTGTAGGAAGTAGGTTGCCAGGCCTTTTTTCCTACTCCATCTTAATCTGGAAGCTCCGTGGAAACCTATTCATTGTCATAGCAACACGTAAGCTTCCACTGACAGACAGGTGGTAGCTGCGATTGAGGTCTAGTGTCTAGGAATTGAACCCAGGACTCCTACATGGAAGGCAAGAACTCTACCACTGAATCACCAATGTCTCTATTGATGTTACCTGGAAGTAATTCGAGAAGAAAGAACGCTAAATACCTATTCCTGCTGTTTTAGGGTAGTACAATATTCCAGAGGTCATTCTGAAGTAAAGGTCTCTTAGCAGCTGCAACAGACAGCACCACTGTTAACTCACTCTACAGCGCTTGGCATTTTCAGATGTAGATGCCCGTAACTGTTGCTGACCTGTTGCCGTCAAGTCGATTATGACTCACAGCAATCCTACAGGACAGGGTAGAACTTCCCTATAGGGTTTCCGAGGCTATAATCTTTGTGGAAGCAAACTGCCACATCATTCTCCTGCAGAGCAGCTGGTGGGTTTAAATTGCTGACCTTTCAGTTAGCAGCTGAGCACTTAACCACTGCAACACCAGGGCTCCTTAGATGCCCATAAGGTGTTTATATTTGTATGGTCTATCAGTCTTTTTAAATTTTTTTTTACCGATCAGGAGGAAACTAATTAAACAACCAGCAGACATATTCATAATGACGCCGACTCGCTAAGATAAAGCTTCCACTTCACTTTCCCCTGGAGGTGGAAGCTCCAGGGACCACCTTTCAAAGGGTTAGAAACCATAAACTGGATCTTAAACTAAAAGGAGCTAGTCTCAAGCATCTGTGTGAGGCTTCTGTGAACACAGAGTGGTTGATACCATGTTGAGATTTTAAGCATTTGTCACATTCTTTCAGTCTCTTTCTAACTCAAGAGGATTAATAACAATAAGAAGAGAGAATAGATAGGTTTATGCTGGTCTATGCACATCCTAAGTAGATACTTTGCAGCCATACTGGCATTTTTATGGACTTAAATATCATCCTGGTATATAATCCACAGCTCTGCTTTGCTCTCTCCCACTCTTATGCATGATCTCCTCAGTGCCAGCTTTTTCTCTTTAAAGGAGGAATTTCACTCAGCTTTCCCTCAAGTGCACATTGGCTGTGCTCCAGAGGTGCCACAGATCTGGAGATGTAATCTAATTTTGGAGCTCTAATCCAAATGGATGCTGATGCTTTGAACTGTACAAAGTCATTACGTTGTCAATGTCTAGTTCCTTCTCTTGTGTATCTGGTTAAGTCAAACTCATATCAATACACCCATCTGAGGGAGAGAACAATGAGACAGACAAAGCTGGTGACTTGGAAACACTATCTCTCTTTGTGTCCACTGTCAAATATTGAATGCAAGAGTACTTTTCTTCTCTTCCCAGGCCCACCCTGGGATGGAGTGGGTGGAAACCCTGTAGTTAGGTATTCAATGCTTCTGCCAAAGACAGCTATACCCCTTATAGAGATTTTAGAGAAAATGAAAAAGTAAGCTAAGAGAATGGGGTTTATGCTAGGGAAACCACTGTGCTATGTGAAATTTAATTTTAAAGGGTTGTTCCCAGCAGAGACAAAGCTAGCTGAAAGGACCAGTGTGGGCCCAGCATGCACACACATGCTGTTTTAGCGGGGACCAATGCAGCTGACTTATAAATTAGAAGCTGGGCTGACTCCAAAGGGAAATAAAGTCAATACAAGATATGTGATCACTCAGAAGCACGGATAGTCTCCTAATATCAACAACAGTCTCCATTTCCCCCTTTGTCCCTCAAAAGTAACATGTAAATCTTAGAAGAACATCACGATTCATTTTCTCTGGGCTCTCCTGGTTTCAGTCAAATCTACAGTTCTCTCTGTGAAGACTATTTACCCAGATAAGAAGCTCTGGCCCAAGATGAAGCATCCCATATTCTGATGTTCCTTGCCTGATCTATCACAAAAGGGAGACAACAAAAGGGTCTGTATTAGATACGGTCCTCCTCAATTTAGACAATTGAAAAAAGTTCTGATAAAGAAAGAGGAAAAAGAATAATAAGAATGTTATTTACAAATTTTCCTTAAATTCCCCTAAAAGAATAATTAAAATGTGGTGAGGAGAGGTTGCGGTGAGAGAAATATTGTCACCAACTGCTTGTAGGAAATGAAAATTGGTACAAAGTTGCTAGAAGTAATTTAGAAATATGCTTTAAGCATTTTAGTCAGTTCCCACTCATTAACCCATGACACTCCCAGAAATTTTTCTTAGGAAAATAAAAAGAAATGTGCACAAATACGTAAGTACTGTTATTTACAACTCTGAATCACCAGAAAGAGAATATGTCTAAAAATGAGGAAAAGGTTAAATTATAGTAAACCTATTTAACGGAATATACTACATTTAATATTAATGCTTTTATAAATTTTATAAGGCAACAAGAAGACACAAAACATAATAGCATACCATCTTAGTGTCTGACCAGACACCAGACTGACACACACAAAAAAAGCTTCTGAAAAATTTTGAGTTACATGACAAAGTATTTATGATAATAAGTAGAGTGAAAAGAGTAAGATGCCAAAACTTTATTACAGTATGATTCCAAATACATTAAAAAATCATTTCCTATTAGTCACTACTGAGGGCAGTGTTATACTATCAACCCCAATTCTGTGCCCTTCCGTCATAGTGGGAGCTAGAATCCTGCTGGGCCCTGCCAAGGCATGTACTTCATTCTAGTCACCACATCCCTGTTCCCTGGAGGAAGAAGCTCCAGTTACTACCTTTCAAAGGGTCAGAACTTATACACTGGATCCTAAACTGATTTCCAGGTTCTAGATTTGGAAGAAAGGATCCTGACAGGTAATGGTGTGATCAAAACCTTATTTAGGTAATTCAGAACTAATTTGCATTTTTAAGTGGAAACACTTCAGAACTTGAATGAAAGCACATGAGTCTCATTTTAGGTAAGCTTTAAATGAAGACAGTTAAATAATATAAATGAAGGTTATAATTAACCTACAGTATACAAGACCCACTGAAAACAGGGATTGCCACAGGTCTGTATCTATACAGACCACATGAAGTCTAACTTATTCAATTTATGTTCAATAAAAAATATTTGACCTAATTAGAACACAATCCAGCTATTTCTCTGATCATATACATTCAAAGAAAATCTTTTTCACCAAAAAAGAAAAAAAAAATCTAAAAAATAATTTAAACATCAATAAAAGTCTCTTGGGTATATGATGTAGCCTCTCTATATAATAAATGTTTCTTTGGGTACCTTGTTTAATCATTATTTCATAAAGTTCTGTGGGTTTTATTTTTATTTATTTATTTTACCTTTTGCAAGTAAAGAACTGTTCCCTTCAGCACGGCATAAAAGGTTTTCCACCCTCGCTTTCCTCTTGGAGCTAGAAAGGGGGAGGAAAAAAAGGAAAATTTTATTTGACAGCAATTAGTATTTTAGAGAATCTAAATGTCCAACGTGGCGGTTTTGTTTCCATGTGCCTGGTTTATTAGGCACCAAAACTAACAATAATAACTGGACTTTTTCACAGTCTTAGTGTGTTCCAGGCAGTATTCTAAAATGTTTTCCATGTATTAGCTCATGTAATCCTCACAATAGTTCTGTGAGGTAGAAGCTACTACCTCCTTTGTGTATAAAACGGAAGCACAGAGAAGTTACATATCTTGCTTATGGTAACCAAACCAGTAAGAGGTGAAGCTGGGACTGGGCCCAGGTAACATGGCTCTAGACTCTGCTCTCTAGAAGAGGTGACTTAACGACTAGGAAAGCAAAGAGGTATATTGAAAATACATAGTAATTCCAGAGAAAGCTTAAAAGACTCATGAACCAGAGTTGAGAAATGATAAAAAGTCTCAGAATATGAAAGGATTTCATCTGACCACTTTCAGCATTTCTCCCACAATCCCCCTTAACCAGATTCTACCTGTAATCATTATCACTTTCATGGAAACCCGTGCACACCTCTGCTGCAGATCTTGCTGCACTATGATGCAAATTTTATTTTATTTTTTTTTTTGGTGTGTGTGTGTGGTCTAAATGTCCCTTTCACTAGACTGTGAATCACCTGAGGGCACGTATCTCTCACGTTTCTACTTCATAGAACCTAGCACAGTCAAGGCAGATATTAGGCACTTTCATAGAAATTCTCCCAATAAATTAATTCCTTCAGAAGTCCTTATACTCCTCTAGTTTATTTTTTCTTGAGTATAAAGTAGAATTTCTCTACTGATTTATATAAGCTCTTACAGATTGTCCTAAACCATAAGCACAGATTAAGAAAATAGTTTATTATTTATTTTTACTGTGAACAAATTTAAAATCTGTAATTGGAAAACTTGATTTCCTGAATGTAATTTTTCTAAACATGTCTACCCAAATAGGGAGTGCTATACATTTTTATCCTGTTATCAAAAATTTGGCTGTCTTTAACTTGGGTACCTGATTAAATTAGGAAGTATATTATCCTTAAGCAAATTCTTTAAATCTCCTTTGAAGACAACAAGAATTCCTAGGCTTGGAAAACTATGTAAATATCCACCTTAGGGAAATCAGGGGCTCCTGCCAACACCATACTGAGATACTTACCTGGTCAAAAAAAAAGACTCAAAACATCCGCTCTGCAGGTTTTCAGGCACATAAAAATAATCATCCCTTCTGTCTCTACTAGGTAAGGTTTAAAAGTGTGTACTCAAAAATAAATGACAAAAAAGTATAGTATAATCCTCTTTATAAAGAAAAAAATAGTATTAACATACAGAACCATATATATAAGATATATAATAAAAGTTCACTGTATTGTTCAATAAATGCCGAATCATGACACCTTCAACGTGAGAATCATCACGCAGGAAGTGACTGATGCCCAGGCTGCCCAGAGCTGTTGCAGAGTGGGACCAGCAGCAGCAAGGTGTGGTGCAGGTTTGCCTCACTGGAAAGCACACCAGCTGGTTTCTAGCCCTTTCTAGATCATGCCTTGTCTCAAAACCATCCTCTCATCCACCAGCCCCTATCTGGGTAATTCCTGAAAATTCACCCGACCTCTCAGGGCTTCAGCTGTTTCACCCTACAGTGTGGATAATCTACACAACCTTAAGCAAAAAAAGGAAAACAAAACAAAAAAACCGCTGCCGTCAAGTCGATTTCTACTAATGGCGACCCTATACGACAGAGTAGAACCGCCCCATAGGGCTTCCAACGAGCGGCTGGTGGATTTGAACTGCCGACTTCTTGGTTAGCAGCTGTAGCTCTTAACTGCTACGCGACCAGGACTCCACTTTGAGCAAGTACTCACTGAAGCTGGAAGGGAACTTATAGAAAACGCTTTTGCTTTAACACCAGTCCTGGAGTTTAAAACTTTCCTAAAGCTACTTCAGTGGCATCTTGAGATCCCTTCACTTTGAAGAACTACACAACTATTTTTCTAATTTTGAAGGTTCCCATTAGCTATGGATTCATGAGGTTGCTCACAACTTCTTTAAACAGCTCTTGATCATCACCACACCCAGAAACAGATTCCAAAGATCTCCCCACCTGAAATGTGATCTTCAAAGTCACCTATTCCTAAGTGAATGAGAATTAACTTTCTATCACACAGTTGACTTTTTTAACTCCCATAGAAGCATAAAACTTAATCTTGTCTTTGGGTAAATTACAATTTTTGAGACTTGAATGGAACAACCTGTAATCTTTCCAAGATAATTAAGAACCAAGTGCTAAGCAGTAGACAGCTAGCGCGCTATAAAAGTGCTGCTCCAAGTGCTTGTACATGCATTAACACATTGAATTGGAACATAATGCCAAAAGTAAGGTACTGTTATTATCTCCATTTTCCAGGTGGGACAGTGTGGATGCAAACTAATGGAATTCAGGGAAGAACAGGAGTCCTGTGGACTAGAATCGGCTGGGAAGGCTCTGTTGAGGCAAGCCTCAATGGCACTAATTCTAAAACCACACATACAGTGCTGCCATGGCTATGGCACCCTGGATGAGGCTCAATGCATGAACCACAAAGGTCTAAACACTAATGACTGAAGTGCATTATTCCTCATGACGATGACTGTAAAATGAGTTAAAACTGATACAGCACACATGTTACTAAGCACATTAAGACTGGGAAAAGAGTTGTAATGATGACTGTAAAATGAGCTAAAACTGATATAGCACACATGTTACTAAGTACATTAAGACTGGGAAAAGAGTTGTAACGGCAGTTGCATAATGAATGAGATCTGAAGAAATGAGTGAAAAGATTATTGGTTGGAAATCCAATGTATCCAATTGAAAGGTTTTAGTTATAACAGTGATATGGAAATGGTAGGTCGATGTATCTTAACAAATATGTAGGTATTTACTATAAGAATATGTTTAATGAACTTGATCAAAAGATATTTTATATGATAGATCATGCTTTCATGGCAGGTTTTAACATGCATACTTAAAATCCAAAGACAATCAATAGCTTTCACTTTTTTTTTTTTAAATACAAGGACCTTGGAATGTTTTAAATCCAATTATCTGCCTCCAACCTTATATGATATTGGTGTCTATCACTTTAGCTTTCTTTTATACTACTGAGATATACATCAATATTTTTTCATAAAATATTATTGTAAGTTTAGATTTACCCTCATATTTATTATTACCTTTATTCATCACTTCTTCCTCTACCTCAGATCATTTTTTGGGGGCCATTTTCAACTACTTCTTAAAGTCCATCCTTAGAAGTTCCTATAATGAAGGTTTTTTAGTGGTAAATCCTTTTCTATCCCTCTTTATATAAAAATATCTTTATTTCATAAAATAATTATAGGTGGATAATTACTTTTCTCTAAAGATATTACAGGTAGTCCCTGATTTACGATGGGGTTCCAGTCCGATGACACCGTCATTTAAGTCAGTTCTGACGTAAGTCAAATACCTTGTTTTTTTTGTTTTCATTGTCTTTTATTATCAGTATCTTTATAAATCTGATCTTTGTCTTTGGAGGTTGGAAACATTATGTATAAACTTACAGATATATTTTAATACATACATACATGCATATTATTAACGATAAGATGCACGCGCGCACACACACACACACAAAAGACGATCGTAAGTGCGGTTCGTCGGAATTTGAAAACATCGTAAATCAGGGACTACCTGTATTTCCTTATCTTGTTGGCTTCCATTGTTGTTGGGATGTCTACCCTCAGTCTAAATGTTATGTCTAAGAATGGGTTTCTTTTGATTTAACCAGCTTGGTGTTCTTTGGGCTACGTATCATTTCTAAAAACTTGTAGCCATTATGTTTTTGAATATTGTCTTTTCTCCATCATCTCCTCTGTTGTAAACTCCTGGCACACGTTTCAGACTTCTCATTTCTTTCCACATGTATTTTAACCTCTTCTTCATAATCTCCATCTCTTTGTCCTTCTGTGCTAAATTTTCTATGCAATTTTATCTCCAGTACTCCTTAGACACCCAGATCCAGTGATTCCCTTAGGGTCTGGTAGCCACATCGTTAGCTTAACTAGAGGTCCTCATGTAGACTCCAACTTGTGGCGACCTTGTGTGTGTGTCAGAGTAGAACTGTGCTCCATAGGGTTTTCAATGGCTGACTCTTCAGAAGTATATCAGCAGGACTTTTTTTCTGAGGTGCCTCTGGGTGAACTAGAACCCTCAACCTTTCTGCTAGCAGCAAATACATTAACAGCACCATCCAGGGACTCCAAGGTTAGCTTACCTCCCTAGATTTGTACTCAAGCTTTATTCTTGGCCTCACAGGATTTCTCTTTTATTTTTACAAGCTCAACCACTCACTAAAAGGTGTTTAAAAATATTTTATCTATCATTTTTAGATGTTTTATAATGGGAGAGTTTCAGAATCTGTAGGCCATCAAACTCCCAAAAATAGACTCTGTACTGCTGTCTTTTTTTTTTTTTTTTAAATAATTTATCCACGAGCTTTGTAATCTAGGAAGAATTCGTTTGGAGCAGGATACAGGAAATACTGGGGGTAGGGGCAAGGAGAGAGAAACTGGAATAAGGGCAAGCAGAAAGCAGGCAATTATATTAGCCTAGATGGGAGAAAAAAAGCCAGGACAAGGGTAAGAGTGAATAATAAAGAAATAGAAGGGAAGCTAAAACATTAAGTATTGGCCTCTTTCTGTTTGGAGCAAAGAAGAGTGAAGGAAACCAAAACTCAAGAAGAAATTAGTCCACAGGACTAATGGCCCACATGAACCACAGCTTCTTCTAGCCTGAGATCAGAAGAACTAGATGGTGCCTGGCTACCACTACTGACCGTTCTGACCAGGACACAAAAGCAGGTCCTGGTTAGAATGGGAGAAAAATGTAGAACTAAACTCAAATTCCCAAAAAAAGGCCAGACTTACTGACTGATAGAGATTAGAGGAAGCCCGGAAACTACTGCCCTAAGATATCTTTTTAACCTGGAACTAAAACTACTCCTGGAGGTCACCTTTCAGCCAAATAATAGATTGGCCTATAAAATAAACAGTAACACCCATGAGGAGTGTGCTCCTTTAAACAATCAATTATACAAGACCAAAGGTCAACATTTAGACAAAAGCAAAGGTGAGAAGGCAAGGAGGGCAGGGAAACTGGATAGATGGAAATAGGGCAGGTGGGGTAGAAATGGTGAGAGTGCTGACACGTTATGGGGATCATAACCAATGTCACAGAACAATGTGTATAAACTGTTGAATGGGAATCTAATTTGTCGTGTAAACTTTCACCAGTAATACAATAAACTATTCCAAAGAAAAGGAAATAGAAGGGAAGGGGAAAGACAGTAACATTAACTGAGCACCCACAGTACAGTGCTCTGGGTATTGGGTTAGCAGTATACGTTCTTTTTGATCTAAACAACTCTTTCGGGTATGATTGCCTCTATTGCGCATTAATGTCTCCATTATTAATTACATCTGCAGTTCTGAGAGGTAAACTGCTGAAGACCTACTCATTGAAGGATTTCAAAACTACTGTACAGGGCAATTCAGATAAGAAAACGTGTTCTAAGGGTAAGCAAGAAGGGGAAACTGTCCAGGTGACAATCCTTTGCAATGGTTTCAGGGCTGCTATCCAGGTAAGGTGAGGAGAGAACGGGGCAGAGGGGTAGAGAAAGGAGGAGATAAGATAGGAGGGGAATGCAAGTCAGGTACTTTCTCTGATCTCACTTAACTCTACGCATCCTGGCTTACAGCCTCAGATCTCAGTCAGTCAGTCCTCTCAGGCGCTACTAACCCAACATTTCCACAGAACACTACTACCAAGAGCAATAGTCATTAATAGTAGTAGTAATAATAATAGCAGTAGTTAACATTTACTGAGCACACACTGTTTTAAGCACTGTCCCAAGGCTTGGCACATATTAACTGAAGCCCCTCAGCTCTAAGGAAAGCACTACGATAATGTCCATTTTACAGATGTGAAAACTGAGAACCCACTTGACCTATAGCACTCAATTTCCCATAGTATTGGCTACTGTTACTCTGGTCTGTACACAAGGAAAGGTGGCCAATTAAACAAGACTCAGGATGGAATGTCTTGGATAACTCTCAGATAGCATGGGCTCTGAACTATCAGAAAAAGCACCGACCCAAGCACAAGGGACACAACTGTAAACACTGTACCAGCACGCTTGCTGAGTATCAGTCCTGGCTCCGGAGCTACTTTGTACCCACTGTAGGTTAAAATAAATGAAAAGGCCCACAAGCCTCTGTGATTGTTATTCTACCTTAAATATTATCTAAGCACCCCTTTTCCTGCTAGATTATAAGTTTCCATGAATGCAAATAAATTCTGCTTTCAGGCTTAAAAATATATAAACACATACAACACACATTTCCACAAGACTAGCAATGGCTCCAAAGATGGGTGATATCTGAACTATCACTAAATCTTCACTGTTATAACCCAGGTATTATTTTGTCATTGCATCTTTATTACACATTTGAAGAAAGCTATTTGGATTTATAAAGCATGACATACAATTATTTTGGCTTCAACTATTACCACTGATAGTTACAATGCATAACTGGGAAAAAAAAAAAGACATGTTGCCTCCCTTCTTTTATAACGGGGAAGGTATATTTCTAAGCAATAAAATACTCAGTCAAGAGTAATTGTGGATCTATGCCAGAAAATAACATTATTTATTTTTTAATCCGCCAAAAAAATACACGCTTCATGTAAAAGTTTATATCTGCATTCTATGCTCTACAAGTTTATTTATTCTCAACTGAACAGGAAACAGACTGTGTTTAAGATCTTACTGTTCTAATTTTTCTGTTTTATTCAAAGAGCAGAGTGCTTTTTCTACAGTTAAAATCCTGTTTTTGACTACTCCTCACCCTGGGTTCTCTGATCATCTGCTTGTCCCTTTCTCCAAGTTTAAGATCAGAAAGATGTAGTAACAGAGGGTGCACACTGCCTATTTTTTTGTTTGTTTGTTTTAGTATATTAAGCTTTCTGTCCTGCCTGTTGGTGTGAAAACATTCTTCTACTGTCCCATATAAACTGACAAAAATATCACCTTTCCACCTTTCCCTCTAAGGGTAGAGAAATGTCAGTAAGCCATATCCTCAGGGAAGCATCTAATGAAAAAGAATTCTTGAGTCATGGCCTGAAGGCTAAGGACCCAGGCTGTGTGAGGCTAAGGAATTTAGGGTAACATGGGGATGTGACAGTCCTTTGCAAAGCACTTTCAATTTCCTTCTGTTAATGGAGAAAGACATGTAAAAGACAACATAGTCCCGACAAGGGCATTCCAGAATAAATCCAACAGCTTGCTGAACCTGGAAGCAAAGATGTGCTCAGCCAAAGCTATTCTATACTAGTATAATTAGGACACATCTATGTTAGATATGTAAAAGGCATAAGACATTTTAAACGTTGATTTATTTCCCAGGTGATAGTATCTGAACACTGGGGAAAATCCTGAAAGAATCTATCCTGCAATATGAAAAGATATGCTACCTTGGTAAGAAGCCAGCCCTTAAGTTCTACATTACTGAGGCCGTTATAGATACAATGCAGGCAGGGGAGTTTGTTTTCTGTTATTGGTTTGAAATTATTTAGCTAAATTCATCTCACAGGTTGTTAAGTGAAGCTAAGGGCAGTCCTGGTATATTTACCCCTAACTTTCTTTCACAAAATATCTTCAGGCATCACCATAAGAAGTACTATAAAATCTTAATTAACATAGCATCTTAAGCACTTTCAGACTGCTATTGCAGCAACTGAGTCCAAGCTGTGCACAACAGAAGTTACCAATGGGTGATGAGTCACACAATATTGAGCAACTGATGGCACCAATTAGCCCCAGCTTTATAACAGGTGGCAGAAATAAAATATTATTACTATCCCACATCTCTTAATCATTTTATCTTTGAACATTTAAGGTAATTTAAACATTAAAAAACCAGTTAATCCTTACAGTAGATTCTTTAAGACAGGGAGCTGTTAAATGTTGTCAGCTCTGTTATAAAAAGAAAATTAGTAGGGTAGCCTTAAAGGTACTAGAAGTACAGCCTATATCTATTCTTTTTTTTTCCAGAAGAATATGCCCTTCCTTACGATAGGAATTGTTGTTGTTAGTTGCCTTCCAACTAATAATTTCGACTCATGGACCCGTGTGTGCAAAGTAGAACTGTGCTCCATAGGGTTTTCAAAATTGTGAGCTTTGGGAAGCAGATCATCAGACTTGTCCTTCAAGGCACCTCTAGGTGGGTTTGAGTCACCAACCTTTCAGCTAGTAGTTGAGCATTTAACTGTTTGTGCCACCCACGGACCATGATAGGAATAGGTTTATATTACTGATAAAGATGAGAACATGAAACAAAACAGAGAACTGGAAGAATAACCTACCCAAAGTGTCCCCCGGAGGGCTCAGGCTCACTCTGGATATGGATCTATTCCTTTATGCAGTCTTTAAGGTGCTCAACCTAAAACTATCTTCCTGGAATGGTAAAAAGAGTCCTGGACTGGGAACCAGGCCACCTGGGTTTTATTCATGGCCTGCTGCCCTCTGTTCCCTAGATTTGGGGCAAGTCACCTAACTTCCCTGGGTGCAAACCTATAAAACGAATATGCCACAACCCAATAATTACAGTGATATTCGGTTATCTAGGCACATTCAAAAGAGTATTAGGACACAGATCCTATGCCTATCGTGTTCTCATACAGAGGCAGTTACATTAACGATGAAACCTAATCCATGTTAAGTGCTATACTAGCTCTAGAAACCAAATGGAGGCATGACACCAACGTAAGACAATCACAACAGCACTGTGAGAAAGTAAAGAAGGGATGAAGTGACTAAATCTGTGAATGGGTAGGATTTAGAAGTCAAAAATACTCTAAGTGAAGATGTAGTTTTAAGTAGAACTTGAAGAAGAAAACAAAATAAAGAAAGGTTTTTCTTTTGACCTTCACTTTCTCTACAGTATATTGGACTAACATACCGAATAAAAAGTGGACTCCAATTATGGAAGTCTCATATATTGGGAATTACTACCACCCTTTACCAAGACTGTTTGTGGACAGAAGTCAACATAGTTTTTTTTGTCCTTTTTAAGCATATATATATTTTGGAGAAAGCAAGCCTGGTTTTAAGAGTCCTTAGGCAAATTAAATTACTTAAACCTCTCCTGCTTCAATTTCTTCCTCTGAAAAATGGGAATAATAGAGTTCCTGTATTTTATAGGGTTATATTGAAAATTAGACGTGAAACCTTTAGAATTCTGTTTAAAGGATACAGTCGTCTGCTAAAAGAAAATGTACCCAAGTTCCATGCTAAAACACTGATTTTTTTTTTTCATTCCATTCAGAATTTTTTTTTAAGTCACGTATTTTAAGAAGAAAAAAGTCCCGACATTATTGATGCATTTTTAAAAGTGGGTACTTAGCACATACCATTTACCCCTAATTTAATTGAGGGGTGGAGTGCAGCACATTTATTAACTAGGCCCTGTTTGACACCGGAGACATCAAACATGAATGCAAACAATTAAACAATGGGAGAAGGGACAAAAGGGATAAGCTACAAAGATGGTTGTCTTAGTTATCCAGTGCTGCTGTAACAGAAATACCACAAGTGGATGGCTTTAACAGAGAGAAATTTATTTTCTCACAGTCTAGGAGGTTAGAAGTCTGAATTTTGGGTGCCAGCTCCAGGGGAAGCCTTTCTCTCTCTGTTGGATCTGGAGGAAGTCCTTGTCATCAATTTTTCCTGGTCGAGGAACTTCTCTGTGCAGGGATCCCAGGTCCAAAGGACGTGCTACTCTCCTGGCTCTTGTTTCTTGGTGGTATGAGGTCCCCATGTCTCTCTGCTTGCTTCTCTCTTTTATATCTCAAAAGAGATTGGCTTAAAACACAATCTAATCTCATAGATTTAGTTGTTCCTCATTAACATAACTGCCTCTAATCTTGCCTCATTAACATCATAGAAGTAGGATTTACAACACATAGGAAAAATCACAGCAGAGGACAAACGGCGGACAATCACACAATACTGGGAATCATGGCCTAGCCAAGTTGACACATTTTTAGGGGGCACAATTCAATCCATAGCAATGCTCTACTCTCACTTACAAACAAATATATTTTTCTCCACTCAGCTAGGAGATTAGCTTCACTGGTAGCCATTACTAGAAGCACAGAAAGATTTTAAATGGCTTGTGCTAAGGTTGGAAAAGAGGGTAGAATTTAAGAATGTGCATCATTAGTTAAGGGTTACAGAAAAAGGGAACAGGCAACAACAAACAAAAATGACTCTGAACACATTAATTACTATTTTACGAAAAACACAAAAACTAGAATCATTATCTAATTTTTTTTTTTAAGAATCATGATAAATGAACTATACCTCATATTTTCTCCAGACAGAATTAAACCAAAAAAAAAAATCCCACTGCCAATGAGGTGATTCCACCTCATGGTGACCCTGTGCTAACTGCCCCCCAAAAATGGCTGAAAGAAATCAGATGCCTTAAAAAGATGTGTAGACTATACAGAACTGGACTAAACCAAAAGCTAAGAAGTTCCCTGAACACAACCAAACACTCTGAGGGACAGAGTAGCAGGGGCAGGGGTCTGCGGACCATGCTTTCAGGGGACATCTAGGTCAACTGGCATAACAAAATTTATTAAAAAAAATGTTCTGCATCCCACTTTGGTGAGCGGCCAGTGGGTTCTTAAAAGCTTGTGAGTGGCCATCAAAGATGCATCGATTGGTCCCAACCCACCTGGAGCAGAGGAGAATGAAGAACACCAAAGATACAAAGAAAATATTAGCCCAAGAGACAAAAGGGCCATATAAACTAGAGACTGCATCAGCCTGAGACCAGAAGAACTAGATGGTGCCTGGCTACCACCAATGACCAACCTGACAGGGAACACAACAGAGTCCCTGACGGAGCAGGAGAAGAGTGTGGTGTACAACTCAAATTCAGGTAAAAAGACCAGACTTAATGGTCTGACTGGGATTACAAGGCATGGCCCCTGGACTCTCTGTTAATCCAGAACTAAAACCATTCCTGAAGCCAACTCTTCAGACAAAGATTAGACTGGAATATAAAACATAAAATGATACTCGTGAAGAATATGCTTCTTAGTTTAAGTAGATACATGAGACTAAATGGGCAGCTCCTGTTGGAAGTGGGATGAGAAGGCAGAAAGGGATAGGAACTGGCTTAATGGACACGGGAAAGGGGGAGTGTGCTGTCACACGATAGGGATTGTAACTAGGGTCACATAACAATATATGTATCAATTTTTGTATGAGAAATTAACTTGAGCTGTAAACTTTCACCTAACTCACAATAAAAAAAAAAAAATGTGTAGATGATGTGACATAAAAAACGTTAAAGGGAATTTTTTAAAAAGTGGGTTGTTTGAAGAGAAAAGGGGGAAAGCAGGGTAAAATTTCGGTAGAAATCATTGCATGCATTAAGATGCTGGATAGGAAAATAAGATATTAGTAAACACCAGGCTTATAAGGTACAAATATAACTTGACAAATTACTACGGGCTGCCATGGGTTAATTAAACAATGAATACTTGGTGTAAGTGGCTTCAAAATTCTAAGAAATATAAACAACATCTCATAATTCCAATTAAAGTAGATCTGACTGAAGGAAGTTGCTGGAGAAGTTCATGTTTTTTAACAACCAACTTAAAAAGTTGGACATAGCAAAGGCTGCTGAAGCTCAGTAGCGTCATTATATGTAAAAGCTATGAACATTAACTCCAAGAAAATCAAGCATAGTAGCTCAAGTAAGGAGAAATCTCCCTTTAAAAGATGCAATGAATTCCAATGCTGTTTTCATAATTTCTTGAGCAATTTATAAAGAGCTGTTTATAAAACTTATAAAGAACAACGTGCTAAAAAAATAAACACTAAGGTGAAGTAATTTCAGTCTGTCTGAGAACTGCAAGTAACTGCTGAATCACAAAAACAGGCTGACCAAGGGACACCAAATCAGGTTTCTTCAACTTCAGGAGCACCATATGACCCAGGCCATGTCAGAATCAAAGACCCTGCTGAGCACAAAATTCTCCAAATAGCAATTCAAATAAGCTAATGTAATTGTAAAACAGCCTGAGGCGACTGGCACCTCTAAAACATCCCTGAGCAAAAGCTGCTGCAGGTCAATAAAAATAATTCAGAGCGGCAAAGATGAGCCGCTCCAAACAGAGTCTGTTCTCCAGCAAACACGGCAAATGCTTGACCGCACCCCTGGCCTTTCTGGAATTTAGGAGCTCCAGCAGAGACTTCTAGCTCCTCCTTCTGAAAGGTGGTTAACTTCTTGAAACTCGGTTACTGACTCTCCCTATACGGCCAGGGTTCTGCCTTGCTGCTCACACACATGTGCTAGAAAACAGCTCAGCTGCCATGGACTGCCCCTTAAGTGATGCCACTTATGTTTAACTTTTAGCTTTTTCCACCTCAGGCTAAACACGTTCCATTTATTAGATGTCCAGTGCTTTCCAGGTTTTTTATAAACGACAGTCAAAAGTACACTCCCAAAAGCATCGCTTTCCATAAATTACCAAGTGCTGCTAAAACAACCTAAAATTCTGTTTGTCAACTAACCCATCTACTCCTCTACCTCCGACTTATTTATTGTAAGAACAGAAGTACTACAACAACCACTAATGGAATTTTTTTAAAGAAAGAAAAAATACCCACAATCTTACCGTAAGTTATTATTGCTTTTGTATTGGTAATCACGCTATGAGAAATGTTTACCATAGCTTTTTACACTTGTTATTTGAAAATTATTTTTTCTGTATTTTCAGACTTAATTATATTTCATGAATGACTTAAAAATATTCCATTGCATTAATGTCAGTACCTTATTTTAAATAACATAATTTTTTTCCTGATAATATAAGTTACATGTGTCTGGTGGCAATGGTAAAATACATAAATAATAATAATAATAAAACCAGAAAGAAAACACACACAAAAACATAAACTCATCAATCTAACCACCAGAGACAATCACAATCAACACTTTAACCTTCTAATCATTTTACTATGCACCCACACAAATTGGGATATTGTATTTGTTACTTTAAAACTTTCCTACCTATTATATCACGGGTATAAGTAAAATACTTCACAATTAAAAAAAAAAAAATGACTGCAAAACATGACATTGCATTGCTCTACCATATTTCATTTAAGGAATCTCTTACAGGTCATTAACCTGTTACAAAGATGATTATGATGACCTGCAGAAGCTAAACTAACACTTGGGTTTCTTCTCTGTGTCGGACATAGAGCTAATAAGCACCTCACAGGCAGTAGCCTCAAGTGATTGTTCTCACGTTAAGTCTACATTAGCTGTTTCCTCCGCTGAAATACTCTTATCCATGGTCTTTGTATTTACAGACTTCGAGGACTTCTTTTTGTAATTCAGCTCTCAGCTTAAATGACACCAACTCAGGCCTATCACCTCCCTTCCCGTCCCCTCCACCAGAAGTGAGAGCATTGGCACAATGTTGTTGTTCAAAAATACTTTTTAAAATTAATCAATGACCTATCTAATTTGAAAGTCCAAATTCTTAAGCCTGAACTATCCTGCGATAAAGGAGCCCTGGTGGTGTACCTGCTAATCTCTTGGCTGATAACCTAAAGGTTGGCAGTTAGAACCCACCAAGAGGCTCTATGGGAGAAAGACCTGGCCCTCTGCTTCCATGCAGATTACAGCCAAGAAAACCCTATGGAGCAGTTCTACTCTGTCACGTGGGGTTGCCATGAGTAGGAGTTGACTCAACAGCACCCAGAAACAACAATCCAGTGATAAAATTTTTATTTATACATTTCTATAATCTTGATTGTTTCCTTTAGTACTGTATTTTAAACTTCAAATTTTCATCAGAACACTGGGGAAGAATTCAATACACTGCATCAAATTATCATAACAGAGGCACCAAAACTATTTATTTTTTCTCCTAAATGTTAACTAAACCTAAAATGTGGGTCAACAGCACAAATACAATACTTTCTAAAAATCAGTTACAGTGAAAATGTACATTTCTACTTCAGAAAGAAATAAGTCACAGATCGTGAGCATAGATTTTTTAGGTGTCAAAAGATTGACAGTTTATATTCGATGGTTCCTTGTCAAAAGTACTGCTTCTGAGGAGAATGGTGGGTGGCCTCTTTTAACCAACTTTACTCCACTGTGGGAATGGTTAGATTTTAAAGTCACATGAGCCACCTTAAGTAGAACTTAAAATCTAGAACTTATTATTCCTTTGATCTAATGTAGAATTGTGCAGGTGCATTCTTTATCTAAAACAGATAAAGTGACATCAGATTAGACTGTTATGTGACAGTCTACTACTTGAGGACTTAAATGGCTCTCTGACCTTGTATTAACAGCTCAGACTGCTTCATTATATACATCGCTGCCACGTAACTGCAAAGTGGAAGGGTGGGGAGACCTCAGCCTAGTTTTAAAAAAATTGCTTTGCTTTGCCTCCACTTAAAGAGTCTTTCTGTAACAGGAGGAGACAACTGTCTTGTGGGAAAAAAAATTCTACTTTTATTATCTCTTAATTATAGTGTCGCTATTCGCAATGTTATACAATAGCGAGGAATTCTGCCTGCGTTGCCATTATAAACTCTATTTTCAGTATGTGTGACTCAGAATAACATCTGCCTTCTCAAATTTGACAAGTGGGACTAAATTTTCAAAACTTTCTGTGACAGACAAGTGTGTAAAACCTTCTAAGGTGAGTGAACCTGCAAAATCAGCTCAAGATGCTACCAAGTCCTCGTATTCAAAGTCAAGGGTATTTAAAATGAAATGGAAAATATAAACTAAGATTTTTATATCCTTAAAAAGCAATTACTATTTTAATATTTCACACTGGAAAAAAATCTCAGGTAGGTAAAATGACGGCTGAACCTATATTGGAAATTCAATACAGTGATTAAAAATTTTAAAAATTATTGAAGTGATACATCCATACAATTAACCTCTTAGATTCACTTCTTTCCAAATCCTCCAGCCCCATTCTTCAAAGAAACCACTTTTTAATGTTTGAGTTATTTCTTCTGGTAGTTAATTACCATCACATGCCTAAATAATGTCCTTCTACTACTATATCTGAGGTCCTTGGTGGCGTAAATGGTTTGCTCTTGGCTACTAACTGAGAGATTGGCAGTTCAGACCCACCTAGCAG
>NW_004444026.1:5133159-5133997 GCF_000243295.1 Trichechus manatus latirostris | reverse complement strand
GATTTTCAATTTAAAAAATTCTCAAATGCTTCTAAATTTTCCCATCAGGTATTCTATCAAGTTTTAAATTTCTTACAATGAAACACTAAGACATTAAAAAGGTTATACAAGTAATATAGCAAGCATACATGTACCACCACCTAGCTTAAAATAAATTACTAATATGGTTGAACCCCTGATTATTCTTCATTGATTGCACATCCTTCCTCCTGCTAGAGATAACCACCATTCCAAAATTATGATTTCTACATATAAATGTATCCCTACTAAAAACCAGTTTTCCATGTAGTAGTATACATATATATATATACACACACACACACTAGATATATGCTACTACACTGTATATTCTTCTATAAGTTGCTTTTTTCATTCAACATTACTTTTGTGAAATTTATCCAGGTTGATATATGACCCTCTAGTTCCTTGCTTTTCACTGTTAAATAATTTTATATGAATATACAAAACCCATTCAAATTCTGATTAATGGACATTTGGATTGTTTTATTTTGAGCCATTATCATGTTACTATCAGAATCGCCTTGATGGCAATGGGTTTGGTGTTTTTCGGTTTAATGTTACTATGAACGTGCTTCCTCCTATAAATCTGCAAGAGTTTCTCAAGGTATATACCCATGACTGGATTTGCTGAGACACAGGTATAAGTATCTTCAACTTCACCGAGTATTGCAAACTATTTTCCAAAGTGGTGATTACTTACCACTGATATCCCAGTTTGCAGGGTAAAAGAGTGTTCATTGTTCTAAATCCTTGTCAGCATCTGGTATTGTCATTCTTCCAAATTTTGGCCAACATGACTTATGTGAAAATCCTCATT
>NW_004444026.1:5128036-5132350 GCF_000243295.1 Trichechus manatus latirostris | reverse complement strand
AAGATATCGTTCCCTGTTTTCTTCCAAAAATTTGAGAGTTTTGCTTCGCAAATTTTAACTTTGATCTACCTGAAATTGGTTTTTGTGTTAGGACTGAGGTGGAGAACACACACACACACACCCCTCAGCACCATTTACTGAAGCAGTCTTGTTGTCCTTAATTATCTGCATTACTTGCTATACCATAAAGTTTAATAAATACTGAAGACGACTGCTTCTGCACCATCTCGTCCATTCCATTACCCTATCCATGTCTTGTTATCTGGGAGAATGTCAGCATGACCCTAATCGCACCTCTTGAGCTCAGTTTTGAACATTTCATTTCCTGTGGTACTTTAGCTGATAGCATATGGACTTAAAAATCTGTACTGTGAATTCTAAATTGTAATTACTTTCTACATAATACACCTAACATGTTAAGTTCCTTGGAAAAAGAGGCTATGCTTAATGTAAGTCTTTGTACACACAGAGTCTTAGATACTTGAGGAGTGCTTAATTCATGCAGAAAAAAAATTTATTACTTGGATCTCAGCTTATGTAGGCTGTGGTAATAAAAACTAAACAATCACTTTATTTCTTGCCACACTGATACCATTAAAATATAAAGACAGCATTATGTATGTCCTGGCTCTTGCATGCTGTAGCAATCAAAATGGCAGGTCATGATCTCAAATGACTCTGGGGCCAAACAAGTGATAATTATGTGTGAGGAGGCCTGGCATGAGACAATAGGGATTGGTGGAAACTATGGTCAACCAGAAAACACGTAACCCCACTCACGCGAATTCAGTTTTTCAAAAGTCCTGTGATGGCGAAGTAAAAAAATATTAGCACCCCACTGCCCCTAGATTAAGATATCTACTCATCTAAACACATATTAAACAGTGATAGACTGCTGAAGGCCACAAAAAAAAATGTAGAACGTAAAGATTTCCTAACCATATTTTCTAGCAGGCACTGCTTTTCACAACAGGCTACAGTTAGATTTTAGTCCCACCAGATGTACTGTTATTCTATACTACAACTTGGCTAAGATGCTTAAGATCAGTTTCCTCACCTGTAAAATGGGGATAATAATAATACATACATACATACTTCATAGGGTGAAGATTCAGTGACTGAAGGCATGAAACACTAAAGCCAAAACCTTAGTACAGAGAGATCAATTTAACCATCACCAGTATTACTGTCACTTAGAACAGTCACATTTTGAGTAGATTATTTCTAGTCATTGCCTCGATCTCCACAAGTATCTTACATAGGCTTGATAAAAATATATTGATTTTGTTTCTCATTCTACATGACAAAATCTAAAAGATATATTTTGTTTTCCAAATTGGACATTTTAAAGCTTTCCCTTAATGTCAGATTTAATGGGTCTGGTAAACATGTATACTTCTACGAGAGATACAACATTTGCTTTTAACCATGATTTGTCTCTTAAAGGTAGAATTTCTGAGCTAGGAATATCCTGAAAAGGCAATGAAAGAAAGCATGCAAGCCTACAAGGTCTTTAAAATGTTTATGGGAACAATTAGGGATGTGATCTGACAAACTGAAAACTTAGAGTTAATTAAAAAAAAATGAAAGATGTCAAAGCTTAGGCAGCCAAGTGGTCCCTTGGAGATAAGCTAATCAGGGTTTTATGAGAAAAGAATCTCCATAGAGCTGTGATCTAAATCTTCATTTATGATTAAAAATTTTTAGTAATACCTGTCACCAGAGCACCTGGCTATGTTTCCACGTATGTACAAATGCAGTATAGCTCTAGCTATACTGAACATGACGAATCCAAACAAATTTCTACAGACTTAGCAGGGTAAATATGAAACACGTGCTTCTCAAAAATTATTTGGAATAATTATATAAAAAGCAAAAGTTCCTATTCCAGGAAAGCACCACTACTTTTGATTTTTTTTTTTAATGTACTAGAGATGAAATGTAACATATTATACAGAACACTAAACGTGAGTACTTAATATAAAACATCTTTAAAATGAGCTTACAGTGACAACCTCTCCAAGAGAAAGACAGAAGCATTTAGAAACGGTTCAGGCACTCCAGTGCATCTTCAAGCAGCAGCAGCATCCTAACACTTAGATAAACCAGTTCAATTCCGATATGACTGAAAACCCAAAAAATAGTGGGGGAGGGGAAGGAGATTAGAGGGAAAGAAAATAAACCTCTTTCTGGATCTCCAAATGGATACCTAAACAGTCGGCTTGTATCCAGATGTTCAACATTCCTTATCATGTGTATAGTTCCGTAAGTATTAGTCTTCAGGTGTGAGGCAATTAGAGAGAAATTTCTTAACAAAAGACATCGGCATTTGGTTTGGTTCCGTTTCTTCCCTTGAAGGATCAGCTGCTCTGGGAACTGCTGCCCTACTATAACAACTAAAAAGAGGACAATACATATAAACAAAAGCTTTCAGACACTGAACAACAGGCAGCACTGGGCTGTGACTCTTAAGAGAAGTGAACGTATGGGGTAAGCCCAGTTTCCTGCTTGGATAAAGTTTCTAGACTCCAGCAAAGGAAGAGTGTACCTAATAGTGCCTGGAAGTCTTGCTGATTTGAGGAGACAGAGACGTTTCGTGAAGCTGAGGTAGCTGGAATTTGTGGGGCATAGTTCAAGAGAGGAGAGAGCTGCACAAAGAGATAACTCTGGAAATCCGCAGAGGAATCCCTAAATCTTGGGTGGAGTACTGATTTGTGTTCACTTGAAAGGAAACTACCCAAGGCATGGGAAAGAATCACCAAAAAGTAGTAGACTGAACAATTTCAGGAGCTTATATAGGGCCAATTACAGTTTGTGTTCTTGTCAGCCAGCATAGAAAGACTTTGTAACGCACAGGACATTGGATAGAAGTCTGAAAAAGACTAATAATGTCTTATTAATGGAGCTAGTTTCAGCATAAAAGCTGCCTTGGATCTACCATAATGAAGGGTACAAGCAAGCCTCTAAAGGAGTCAATTGACCTGCCAGTTAATTATCCACACACCAGAACAAAATCCAACATTCTTTAAAGAAGTAAAACACATTCGGGCACCCCAAAAATGTATCACAATGTCTGGCATACAAACAAATGTACCAGGAATGCAAACAAAAAAGGAAAGTATGACCCCTAGCCGGTAGAAAAATGAATCAAAAGTAACAGTCCCAGAAATGACAGAGGGATTTAAAGACAAAGACCTTAAAACAGCTATTATAAATATCACAAATACGCTCAAAGATATTAAAAAAAAAAGAAAGAACCTGACAGGGAAGAAATGGAGAATACAAAAGTTTTCAATTTAAATTCTAAAGATAAAATACACTATATTTGACATGAAAAATCTTTATTCACGAACGGCATAATTGCATACGTAGTAAATCCTAAAGAGCCTACTAAAAGCTACTAGAAATAAAAAGTGAGTTTAGCAAGATAACGGAGCCCTGGTGTCGCAGTGGTTAAGAGCTCAGCTGCTAACCAAAAGGTTGGCCGTTTAAATTCACCAGCCGCTCCTAGGAAACCCTATGGGGCAGTTCTGCTCCGTCCTATAGGGTTGCTATGAATTGGAATTGACTCAACAGGAATGAGTTTGGTTTTTGTTTTAGCAAGATCACAGGATGGAAGGTTAAAATACAAAAGTCAATTGTACTTCTATATACAAACATCAAATAACTGCAAAATAAAAAAATGCAATCGTATCAGAAAATATGAAGTATTTAGGAAAAATTTAACAAAAAAACATGCAGGATCCGTACATTAAAAACTACAAAACTTTGCTGAGAGAAATTAAAAATCTAAATAAACAGAATGACATACCATGGTCATAGATCAGACTCAATACTATTAAGATGTGAACTGTCCACAAATTAATCTATAGATTCAGAATAATCCCAATCACAATCAGATTCAGTATAATCCCAACCACAATCCCACCACGGTTTCTTCTAGAAATTTACAAGCTGGTTCTAAAATTTATAGGAAAATACAAAGGATTAAGAATAGGCAAGACAATTTAAAAACAAAATAAACCAACACTCACACCAAATTATACTCTCTGATTTTAAAACTTATGGTAAAGCATCCATAATCAAGGATTGAATATAGATCAACAAAATAGATTTGAGAGTCAAGAAATAAAACACGTGTTCAATTGATTCTCAACAAAAAATGACAAGGTAATTCAATGGGTAAAGGATAGTGCTTACAACACATGGTACAGAGACAATTAAATATATATTTGGAAACAAGTTAGACCCTAACCCTTCCCGCATACTGTATACAACAATTAACTTGAACTGGATTGTAGACTTAAATGAGCT
>NW_004444026.1:5125795-5127278 GCF_000243295.1 Trichechus manatus latirostris | reverse complement strand
TAGTAGAAATATTTGTAAATGTGTATCTGATAAAAGACATATAAAAGAATGCGTAAAGAATTCTTTCAATTCAATCATAAAAAGGGAAGCTATTTTTTTTTAAATGAGCAAAAGCTTGAACAGACACTTCACCAGAGATAAAGTGTCTATTCAAAAAGCATATGGAAAGCTGCACATCATCAGTATCAGGAAAATGCAAATTAAAAGCACAGTGAGATACCCCAGTAGTACAGCTAATATTAAAAAAGACTGATAATACTAAATGGTGGTAAGGATGTGGAGTAACTGCAATTCTTATACATTGTTAGCAAGGATGCAAAATGGTACAGACACTTTGGAAAACTATTTGGAAGTTTCTTATAAAGTGAAACATTACTATTAGCATACAGCCAAGCAATCTCACTCCTAGCGTGACTTCTGAAGAAAGATGAAAACATACGCCTAAACAAAACATATGTGAATGTCCACAGCAACTTTATGTATAATAGCCAAAAACTGGAAGCAACTCAAATGTCCACTTGCTGAACAGATAAACTGTGGAATATCCAAACAGAGGAAAACTACCCAGCAATAAAAACAACCAAATTACTAATGCACACAACAACACTGATGAATCTGGAAAGGAAAATACTAAGTGAAAGAAGCCAGGCACAAAACAGTACATATGATTCCATTTACTGAAATTCTAGAAAAGGCAATAGCATAGTGCCAGAACACAGATCAGTGGTTACCACGGACTGGGGTTGGAGGAAAGGGATTAACTGCAAAAGATATTATGAAACTTTTTCAGGTAATGGAAATGTTATCTATCTTGATTGAAATGGCAGTTACGCAACTGTATACATTTATTAAAACCCAAATTTAAAATTGATGAAATTTAGTGTGTGTAAACATTATTAGAAAATCATGTACTTTCCTGTATTGGAAAAGTTAAATTATCTACCCACATTAAAGTGATTTGAAAACCATGAAATGTATAAGAAATCCTACAATCTGAAATACACAGAAAATTGGGAAGAGCCTGATGAATTAAAGAAGGCTAAAACCCCCCAGAAGCCTCCTCGAAAGAGAGGTGAAAATGTGCTAACTGATGAAGAAATTGACAGGAATGAAGCCTGGGGACTGGGGCCAAATTGGTCCTGTCTTACTCCATCCATCTATTTTCCCCCTTTATTCTGAAGCAGTAGCAGAGACACAGGTAAGTTCCTTTGGAAAATAGGCACAACTTCTTAAGTTGTTAAAAAGACAGAAGACTCATGATTTTAAAGTAATCCTAGCCAAATAGAAGTTCTTAAAGTAGTTAACTTTAAAGGAGTTATACTGGCAGGAAAACATCTAGGCTGGTAAAAGGGGTCTGTGCTGTCTCAACTGCTAAGAAATCCTCAGATTTTATACCTATACTCATATGCAGTGGGCTACTAAAGCAGCAGAGCTTCCTGCAGGGGATTCCTCTGCAATGTTCCTCAGAGGTGACTCAGGAGAA
>NW_004444026.1:5123049-5124404 GCF_000243295.1 Trichechus manatus latirostris | reverse complement strand
GTCCATCTTCCTACCAAAGTCCAGTCCTTTCACATGTGCTTTGGATCTGTTTCTCCCCACCCTCAATGTCTCTGGAATATTACACTATTTATTATTCTATCTTTAGTACACCACTTACCAGCAATGTAAATTCCACAGAGACAGGAACCTTGTCCATCTTATTCACTGTTATATTTTTCGTTCCCAGCACATAATTGTTGTTATGTGCCATCAAGTTGTTCCAACTCATAGTGACCCTATAGGACAGAGCAGAACTGCCCCATAGGGTTTCCAAGGAGCAGCTGGTGGATTTGAACCACTGACTTTTTGGTTAGCAAAGGAGCTCATAACTACTATGCCACCAGGGCTCCTCTAGCACATAATAGGAGCCCTATATTATTTTTGAAAGAATGAATAAATAAATGAAGAAAAGGCTGGTAACTAAGTAATCTGTAACATGTCTTCTTTTTCTAAAATTCTGTAATCCTATTGGAGGAAGATCAGGTGCCACAACGGATTTATAATTTAGAGTTAGAGGCAGAGGAGGAATACTCAGTAAGCAAGGTACACACTGGTTTACATTAAGCAAGGTATGAATGGCTTACTGTGTTGACTTACTAATCTGTAGCAAACAATTTCACATGGTTTCACCACATCTTTGACATGGTGAAAAAGAGGTGAAATGATTCACCACAGATTAGTAAAGATGCACAAGTAAACCTGAGCATACCTTGCTTACTGGGTAATCCCACTCTGGTTAGAGACTTTACCAAACTTTAGAATACTTCTCCAACTAAACATTTACATCATTTTTCTTCATCCTTGACTTTACTTAAGATAAATTCACTTTAGATTTTGAGTCTAAAGATGAAATAAAATAGAAAATGCAAAAAAAAAGATCCTTACTCTTCTTTCCATCCATGTCTGCATGGATTTTCCGAGCCAAGAACCCACTTTTATACACAGTAGCATTTGGGTCATGAGGAATGTCCAAGAATGGATTGGTAGTACTCCCAATACGGCTGATGGTCTTTGGATGTGTTCCATTAGCCTTCTCATCGGTACCTTCTGAGGGAGATTTTTTTTTCTCTTCATCGTCTCTAAAAAGGGAGAAACCAAGAAGATTGAGCTAAGTATCTACCACAATATTATGAACAAAGTCAGTTAGCATGATAAACTACCTTATTTTCTAATGGTGTATCAGAATGGAGAACCACCACCACGTTTACTAAATATGCCAGGTATTAATGATCATAACACTCTCAAGAGACTGACGTTAGTATTCTATATTACAGATAAAGACACAGATTCAGAGTTTAAATTCATACCCAAGGTCACAGAGATAATAAATAATGGAAGAGATAATGAGGCTATAA
>NW_004444026.1:5067401-5117942 GCF_000243295.1 Trichechus manatus latirostris | reverse complement strand
TCTGGAATTTTTATATTGAGTACATATTGAAATGATAATATTTTGGATACACTGTGCTAAACAAGTAAAATACATTATTAAAATTAATTTTACCTGTTTCTTTTTACTGTTATAATGGGTTTATTATAAAATTTAAAATTAGATATGTGGACAGGGTTATTTTTAGAGATGCACATATGTTCCACGACATGTTTAAGTATTAAAAGCCAAAACACATTCTACTGGGAAAATAATCGGGGAGATATTCAACAGAGTATGCCTCAGTGAAATCATGAAAGTGAGAGCCCAAAGTAGTCTATCTTACAAAAAAAGTATTCTTGGTATTTTGAGGTTAATTAAGTGACCTTGTCAGACTCTGAGACCAAAAATCTACACTGTTCTCAGATGCAAGTTGGCGCCACCTGGTGGTAGTTGTCCAATCGGGCTTAAATATAGATGAGTCTGTTCTAGTTGGGACTGCACCAAGACAGAAGTGATACCAGAAATAATATTGGAGATGTGAGGACCTACCCTCTATGATTCCTGGTCTTCTTCCCACAGTATCTCTCCAACCCCTTGAAGATTAGAACTTCCATTAGCCCTCATTTGAGATTCACCTTATACCTGTATTCATGCTGTACCTTATTGCATTATCACAAAATATAGGATTTTATTGTTTTTATAGACATCATAATGCAGTACCTCGGTATAAGGGAGGCTGGTTCAACTTTGTACAGAAGCAGACATAAAATTAATAGAGTACTGATAGACTGTTAAACCAAAGGAAACAAACAAACAAACTTAAACTCGTTGCTGTCGAGTCGATTCCAACTCATAGTGACCCTATAGGACGGTAAACTGCCCCATGGGGTTTCCAAGGAGCAGCTGATGGATTCAGACTGCCAGTCAAGTTCTTAACCACTGTGCCATCAGGGCGCCAGACTGTTAAAAGAACTCTGTAAATATAATGAACTCATTTCTCTAGACTGACAGCCAACTTAAGTCTTGAGTACTCTGAAACCACTGACGCATTTTTCAGGATGATGAGACAAACGATTTGGTTAAACTAAAATGGGGAGACACGATAGGGCTCTCTGCCTTGATTGTGAAAAGAACGATTCATATATGGGTACTCTGTACACATTATTAAAGGATTCCTGGGAGAGTATTTTCTACTGAGATTTCAGTCATCTCAACACCTTATAATCTACAAAATTCCCCAGGAACATGCTTCACACCAATCTATTCTATCAGTGGTGAAGTGTATGATTCAGCAGACAGTCTAGCTCATCACTACTTAATGATGCTTCTCTTCAAGTATGACAGAATCTCTAGTGCCGGTAGCTGATAACCTTTTTACTTTTCTGTTCCTTCTAAAGTGCAACTGTAAACCGCAAATTTCCTAAGTTCTGCACTACTTATGACAAGTGCTTTTGTTTTTAAACAGAAAAACTAGATAAGGAATCAAACAAATCTACTAGAGTCTTATATTTCACTGGAAACCCACAAAGAATGGAAAAACCACCTCTCCCTACAAGTTACTAACCTAAACATCTCTAAAGTTGGTCCAGCTACTGAGCAGAGTTCTGACATACTGCATTTTGCTAAGTCTCATCGCAGTGGGTGTTCAGCTCTACAAAGATTGTTATGCTAGCACCGAACCGAAGATTAACTTCTCTTGAATGGCCTCAGTTATTTAGAACTGAAATACTGAAATCACAAATATTAAAATTTGTGGGACTTTTTTGGGAAGGGGATATGGTTGAAAAGTAAACATATCATTTTCCAGAACAGAACGGGGTATCACTCAACCTGCACTCAATATGAAATCATCATTGAGAATGTGACATCGGAGTTGGATGATAAAGGGCAACTTTAAGCTCACCAGGCTTACGAGGGATTGAGGGCATTACCAGCATCACATTTATATGTGCATTTCCCTTCTTTTGTTCCAGTCTTTCTTAGAGGCTACTACTTCACCACTGCTTCTGATTGATTTTGTCATTGGTGCAGGTGGGTGTGCCCTACTGTAGAGAAATGTGGAATCAGGACACCTAGGTCTGAGTACCTGCTCTTCCACAAACTCCACTGTGGCCCTCGGCAAGTTGCCACAGCTCTCTGAGAAACAGTATCCCCACCTACAAAATTTGAGGCTTGCTCTAAGCCAGCAAATACAAACCGTGCAAAGCCTCTCCGGGGAATGGAAGCTGAAAATGAGCAGAAAGGTCTCTGGAACCTAACTCCCTTCAACAAAACAGCTCTCGTTTATCTGTTTTACATATGGAGTTTAAGAAGGCTTTTGTTTGAAGGACATGCCCTGTAACACACACACACACAAAAAAAAAAACTTGAAAAATTATTTGTCTCTTGGATCCACTCTTGCTCTAGTATTTCCATGATTGCAGGACTCTGTAGACATAGACCAGGGCATAAAGACAAGACCAGGTTTCACGTATCTCCACAGCATT
Source organism: Trichechus manatus latirostris (assembly GCF_000243295.1). Taxonomy (NCBI): domain Eukaryota; kingdom Metazoa; phylum Chordata; class Mammalia; order Sirenia; family Trichechidae; genus Trichechus; species Trichechus manatus. Next base: position 5,115,495 of record NW_004444026.1, on the reverse strand, counting down.
TGACCCTAAATGGAAACCTATGCTGGTAATTTAGGCCTAATACCACAAAAAAAAAAACAAAAAACCTCTTCCCTCTGATATAGACTACCAAGTCTTACCACATGCAAGTCCTCCTCAACAAAATAATTGACTATATTTTTAAGACTGGAGGAAGGGCTGAAGATGCTCCTCCCTACATAGGGAGCAGAAAGTAATCAATCCCACTGACCTGCCTTTGAGTGGCTCAGAAGCAAGGTGAACTCCACCCTTGCCCCCACTTCTTTGCCAGCATCCAGCAGAGGACCATCTTCCCTCTGCCTCACCATGTGGCAAACTCAGGAAGCAGGGCTCTCCTCTGTTCTTTTAGTCCCAGTTAGGTAGGCTGGGCTAGGCAGGCCTGGTGGGCTCTCAGGTCCCCACCACATTCTCCAATCTAGCTTACACTTGCACCTTGGGTTACACAGCTGATGCCTGACTTCACAGTACTTTGTATACATACTCCTCTGTCCAGAGTATTAAAGAAGACAGTGGGGTATGAATCAGTACCAAATTCTACTGTGAACTTCCAATCATTACTTGTGAATGTCGTTTAACTTCATTTCTTCACCTCACAACCACTCTCAAAGCTAGATGTTATTATCCCAGTTGAAAACCAAGCTTCAGAGAGGTGAAAGAACCCGCGGAGGCAGGACACAAGATAAGTGGCCACCTTACCATCCTCCTCGGGAGGGCCTCCCTAATTCATGACTTGAGAGGCACCAACCGCATCATCCGCTGGGAGGCCTGTGGAGCACAGGAGGCAGCAAGAGGCTAAGCCCCTGTCCTCCTCCAGGAGGAAAATGCCTGGAAGCTAATGCCCCTCAGTGCATCAGTGCCAGTTTATTATTAGTTGTTAGGAGCCATTAGTTGCCAGGCAGTGTGCTAGGTAATGGGGATATCAAAATGAGTAAGACCCCTTGAGCGACTCATAGTCCAGCAGAGGAAACAGACACACATAATAATGGGCAATACATTTTTCATAAAATAAATTACTGTAATATATGCCAAGACAGAGTTGTGCAGAAGGCAGTGTGAAGTCAGGGAGAAGGAAGAATCTATATAAAAAATATTAAACTACGAGCACAAGGTATCTTTTTGGGGTGATAGAAACAGGGTAAAGGTTTGTGGTGATTGTTACATAACTCTAAATTTGCTAGAAATTATTAAATTTTATACTTAAATGGGAGCATTTTAGTGTATGTAAATTCTACCTCAATAAAGTTCCTTAAAAAAAAAAAAAAAAAACAGAACCCTGGTGTTTGAATGCAGGAACCAAAAACTAACTTGAATATCAGCTCAATATTGTGATCAGATGATATGTTACAAAATAGTGAAGAATAAAATTTTTAAAAAAATGTATGGACATGTCATGGGGTTTTCTATTATACCACGTCATATTACATCACAAGGCAGGATGAGTTTAAAATGGATTTGTCTTTGTCATTTACCAAAAATAAAAAACTAAAAGAGCGTGTAGTTAAATTTAAAATTCTGCTGAAAATATGAAATATATTTTATCCTCTAGAAATACATTGTTGTGACACAGAATCTAAACTGTAAAAAAAAAAGGAGAATTAAGATTGGCCATGAGCCCTTTGAGACCAAGAAGATTGCTGCCAGACATGAGCAAGATGGAGGATGGTAACTTGGCTTTTACAAAACAAAGGATCCAGTTGCATGACAAGGACCTTAGGATGCTTTCAAACTAAGAAAAACTTAACTGTAGATGTTAAGATGGTAAAAAAAAGAAAACCCTGGTGGAACTACACTGAGTCAAGCCAGATGTTAAGATGTTTCTGAAAGATCTACTGGGAAAGTTTTAATGGGTCACTATCAATTTCCCAGGTGCCCTTGAGTCGATTCTGACTCATGGTGACCCCCTGCACGTCAGAGTAGAACTGTGATAGGGTTTACAATGGCTGGTTTTTTGGAAGTAGATCACTAGGCCTTTCTTCTGAGGCGCCTCTGGGTGGACTTGAACTTCCAGGGTTGCAGTCAGCAGCCTAGCATGTTAACCATTTGTGCCACCCAGGGACTCCACTATCAATCTGGCTGGTTCATTTTTTCTCACCTCAAAATGTATGTATGAGTATGTATCACAAGATACATGTACACAAATGCTCGATGAAATCCAAACTATTATTGCCTAAAATGTGCAAGGCACTAGATTAGACAATGCATGTCTATTACACTTCATTTAGAAATCATATTTATTGTATCTTCTTCTTGTATTATTCTTTAAGATAATCAAAAGTATAGTAATTGATATAGATGATATAAAATTCTAAGTGACCAGCATATTAGGAATAACATTTTCCTTATATCCCAACCTCCATAACTCTTTTTACCTTGGTGATTCTAAATTGCTTTAGATTGCTTTAGAACAAGTAGGCTACTAACAATCATATATTCGGTCTGCTCATCAACCTGTCTGCTCCACATATTCTGAAGTTAACGACAATGTGAAGCAGAGATAACAATACTTGCAAATTACATCACTTTCATCATCATCACAGATACTAAAGTTGTTATAACAATAAAAGCCCTAAAAATTCTGAGTATCCATCTGAGTCTTATCATCAAGAGAGACGTCACTTCCACATAAAGCGCCCAACTTATCAAGTTAAAAGAACAAAAAATCCTGCTCTTCTAAGGCTAAGAACTGGATGGCTAATCTTTCCAGATACCTAAATTCCTGAGTTCAGCATATTGGATATGACTGAGAACAGGTGCTTATGGATTAAATATTAAGTGTGAGCTATGGTTCAGGTTCTTAATAAAATTACATTTTACACAGCTATGTGAGTCTTCCCTAATCTTAAACCCTGAAAATCTTTCTTCCTTTATACCACCAAAACCCAGGAAACCAATCCACGTTCAACATTAGTTTTAGCTAATTTTTAAGTGATATCAATTCTTCAGCTCAAAATCTCCTTCAGGTTAATAGAAAATTTTAATAACTATGGCATTTCTTTTTTTTTCCTTTTGTTATATTTAATGTACCCTGACTGAATTTATGGATAGAACAATCAAACAATAATATCCTTCACACAAAAAATCAATGTATATGTGTATTTAAACCTTGTTAATTCTTCATACAGATTACTAAATTTGTGATGACAATATTAACATTGGAATTATTATTTTACCAAGAGTCTAGCATGATGTAGTATTCTCCATGTTAGGAACATGAGTATAATTTTCCAACAGACAGTGGGAATGTTAAATCTTATTCTAGCACTTCAAATAAGCACAATACATATCTAGAAAGTATGTTTCATAGTATGAACATCCTAAATGGGGGACTGGATTTTATTTCTTCTTTACAGTTAAATAACTCATCACAGTTTTATTAATTTTCTATGGCAGTTCTCTCTACCAGTAACTCCTAATTGCTAACCCTGCTACCTCTCCCTACACCCTCAAATTAATTTTTGATTTATATACTTACTACATCTCCAATATCTACAAACACTGTCCAATTTACAGCAACTTCTATTTACCTAGTTTTTTCATCAGTAATTATTACCAATCTACAGATGTCTGTTTTGAAGTTTAAAACAATAATTACTTTTGGACGTCTTAGATCCAAGTATCTATATAAATACATGGTCTTGATCCAAAATAACCTGTTTGAGCAATAAAGTTGCCCTTCCTTTACCTATATCTACTGCTAAGAAACAATATTCTGATTAACAATTTCACATATCTAAATTCACTGAGCATTAAGATAATAAACATAACGAGGTATTTAACAGAATAACTTATCACTAAAACGAATTATCACAAGTTTCCTTTTTATGGAAATCTCCAGGAGATTCCTGGAGGTAAAATTATTTATTATTTATTAAAATAAGGCTAGGATGCACCCTTTTATTTAAGACATAAATTCAGATGTATAAAGTAAACACAGGGAATTTCAATTTTTCTCCCTAGGGGATTCTAATGTTAGCAAATAAAAAGAACAGGGAGTATTACAACAAAAGGAGAAAATAATAAAACTTAAGCGCAAGTCAATTACATTTATAAACTGAAGGTGAGGCTCATCTAAATTAAAAGATAATCTCTCTTGGGTAAAAATAAAACTATTTGTCCTTTTGAGACAGCCATTTCCTATAGAGCCTTGATTGAGACCACATTTTAAATAATATGTATTATTATCTAAAATACAATTAGAATCAACACTGACTTAAGTAAAATACAAAAAGAGAATCAGGTAACGGAAGTAAAAGAGTTCTAGAAGAGTTATAATCCAGAAAAAAGACTTTTCAGAGACCACAGCAAAGGGACTATGGAAGCAGTTGTTAATTTCAGATCCAAATCCTTGGATTGGATAAAGAAAGTATCCTCATAAAAGGACAAGTAATACTTATCCCATTGCCTCCCTCTATCATTCCCCCACAATATACATAGATACAAACACACACACACACTCTCACATTCACAGACAGCATTAAACCCAAGAATGATAAAGAAAAGGGAGGAAATCTTTGGACAGCCTTGTCTTCTTGCCTAATTCAGCAAATCACCCAGTAAATTGGCAGCACTGGTTTCCTCCAAAGACTAGCCTTGGCTACAGTTCATAACAAAGAAATGATGAAGTCAAACAAGAAACTGCCAGTACTTAAAGTCACACTTTTTACATATGATCACAACGATTTCAACGTGTCCCCCCACCCCTCCTAATTAGCCCAGACAACCTGATATGTGAAGGCAGATGGAAAACAATCTAATTTAGAAGCAAAGATAAGGAAGGTTTTAATCTGCACTTGTTATAAAATGAGGTATATGGCAATATGAGATAGCAAAGATTATTCCATGATGCAGGGTTGTAAAAACGCTTATTCAGAGTTAAAAAAACAACAAGACAAAACAAGAAGCAAGTCTAATGCTGCTGCAACCCAGAAATGGAAGAGAAGGGGGAGCAGAGTGGAGAATCTAGTAGACAGTATTTAAAATTATTTTTATTGTGTGTTAATTCAAGTGAGCCTGGGCATGAAATTAAAAAAAATTTTTTTTTTGAAACCAGAGTAAGGGAGAACTCTTGCAATTCTTAAAGATTACTGTTGTACAATGACAGCAATAAACACGGAAGTGAAAAGGTAAAAAGACCATTAAGTTTTCTAATGAATAATATTTTTAACAAATAATTATTGTACTTCTTTATTTTCCCATTGCTGTTAATTACTGTATTCTTTGAAGATCCCTGTGTAACTAAAATTTAAACTAAATAAGTTACAAGGAGTCCCTGGATGGCACAAATGGTTAAGTGCTTGATTAACAACAGCTGAAAAACTGGCGATTGGAAACCACTCAGAGGGGTCACTGAAGACAGGCCTGGCAATTTGCTTCTGAAAGGTCACAGCCTAGAAACCCTGTGGAGCACAGTTCTACTCTGCACACGTGGGTCGCCATGAGTCAGAATGGACTGGACGGCAACGATCAGCAACAACCTAAGTTATAAGCTCCCTCATCAGCCTCAACTCCCCTTAGCCCACCCCATCCCGGAGAGAATAACTACTCCTGAGTTTTTTAATCACTTCTATTAGACTACAAAGTTTCTTAAGGCCAGGGAAAATGCCTTGATGCCGTATTTACTTTTGTACTCCTCACATTCCCAGCATACTTAATGCCTAGCATGAAGTAGTTCAACAAATAGATGCTTTATAAAATAATGAACAACTGATTGAACTGGGGAAGAAAAATGGTAATTGTCTTGCATGACGGAGCCAGGCCTTCCACAAGACAGCTTTGGCCCACTGTACTCTTAACTATGCATACTTTTTATATTTTTATCTTTGTACAGCCTCCCCGCTCCTCTGCCTACTTGTGTTCTCATTAGGCATATGTGTCTTATTCATATTCACATCTAGTGCACAGCACTGGGCCAGGCAGAAAAGATACTGGCTTAGAGATTGCTTGCGCAATAGATAAATGAATAATCCTAGCTACCGAATTTGCTTGGGGGAAAAACACTAATTCTATGAACATTTACTTAAACTATAAAATGCAATATAAAACTTTGTCAATTTGCACTGTAGGAGAGGTTATTTAGAGACCTTCAGATGTGATACCTGCCCTCCAAAGACAGTCTGTTATACTGCTGGGGTTTGCATGTTGTGATGCTAGAAGCTATGTCACCAGTATTCAAATACCAGCAGGGTCAACCATGGTGGACAAGTTTCAGCTAAGCTTCCAGACTAAGAAAGACTAGAAAGATGGACCTGGCGGTCTACTTCTGAAAAGAATTAGCCAGTGAAAACCTTATGAATAGCAGCAGAACACTGTCTAAAACAATGCTCAAAGATGAGCTCCCCAGGTTGGAAGGCACTCAAAACACGACTGGGGAAGAGCTGCCTCCTCAAAGTAGAGTCGACTTTAAAGTTGTGGACGGAGTCAAGCTTTTGGGACCTTCATTTGCTGATGTGGCATGACTCATAATGAGAAGAAACAGCCGCAAACAGCCATTAATAATTGGAACGTGGAATGTATGAAGTATGAATCTAGGAAAATTGGAAATTGTCAAAAATGAAATGGAACATATAAACATTGATATCCTAGCCATTAGTGAGCCGAAATGGACTGGTACTGGCCATCCTGATTCAGACAATCATATGGTCTACTACGTCAGGAACGACAACTTGAAGCGGAATGGCGTTGCATTCACTGCCAAAAAGAACATTTTAAGATCCATCCTGAAGTAGAATGCTGTCAGTGATAGAATATCCATACGCATACAAGGAAGATCAGTTAATACTTCAAATTTATCCACCAACCACCAATGCCAAAGATGAGGAAATTAAGATTTTTACGGACTTCTGCAGTCTGAAATTGATCAAACATGCAATCAGGATGCGTTGATAATTACTGGTGATTGGAATGTGAAAGTTGGAAACAAAGAAGAAGGATTGGTGGCTGGAAACTATGGCCCTGGTCATAGAACCAATGCCGGAGATTGCATGACAGAATTTTGCAAGACCAATGACTTCCTCATTGCAAATACCTTTTTTCACTAACATAAACGGTGACTATACACATGGACTTTGCCAGACAGAATACACAGGAATTAAATCGACTACATCTGTGGAAAGAGACTATGGAAAAGCTCAATATCATCAGTCAGAACGAGGCCAGGGGCCAACTGCGGAACAGACCATCAATTACTCATATGCAAGTTCAAGTTGAAACTGAAGAAAATTAGAACAAGTCCACAAGAGTCAAGGTATGACCCTGAGTATATCCCACCTGAATTTAGAGACCATCTCAAGAACAGATTTGATGCATTGAACACAAATGACCAAAGACTAGAAAAGTTGTGGAATGACATCAAGGACATCATACATGAAGAAAGCAAGAGGTCATTAAAAAGACAGGAAAGAAAGACAAGACCAAAGTGGATGTTAGAAGAGACTCTGAAACTGGCTCTTGAACGTCAAGCAGCTAAAGCAAAAGGAAGAAATGATGAAGTAAAAGAGCTGAACAGAAGATTTCAAAGGGCAGCTTGAGAAGACACAGTAAAGTATTATAATGACATGTGCAAAAACCTGGAGATAGAAAACCAAAAGGGAAGAATACGCCCGGCATTTCTCAAGCTGAAAGAACTGAAGAAAAAATTCAAGCCTCGAGTTCCAATACTGAAGGATTCTACCATGAAAATACTAAATGAATCAGGAAGCATCAAAAGAAGATGGAAGGAATACACAGAGTCACTATACCAAAAAGAATTGGCCGATGTTCAACCATTTCAGGACATAGCATATGAACAGGAGCTGATGGTACTGAAGGAAGAGGTCCAAGCTACACTGAAGGCATTGGCGAAACACAAGGTTCCAGGAATTGACAGAATACCAAAATAGAGGTGTTTCAACAAACAGATGCAGCACTGGAAGTGCTCACTTATTTATGACAAGAGATTTGGAAGACGGCTACCTGGCCAACTGACTGGAAGAGATCCATATTTATGACTCTTCCCAAGAAAGGTGGTCAAACCGAATGTGGAAATTATCAAACAATATCATTAATATCACGCACAAGTAAAATTTTGCTGAAAATCATTCAAAAGCAGTTGCAGCAGTGTATCGACAGGAAACTGCCAGAAATTCAAGCAGGATTCAGAAGAGGACATGTTAGCTGATGTTAGATGTATCCTGGCTGAAAGCAGAGAATACCAGAAAGATATTTACCTGTGTTTTATTGACTACACAAAGGCATTCGACTGTGTACGAAAACTAAACCAAACCCATTGCCGTTGAGTTGACTCTGACTCATAGCAACCTCACAGGACAGAGTAGAACCACTGCCTGGTGGATTCAAACCGTCAACCTTTTGATTAGCAGCCGTAGCACTTAACCACTATGCCACCAGGGTTTCCATTCGACTGTGTAGATCATAACAAATCATGGATAACATTGAGAAGAACAGAAGTTCCAGAGCACTTAGTTGTGCTCATGAAAAACCTGTACATAGATCAAGAGGCAGTTGTTAGAAAAGAAAAAGGGGATATGCGCGGTTTCAAGTCAAGAAAAGTATGTATCAGGGTTATATCCTTTCACCATACCTATTCAATCTGCATGCTGAACAAATAATCCCAGAAGCTGGACTTTATGTAGAAGAAGAGGGCATCAGAATTGGAGGAAGACTCATCAACAACCTGCATTATGCAGATGACACAACCTTGCTTGCTGAAAGTGAAGAGGACTTGAAGTACTTACTGATAAAGATCAAAGACCACAGCCTTCAGTACGGATTACACCTCAACATAAAAAAAACAAAAATCCTCACAACTGGACCAATAAGCAAAATCATGATAAACGGAGAAAATATTGGAAGTTGTCAAGGATTTCATTTTACTTGGATCCACAATCAACACCCATGGAAGCAGCAGTCAAGAAATCAAAAGACACATTCCATTGGGAAAATCTGCTGCAAAAGACCTCTTTAAAGTGTTGAAAATCAAAGATGTCACCTTGAAGACTAACGTGATCCTGACCCAAGCTATGGTGTTTTCAATCACCTCATATCATGCAAAAGCTGGACAATGAAAAAGGAAAACCAAAGAAGAATTGATGCCTTTGAATTGTGGTGTTGGCGAAGAATATTGAATATACCACGGACTGCCAAAAGAATGAACAAATCTGTCTTGGAAGAAGTAAAACCAGAATGCTCCTTAGAAGCAAGGATGGTGAGATTATGTCTCACATTCTTTGGACTTGTTATCAGGAGGGACCAGTGCCTGGAGAAGGACATCATGTTTGGTAAAGTAGAGGGTCAATAAAAAGGAGGAAGACCCTCAACAAGATGGACTGACATAGTGGCTGCAACAGTGGGCTCAAGCATAACAACAACTGTGAGGATAGTGCAGGACTGGACAGTGTTTCTTCTGTTGTGCGTAGGGTTGCTATGAGTTGGAACCAACTTGACGGCACCTAACAACAACAATAATCATAGTGCCATCACTACAGAGGAGAGAGGTGTCGAGGTGCTGTCACATGAGCCAGAACACGAGGAAACAAATTGTGGTGGAAGCTATACTAGTTGTGTGATTTTGGACTCGTAATGAATGACTCTTTCATTTTCTTCACATGACAGGATTGGGCTGGATCACTACTTTTCAAAAAAGAAATTCTTTTTTTAAGAACAGATACCTGAAAAAATAAATATTAAATGAACTCCAAATACATATTTAAAAAAGATAGCAGTGAAGTGCTTGCTTCGGGAGCACATATAGTAAAAATTGGAATGATACAGAGAAGATTAGCATGACCCCTGTGCAAGGATGACACACAAATTCGTGAAGGATTCCATATTTTTTTAAATTAACTTGAGCTGTAAACTTTCACCTAAAGCATAATTTACCAAAAAAAAAAAGGTAACAGTGGAGCTGCTTTCATTAGTTTGAAACAGGCATGAGGCTTGTGGGAGGCAGAACTTGGTTCCCATCATCCTCCCCTTTGCCCCTCCTCACTCACACCACTTAGGGAGGCTCCTGAGCTATCTCCCTGGAACCCTAGGACTCCATGGAGCACAGTTAGAAAGCCAGTGAATTAAAAACTTCTAAGGTCCCTTCCAATCATAACATTTTATGATTCTATAACCTGACTTCTTCTAAGATTCAACAAGATACCTCTCATGCAAGTACACATTATCCTACAAATTTGCAGCATCAACAGCTTTTCTATAACTATTTTCTAAACTACACCATTGTAGGCTAGACCTTTGGAGAAATGTAGTTCCTTGTATTATCATTATTATTCTTTTTACAGCCTTTTATGAAGTCTTCATTACACTATGCTCAACAAAGGTGGAGATAAAGGGGCAAATCCAGATACGTATTATTTCCTCAGAGAGGTTCTGATCTAATGGAACATTCCTGCAAATAACTACGGTGAGGAGTGGAAACTGATGATACCATCATCATACATTTGCTCAGATAGAGCAAAATGGAAGTTTAAGAGCTGAGATTATTTCTGGTTGGTTAAGATCAGGAAAGATGATGGGACAGGTGCTTTATGAGTTGCACTTTAAAGGAGAGGTAGGCTTTGAACATAAAGGAATGGTGGGGATGTATATTCTAAGCAGAGGTCACTTCATAGACACTGACAAAAAGGCAGGAAGCCATGGGGCATGCACAGAGAACTGTCCATAGTGGCGGCTTGGTGGAAATGGAGGCTGTGTGGAGACAAACAATGGGGAAGAAAATAGATTACTGGCAGAATATGCAGAGCCTAACTGAAGTTTTACAGCAGAGGTGTGCTTCAAATAGATCAAAGGGAAGAGAGACTGGAGGAGGAGGCATTGTTAGGAGCAAAAAGTATGAATACAGCAGTGGGAATGGAGAGGAGGCGTTGTTGGGAGCTGTTTCTGCACTAGGGGATATGGTGGCATGAGGGGAGTCAAACATGGTGTAGATGCTTACATCTAGATTAAGTATGAAAATGCTAGTGTTGCTACTAGAAATGGAAGGTGTAAAAGCAAAGTTGAGAGAGAGAGGACAAGTGTCAAGTGCCAGGAGAAAGGCATTTGGGAGACTATGTCCTGGAGAAAATTGCAAACGTGAAACTGATACTCGGAAAAAAGGTCAGAGCTGTATGTTTATATCTGGAAGCATTTTTACAGAAATAGCAGTTGAAAGCTTTAGGAATGAGTAAGACTGCTAAGACAGAGACTACAGTGAAAAAAGGCAATTCAAAGTGTTGATCTGTGGGAGGCACCAACACTAATAAGATCACAGGAGTCAGCAAAAGAGTGGTAAGAGGTGCACGAGGAGAACTAGGAGCGCATAGCATCCCACAGAATGATACACACAGGCATGCATATTTATCAAGAGAAAAGCTTAGTTCCTGACCTGACAGATCACATAAAATTGATACACAGCACACTGTTTCCTAAAGTAAGTTCTAGAGAACACTGGTTTCTATTAATGTTGAAATGTGCTTTATGATCAAAAAAGGACGTGTTGATTAAAAAAGTTTGGAATACTGGCCCTTTACCTCCCGTAGAAACTCAAAATGTACATTTGATTGTTAAAGATTACAATCCTGCGGTAGAGGAACGCATTCAACTTTGTTAAACTCAGAGTTTATTCAGAAACTCATGTGTCCCATAAACCCCTTTTTTTTTAAATATACTCTGGATACAGCGGTGTTCCTTCCACAGGAAGTCAGCTTGAGCAAACACTGATATACAGTAAAATTCAGACATTGATAGACTATTAAGACTGGAAAGGATATCAGGTGATCATTTAATCTACTCCCGACATTTTATGGGTGAAAAAAGAAAGTTAATTGTATGATAAGCTACCTTACTGCCTTATCCTTGGTAGGTGATGATGAATAAATGTAGATATGTAAGCATATAAAAGAGAGAGAAAGAAAAAGGAAAAACACAAGTAAGGCATTAATTAGAGCTTTAAAAGCTACAACGTTGCTGCCATCAAAGATAACTTGTTTTATGCTAAGTGTTTTAGAACATTTCACAGTGTTACAGGAGGCTTACTAATTGATCTCTTACAGAAGAGGAAATTGTGGCCAGAGGTTAATTCGGCCCTAGTGACCCCACTAGTAAATGGCAGTGCTGGAATTCAAACCCAAATCTGTCTGACTCTAGAGTAGGGCTCCTCAACACGATGCTCCGCTGACTTGACAAGAATCTGCTTCTTATGTAACCTCCCACCATCCGCTTCTAGACAGGACCCAAGATAAAGCGTTCTTGCACAAATTCCCCTCGTAATAATTATAAATAAATCCAATGCACCAAAAATTTAGATTTACAAAACAGGTTCTGGAATACATTTATGCACTTTGTAAAATAACTTCTTTGAAAGTTTCTCTCCCTAGTGTGACTGTTTATAATTATTGTTTTTATTAATTTTCTCTAGACTGCATATTCTGCCAACATCCGGCTATGCCTTTAACATTTCCACAAGACTCTTAAGTATATCATTGACAAAATTTTTCTAGGACACCCACTTCATTCATGAGAGGTAAGTCCAAAGAAAAATTATCACTTTGGAATTTAGACCAAGAATTGTTAATAATACAATCAGTTTTCTCTGAAATGGTACTTTGTCTTTAAATGTTTCATCATATCTGTACCCACAGACATATACCGTACTCCAAAAAAAAAAAAACACAAACAAATCCATTGCCATTGAGTTGATTCTAACTCATAGTGACCCTAAAGGACAGAGTAGAACTGCCCCATAGGGCTTCCAAGGCTGTAAACTTTATGGAAGCATATTGCCACATCTTCCTCCTGCGGAGTGGCTAGTGGGTTCGAACCGCTGACCTTTTGGTTAGCAGCCAAGTGCTTCACCACCATGCCACCAGGGCTCCTTAAGGCACCGTATTTTTATGCAAATAACTTCATTTGTTTGCCAACCATGCCTTACTAGCAACATGTGAAAAAAAAAAAAAATTGGCATAGCAGCGCTTACGAAAATACCCTGTGGGGGGAGGGTGCGGTTGGCAAACAAACATAGAAGGCGTGCGTTATTTGTGTAAAAATACAGTACTACAAATGCATACAAATATCAAAGTCTTAATTCCAAATGTGAATCCCTAATTTAAAACGGTACCATATGACCATACAATAAGTGAAAACAATTCAAGTGGTACTGGTATTTTCCATTCATTGCAGCATATGATATGTGAAATGTAGTTAATTGTTAAATCACTTTTCCCCAACTTGCATATGAAAGAACAAGACATTTCTCAGGTTATGATTCTGGAAACCTGAGTTCATTACAGATTGCTATGTTAGCTCACATGGTAGAAAAATATTATAAGTGCTTAATATCAGTGAAAATCAAAAATAAAATTCACATGTAGTTCTAATGAAAACATGCGTTTTGATCTAGTTTCTTGACAACCTGATATAAAATTTAATAAAGATTCTTATCTAACAACTAAAAAAATAAATCCTTAACTTCTAAGTTTATTAGTTAAAATTTAACAAGGCTAGTATTGTTGGTCTACAGGAATAGGTATAATTTATCTACGATAAACCCATTGAGTCAATTCCTACTCACATCAATCCTATAGGACAGAGTAGAACTGCCCCGTGGGGTTTCTAAGGAGCGGCTGGTGAATTCAAACTGCCAACCTTTTTGGTTAGCAGCCCAGCTCTTAACCACTGCACCACCAGGGCTCCTTTATCTATGTAACCAAAACCCAAACCAAACCCATTGCTGTTGAGATGATTCTGACTCACAGCGACCCTATAGGACAGAGCAGAACTACCCCATAGCGTTTCCAAGGAGTGCCTGGTGGATTCGAACTGCCGATCTTTTGGTTAGCAGCCATAGCCCTTAACCACTACACCACCAGCATTTACATCTATGATAAACGGACTCTAAAATTGGGCTGCTGACATGAGCAAGGCTTCTAGCTCGGGACTGGGCCTGATTCCATTTTCTCAAAAGCTACTTTTACTTCACAATTCCCAGAAAGTTTGCTAACTAGGTCAAGGGTTGCTAACACAATTTGCTTGCACAGTAGTCCCAGGAAGCATCTGACTTTAGCGGTTAAGCCGATTCTCAGAGGGTGCTCTTCAGCTGCCCTGGAAAAAGGTTTTTATAACCTTCCACTCTTCCATAGATATGTATACAAAGTAGAGCACCTACTTAAAAAATTATTTTTTTTTAGTTTATGGTTTTTCCAGTAACAGCCTAGCCACCAACCCACCTGCATATCCCTCTTACGCCTTGCAAGCAACCCAGTTAACGTCAACGAATCCAAAGCATTTTAGCGCTCTGCTTGCCTTTATAAGCGCTTGTCAGAGTGAGCTCTTCGGAGCACTCAGTGATTGTCACTTGTGGTTCCCAGTTCCGACTGTCTCCAGTCTTCAATAAAGCTCTTTACTTTTTTTTTATTTCAACAGAGGCTGAGTTTTACTCTTTGACATCGCTAACAGTATTTCCCAAAGTATGCACCTTGAAACACTACATTTTACTATCAAATAGGTTCAGGAAACATTTACAAACTCTACTCCTCTTTTGGAGATTGACAATATACACTGGCATTGTTTATACAACTTCTTGTAAGTTCTGCAGTTAAAAAGAATTTTTTCAAACTTTAATCAATAATTTCTCAAAGCTTAGAACATTTTTTGGCATAATATCTATCAATATCCTTGTGTGGTTAGTGTTACAGGAAATAGGACTGGAAAGCAGTGATCTATGAGGATGGGAAGGAGAGAATTAAAATAAATAGATGGTGCCAAAATCATCAGTATTGGATTTTGGAATATTATGTAATTTTATCAGCAAATTTTCGTTTAGAATGCTATTTTTTAAAAAAAGGATACATTAAAAAAAGATAACTGTTCATAACATAATAACCAGAGTAAAAGAAGAATAGAAGCATGCTGCATACCAAGTAAAAGACACAGAATACTTAGGAATAAAGATACACTTTAGGTTTTATACAAAGTAGGTAAGACATGGTGTAAAATGAGAACTGGCCATATATATTCTTCTCTAGGATCACTCCCAAGGCATAAAGACTATAAGAAAAGAGCAAGTAGTTCATTTATTAAAAGGCTGGCATCCAGCACACTTACACTGCCCATTCAAGCTTCTCATTCTTGATTGAGTTGTACAGAGCCTGCAAAGAAAGAAAATAAGATGGAATTATTCTTTCCATTCCGTTCCACATTTTGAATTCAGAAAATGACAGCCAAATGGCTTGAGTCAGCAAGCAACTTCTCCACAACCCAGCCATCTAGCCAGGATGAGCATGAGGCTCCTTTTAGGGCATCCTGTTGGCTCTGTAGAGGTGAGGAAACATAGGTGAGGCAAAATGAGCATAAGGTAAGCAGTGTTTTATGAAACTAAGAGACTTAACACAAAGTTAAAAATGTCTGTCATAAATAAGACACATGACACTGTATTACATAAAAATGTCAAGATATGATTAAAATTAGACCATGCAAAATTTGATCCTATAGTTAGACTAGTTTGAGCATTGGGGAATTCAAACCTTTCTCGTTAATGTGGTAAATATAACTGTTTTCATGGCAACTTAAAGAGCAAGATACAGGGAAAGGAGATGTTATGGATTGAACCGTGTTTCTCAAAAAGATAATGTTGAAGTCTAAATGTTCGGTACCTGTGAATGTGAGCTTATTTGGAAATAGAGTCCTTGCAGAAGTTAAGATGAGGTCATTTGGGTGGGGCATTAATCTGATGTAACTGGTGTCTTTATAAGAAGAGAAGAGACAGACACAGACACACAGGGAGAACACCATGTGACGACAGAGGCAGACTGATTTGTCTCCAAGCCAAGGAATGCCAAGGACTGCTGCCAACACTAGAAGCCAAGAGAAAAGGCATGGAACGGATTCTCCCCTAGAGCCTCTAGAAAGAGTATGGCCCTGATGACGTCTTGATTTTGAACTGCCAGCCTCCAGAACTGTGAGGGAATAAATTTCCATTATTTTAAGCCACCAAGTTTGTGGTAATTTGTTATGGCAGCCATAAGGAACTACTACAGGCGACTAAAGCCAGACATGGAAAACAATCTTAGAATAATTTTAGAGATTCTATACCAATGGACTTAAGCTTTTATCATTACGACTTCGTAATTCTGTTTTATAATGAAGTGTCATACTGGCGTTTGGGTGGTAGGGGAGACAGACTGCTTCTTTAGAACCTTGGTAACAAAACTGACACAGTGAAGTCAGCATAAGACTGTCTCCTTGGTCCCTCTGAGCTCTGGCATCATTACATACAAGCTCCTTGTAATCAACTTGCTCCTCTGTAACAACTACCACAGAAAATGCTACTCCACATCTCTAATTTTGAGTAAAATGCTATAAAGAAAACACCAATGCATCTCTAAGATACAAAACCACAACAGCCAATTCAATTGAAGAACAGGATAACTATGTGCACAATATTACAGTGATGATTTTGGAACATTTTTCTTCAAAGAAGTGCCTGGACCTATTAGAACTTGAAGGCTCACAAAGACTTCATTTACTTTGAGATAGGAAAAAAGAGAGTCAGATGACGTGTCCAAGCCTTCGTACTACAAATAAAGAAATGGTAGATCCAGAAAGTTGCCCAAGTACTACAGCAGAACAGACGTAGAAAGACTGCGTCTTCTACTTGTAGTCCTTTCTTGTCCACGTTTAAGGGACTGTATACATGTGTGTAAACAGTAAGACTACATGCCAAGAGTGAATTTCCTTTTTCAACCAAACACTTCCAAACGCAGTACAACATATTTAAGTCACAGATTTTATATTATTTAAGATTTCGTTTCCTTAGCCAGTATCTTGACAAACTTAGTGGAAGTTCTCCATCTGGCTTTAACAGCTAATTTAACTATTGGATAATTATGGTAGCTAATAAAAATTAAGACACATTTTATCATTATCAAGATGGTAAAGCATGTGTCCCCAAATACAAAAATTATGAAACATCAGATTAAAATAAAGGATAAATCCAGGCACAAAGTCCATGCTGTAAGGTGGGTATTCTTTTTGAAAAACTCAAATTTACTGAAGAAAACAACCTATGATTTAGCTAACATCTGATGAAGCTCAACACTTACAAGAGTGCAAAGAGAGTAAAAATCTTAACTCAAGCCTCAGGAGACTCTTGCTGGATAAATGCCTTTTAAATGGATTCTATTACTTGTCTGAGCCATTCTGAACCCACAGGTAATAGTGGGCTGAGAAACTGCAATTGAAAAGAGACAGATCATTAAAGATTCTTTATATACTATCATACTCAATACTATCTAGAGTAATTTAACAATGTGGTAAAGATAAAAAAAAAATCTGTTGATAAAGGCAGACAGTTGAAAATGAAATCTGAGCATCTAAAATTTTTCTAATACATTCAATTCTGCCCTGGAACAAATTTTTTTCATTTATTTTTTGCCCTTGAGAATATTTTGCTAAACTAGAAAATTCTTGCTACTCAATAGGCCAGTACTATCTCACCACCAAAATCTTTCAAGTATCTTGTAAAATTCAACAGACTTGCCACAGAAGTCAAGTCCTCTCCCTGTATATATGATATATAATAGGTCTTATACTGTAACATGAAAAACCTAAAAGGTGGATTACAGCTCTATCATTTTCAATGGCAAAATTACAAAGAAATTTTGCTGAATTTTGTTTAGCACTTTATGATGAGCCATTATTTTTCTTAACAAAATGAAGATGCTTTGCAAATACACCCAACATTCACAACATCCTATCTTTTTATCTATTTAGCCCAGTTAAGAACAGAATTCTCTTGATTCCTCTTATTTCTAATCCAACAGTCATCATTTCCTTTGTTCTGAGGCTGAGACCACACGGTCCATCATTTCAACCAGTCATGTTAATGTCTTCAACTTCTTTGCTCCATTGCCTTTCTGATGTAAAACCCCAAAAAACCAAACCCGTTGCTGTCAAGTTGATTCTGACTCATAGTTACCCTATAGAAAAGAGCAGAACTGCCCCATAAGGTTTTCAAGGAGCCCCTGGTGGATCTGAACTGCCAACCTTTTGGTTAGCAGCCGTAACTCTTAACCACTACGTCACCAGGATTTCCTTTCTGGTGTCACTGATGAGAAATTATATAACTCCTGACCAATTCTACTCACTGACTTCTCCACACTTATATTCCATATATTAGTTAAAGTTTCTTTAGTTTCACATGTCAAAGACCCAACTCTAACTACCTTAATAGCGGCAGATTTATTGGTTCATGGAGCCACATCATTAAAGAAGATGTGGATAGAGCTGGCCTTGGGGATAACTGAACGCAAGGATTTAAAACTTTCCGTGTCTCTTCTCAACTCTTCTCTTTCCATTCCCAACCATCTCTGTCCTTGTTTCTTTCTAATGTGGGCCTTCTCTGCTACAAACACATCCACAGCAAGCAACATTCATGCACATCCTACGTCTCTCAACAAGAGGAAAAAATTAAAACAGTTCTTTCCCCCAGCTCCACAGGCTGATTGTCAGAAATATTTCAAGGGTCAGTCCCTACCCTTAGTGGTCTCAACTGAAGGTATGGGAGTACACACCAGAAATCAGTCAAGAATTTAAAAAAAATATTGATTCTTGGGCCTCACCCCAGCTCTACTGAATCAGAATCAATGGATGAGGAATCTATGAATAAATATTCTCCAAGTGTTCCACAGGTGACTCTGATATAAATCCTTGGTTAAAAGTCACTACTTTGCAAGTTTTCTCTAATTAAAGTTCCTGCAAATTAACCCAGGAGCTACACAACAAATACCTCCACTGAGACTAACTAAGCAAGACTGAATGATTCTTCAAATCTGAAGTTTATCATTTTTAAGAATGAGAAAGCAAAGTAAATTGCTGAAATTACAGAAATCAAGGTATCTTAGTCTAAATTTACTTTTATCTTTGTTCCTCACTTTTAATTGCTTCCCATCTAGATGATAAAATGCAATTTTATTCAAGGTTTAGCACACTCATTGACAGCCCACACGAAGTTCTCTGAAGTTTTTCCCCATTACCATTTATTGTGTAACCATGAATATCTCCCTCCAGGCATTTTGCACAGTCTGTGGAATCTGTATATTTTAGGTCAATCATCTTTAAACTCCAAAGAACTTTTCCCCATCTGTGCTCCCTAAATCATTATGAAGAACACGGAGGATAACATACATGGTTTCCACTCAGTAAAACTGACAGCGACCACAGTGAAATTTGTACCCAGGAAGGGTTATGACACCAACACCACTATGGTTATCTTTTTCAAATGCAATGCTGGCTCATGCAGATTTTTAAGTATAGAATTAAATATGCACTATTCTGGCCATGTTATCAGAGAAACACTATTTGAAAAAGAGATTGGTTAAAATTAATGATAAAACTAGTTATCAAATGAGTTTCTAATTAGTTACGAAAACTCAAAATACCAAACATTAGCGGTCTTCAACTTTTACTTCCTTCTCTATGCCCTAAAATATTGACAAACTACAGTGTTGTTGTTTGTTGTTAGGTGCTGTAGAGTCCATTCCAACTCATAGTGACCGTATGGGCAATGGAATGAAACACTGTCCGGTCCTGTGCCATTCTCACAATCATTGCTATGCTTGAGCCTATCATTGCAGCCACTGTGTCAATCCATCTTGTTAAGATCTTCCTCTTTCTTGCTGACCCTCTACTCTACCAAGGATGATGTCCTTTTCCAGGGACTGATCCCTCCTGATAACACGTCCGAAGTATGTGAAACGAAGTGTCACCATCCTCGCTTGTCTTAGTCATCTAGAGCTGCTATAATAGAAATACCACAAGTGGATGGCTTTAACAAAGATAAATTTATTTTCTCACCGTCTCATTGGCTAGAAGTCCAAATTCTGGGCATTAGCTCCATGGGAAAGCTTTCTCTCTCTGTCGGCTCTGGAGGAAGGTTCTTGTCATCAATCTTCCCCTGGGCTAGGAGCTTCTCTGCGCAGGAACCCTAGGTCCAAAGGACGCACTCTGCTTCTGGCACTGCTTTCTTGCTAGTATGAGGTCCCCAACTCTCTGCTTGCTTCCCTTTCCTTTTATCTCTTGAAAGATAGAAGGTGGTGCAGGCCACACTCCAGGGAAACTCCGTTTACACTGGATCAGGCATGTGACCTGAGCAAGGGTGTTACATCCCAACCTAATGCTCTTTAACCACAGGCAGAGATTATGATTTATAACACATAGGAAAACCACAAAATGGAGGACAACTACACAATACTGGGAATCATGGCCTAACCAAGTTGACACATATTTTTGGTGGATGCTATTCAATCCATGACATCACTTCTAATGAGAATTCTGGCTGTACTTCTTCCAAGACAGATTTGTTTGTTCTTCTGGCAGCCTATGATATATTCAATATTCTTCACCAACACCACAATTCAAAGGCATCAATTCTTCTTTGGTCTTCCTTAATCATTGTCCAGCTTTCACAAGTATATGAGGTGATTGAAAACACCATGGCTTGGGTCAGGCGCACCTTAGTCCTTAAACTGACATGTTTGCTTTTAACACTTGAAAGAGACCTTTTGCAGCAGACTGCCCAGTGCAACGTGCCATTTGATTTCTTGACTGCTGCTTCCATGGGCATTGAAAAACTACATTAGCCCTCATTTAATAAGGTTCCCCTCAAAACCAAATATTTTAAATTGACTCTTTATCTCCTTCCCCAAGTCATGAAGGTTTTTACAACTTTGCAATGTACCAAGTTAGGTTATGAGTAAGGGGCATGCCTTTCTTTTGTAAAGTGACAGAAAGCAACATTCCAATGCCTTGACCATAAGAGTATTCACGTTTCAGGAAGAAGTATATGGTGAAGTTGAGTTTCTGGAAACTGATTCCTTTTAAGCTACCTGTGCTCCTGTAACCCCTGGAAGCTTTTCATGTACTCAGTTTGAAGACCACCATGTTTAAGAATATATATGCATAAACAACCTCATAGACACACTTATCTCTAATTCATGTTGACAAGCATGCTCAGTATAAAGTAACCTATTTTGAATGTGGCCCACTTTGAAGACCACCTTGTTTCAGAATATATATGCATAAACAACTTCATAGAAACATTTATATCTAATTCAGGATGACAAGTATGCTCAGTATAACCTATTTTGAATTCGGTTTGCTTTTTTTCTACATCTAGATAAGGGAGCCCTGGTGGTGCAGTGGTTAAGAGTTCAGCTGCTAACCCAAAGGTCGGTAGTTCGAATCCACTAGCCGCTCCTTGGAACTCCTGTGGGGCCGTACTACTCTCTCCTATGGGGTCTATTATGAGTCAAATTGACTGAACGGCAACGGGTTTTTTTTTAATAGTCAGATACATTAGTTTTTTGGATCCAGCCACCATGTACACAGTTCCAAAATCTATGTCCTGGACAATTAACTAAACCTTGTGTTGTGGTGCACTTACAAACTCAGCCAGTGACTGCAAAAACATCTATTAAGTAAATAAATGTTTGACTCCACTGAGTGGATGTCTGGGCTTCAAACCTATTTGGTTGGAACCCATGCTGAGAATTTACATTCTAACAAGTTCCCAGGAAGTTATACATAAGAATCACCTGGGGATCTTCTTAAACTGTAGATTCTGATTCAGTGCATATAGAGTGGAAATTCAAATTCTCAGCAGGAAACTTCTTAGAAATGCAAATTCTCAGCAGGGCTTCTAACCTGAATGAATTTGAAGCCCTGGTAGATATACATAAACAAATTCATTATGGAAACTAGAAAATTAACTTAAAAGCTCTTACCTTATTGAAGGAGCCCTGGTGGCACAGTGGTTAAGAGCTACGGCTGCTAACCAAAAGGTCAGCAGTTTAAATTCACCAGCTGCTCCTTGGAAACCCTGTGGGGCAGTTCCACACTGTCTTATCCTATAGGGTCGCTATGAGTTGGAATCAACTCGATGATAACAGTTTTTTTTTTATCTTATTGAAAGGGAATCTGAAGTATAATATGTATTCTTCATCCATGTAATAAACATTTGGAGCACATTCCGTAGACTAGGGCAGCATTATGCTAGATGCAGATGAATCCCCTTTGCCTTCAGGGGCTTTTTACATAATGAAGACAGAAAGTGCTGCTCACCCTGACTGAACTTTACCTAGTACAGAATCAGTTAACCAAATCAAATTTTTTACTTCCTAGTTACAGTGTACAAGACACTTTTATACATGGTATCTAATATGTTACATATATTTTCTTTAGAGAAAAATTAGATAGAAGAGAGAACAGATTCAATCTCAAGACTAAAGAATTTGTGGGAGGCAAGGGGGGTGTACCTGGCTGTGTCACTAAATTGTCAGTTTAAGACAAATCATTTCATTTACCTGGCCTTCATTTTCTTCATGGGTAATATAAGAAGGTTCCATAAGGTTATTTTTTGACCCCTCTCCAGGTCTACCATTCTATGAGTCTACTTGAAAAAGACCTTAGAAATCAATGGGCCAAACCCCCAAACTATTTCTTTTCCTCGTCCCTGCTTTCTTTTTCCTCCACACTAAATTTTCTGTCATGGTGATTCATTCACAGCATCATTCCCTGCTTCCAAATCCCAAGCATGGCTCTTACAAATGAATGAATGAATGTGTATTTTTAAACTGAGTATAAACAAGCATGTGTGAGAGAGAAAGAGGGAAAAGTAGGGGAAGGGGTACAGATGAGGGAGAGAGAGAGATTGATTCTCCTGGGGGGAAAGGGTTTTGGGTTTGCCTGATTTTCTTTTGTCAAATGCACCTTTGTGAGCTGAAATAGCCTGAATCACCATTTCTTCATTATTATTGCAAAAAAACAAACAAACAAAAATGTCCTAACACAAGAAAATGATGGGTGCAGACAAGACAATAATACTAAATAAGCACAACTCCCAAAGGATTTGGTAAGCAGCTCTGGAGGCACACTGAACCAAACTTGAAAGTGAATAAAAACATAACTGCTAATTATCATTTGTACTAACTCAATACTCCAAGCCTTTATATTCCTCTCTTGAAACCTTAAACCACAATATCCAGTGTGTTTTTATTTGTTGGTTTTGGGGTGACTTGGTCCATAAGGTGTCATGAGTATTTGTACAGAACACATTCCTAGTGCCTTTCTTCACCCTGAAATTGTTTTGTGTTTGACTGGCTGCTAGGCCTTTGGGAAAGTTTCTTAAATGTACAGGTACAAATAACACTATTTCAAATGTAAACAATTTTTTAAATATGAAGCTCCTTGTTGAGCAAAAGGTATAAATAGAAAATAATTTTCCCTTTGTCGAAACTATAAACATTGAATGAATCATCCTGAATATCAAGTCCAAATGCTGGTCCAACAACAAAAAATACACCACGAGTTATAAACTCAAATGTCTAGAGGATCAAGTAAACCCCAAGTAAACCCAAAAAAACACAAAACCCACTGCCGTCAAGTCGATTCCAACTCATAGTGACCCTACAGGACAGAGTAGAACTGCCCCATAGGGTTTCCAAGGAGTGCCTGGTGGATTCAAACTGCTGACCTTTTTGGTTAGCAGCCGAGCTCTTAACCACTACATAGCAGAGAAGCAGGGAGACAACAAAAATGAGTAAAGTCGGCCGAAGAGAGACTTCAGTGAGTTGGAGAAAGCCCCATCTGCAAGGCAGCTAATACTCAGCTGCAGCCTGATTTAAACCAGGAGGAAAGGGTAAATTCATTACTGCTAGCTCTTCTTATTTTTTAGAAATTGCTAGAACTACAAAGCTGGCAAATTTTCAAGTCTGGCAACAGAAAGAGCAACAAAACCACCAAATCCACCGTGGGCCAGACAAAACACATCTGCTGTCCAACAGCACACCAGTTCTGGACCTCTGTCTAGACTGATGTGATTAAAAAAACTGCAAAAAAGCCATGAGAAACACTAAATAGATACAACAAAACTCCTTCCCAGTTTATGATTTAGAGATTTCCACTTCTGAATATTTGATGTTTCACCTGATAGGATTTCTATGACTTTGCGATGATGCAGCCATTCATCAGTAGAACCAGTGGATATTCCATACATGATCACAGCAAAGCTATTAATGAGGCTGCACTATGTGGGCCATTGTGTGGAGTTTTACTTTCATTTAATGTCATTTAAATGTCATAGCAACTACAAAAGGTATACTATCCCCACTTTGGAAATGACATAATTCACACCTATAAAGGCTAATAACCTGCCAAAGGTCAAACAGGTAAGAAGCAAGCAGCAAGCTGAGGATATGAACTCAGATCCATCTGATGCCAAGGCCTGTGCTCTTAAACTGCACAAATCATGACACAATGCTAACTATAGCTATATGTACATATACACACACACAAACATGTATTTATTTTAAATTAATACAAAGGTTATCAGTGATAAATTTTATAACTTGGATAAATGTGGTTTGGAAAAAAAAACCCACCGGAAATTAGAATTTCGTAAGTTAAAAACAAACAAACCCCAGTACTATCCATATTCTGCCTTCATTTCCTAGCCTTTTACTTTCTGTTAGATCAGCTCAGGACCCGTTATTCAGTTTAATTAAAAACAATGTTTTCACAGGGAAAGATATTCATAACCCTAAGTTCATAGCTAAGAAAACTTAAATTGTCAATTCAGATTTTCCCTTAACATGTTATTGAATCTTTATAATTTGTCTGCTCCATCTGCCTATATAGCATACCTTGCTTAATTCCTCATTATTGTATTTCTCCACCGCACAAATACTTCATTGTAACACATTCTGATACATCAGGGGAAATATTTTTATAACTACTGGACAATGATTAGAATGCACATTTTTCTTACAATGTTGTTAGGTGTTGTCAATTAGATTCCGACTCATAGCAACCCTACGTGACAGAGCAGAACTGCCCCATAGGGTTTTCTAGCTAGTAATCTTTACGGGAGCAGATCGCCAGGTCTTTCTCCCAAGGAGACTCTGGGTGTGTTAGAATGGCCAACTTTTGGTTAACAGCCAAGCGCTTAACCATTGTGCCACCGAGGGTCCTTTTTTTCTTATAATAGTATAGTAGGACTAAAGTACATCATATTATATAACTCTTTATACAGTATAGTGTAAAATATTTTTATAACTATTAAAAAAAAAAAGAAAACCCATTGCCGTTGAGTCAATTCTGACTCACAGTGACCCCCATATAGAACAGAGTAGAACTGCCCCATAGGGTTTCCAAGGCTGTAAATCTTTACAGAAGCAGAATGCCACATCTTTCTCCCATGGAGCGGCCGGTGGGTTCAAACTGCTGACTTTTAGGTTATTAGCTGAGCTTTTAACCACTGTGCCACCAGGGCTCCCTTTTTGTTAACTACAAAAAATCAAAAAACCAAACCTGGTGCCATCGAGTCGATTCCAACTCATAACGACCCTACAGGACAGAGAAGATCTGCCCCATAGGGTTTCCGAGGAGTGGCTGGTAGATTCAAACCGCTGACCTTTTGATTAGCAGCTAAGCTAACTACTAGATGACAGTAATTCATGTATTTTTCTTATAACAGTATAATATAAACAAATCTTCCCTTAAAGTCATTCACTCATTCATTTATACATTCAGTCAAGAAACATTTACTGAGTCCCTACTACCTGGTAGGTATTATTATTTAAAAACCAAAACCAAAAACATCATTGTCGTCGAGTCAGTTTTGACCCATAGGAACCCTACAGGACAAAGTAGAATTGCTCACAGAGTTTCCAAGGAGTGGCTGGTGGATTTGAGCTGCCAAACTTTTGGTTAGCAGCCGAGCTCTAAACCACCATGCTCTAGGTATTATTACAGGCACCGGGAATCCAGTGTTGAACATACAGATATAGAACTTAGATTATAATGACTTGGAAAGACAATAAACAAATAAGAAAAATAAAAAGATAATGCCAAATTCTATCATTACTGGTAGAATAACAGATCATTATTACAAGGTAACTGAAATAAGATAATTCAAAACAGTAGCCTTAGACTGGTTGGTGAGAGAGAGCCTCCCTGAGAAGATATTTAAGAAGAACAAGAAGCCAGCCATGCAAAGATAAGGGGAGGAAGCAGTGAGTAGCTCCTAGGCAAAAAACAAGCTTGGTGGGTCTGAGAAACAGCAACAAGGCCAGCAAGGCTGAAGCATGGTAGGTACGCAAATGTGGTATGCAAGAGTCAACTAGCTACACAGACCAGAGGGCTTCTGAACTAGGAAACGGTTAGTATCTTATTCATGTGTGTTGAGCAACCACTTGGAAGATTCTAAGCGGGAGAGTGAACTGCTCTGATTCACGTTTTTAAAGGTTGCCCTGGCTTCTGCGTGGAGAAAGGACAAGAGAGCAAGAGAAGCAGTCATGAGACTGGTGGTATGCAGGTGAGAGGGAACACGGCTTGGACTGGGGTGATGGCAGTAGTGGATTTGGGATGTATCAGGCAATCTTCCTAAATTACGGGAGAAGCACGGCCCATTTTCATACACTTCAAGCAAAAAGAATAAAATTGGATATGACAAAGTTTCAACAATAGCACCAGAAATATATTGCTGTACATCAAGATGTAAAGTCATTTGAGCTGAGGATCAGGTAGATATGTTAGGATATATTGTTAAAGAAAAAAAAGGTACAAAAAAGTGTGTATGGTATGCTCCCATCTGTGGAAAAAATGTATATATATATACGTATGGAACATTTCTGAAAGGATACACATTGACAGTGATTGCCTCTGGCGAGGGCAACTGGAGGTATAGGGTGGGAGATGGAATTTTCAATGTATAACCTTCCTTATTATTTTAATGTTTTACCACATCATGCATGCATTACTTTTCCAACTAAAAAAACAAGTCATTTCACTTAACGACATTAGATTTTAAACTCCATGAAGATGTGATTGAGGCATATGCCTCTCTTTAGTGCCCAAAATGCCTCATAAATTGTCTTGATTACAGCAAATGTTTAAAGAAAACAAAGAAGAAAAAGATCTCAATGATAATGATGCTAAACACCACAAATGTGATGGGAAGGATCACACATAGAGAAAAAGAAAACTGGATTAGAAATTAGCTGATCTGGATTTGAATCCTGCTTCTTTAATCAGCCGTGTGACTTTAGGCCACTGGTCCAGTTCTAAGCTTCAGTGTCTTCATCTGTAAGACAGCAACACCTATCTCACAGGACTGTGAAGATGAAATGAAACAACTGACTTGAAAACATTTATATTCTGTAAAATGAAACGTAAATAAAAGATGCTATTGTTATATGTGCTCTACTCCTGTCTTCCTTAGCCTTTATAGGGTGCTTGAATTTAAATACCCAGAATTTGCCCATTCCACTCCCCTTAGCCAATCAATACCTGATGCTGCCATTATCTGGAATCAGTGTAGGCAGGGATTAAGGAATGTGAGGGTCCTAAACACAGATAATCTGTGGTGCCCTTCTTCTGCTTATTCACGCATTTGAACAGGATATGTAGATTATACAGGTGTGTGTGTATATATGCGTGTGTTTTAGCTATCCAGGATGTAACCTCTTTTTAAACGTAACTATTAATATTAGCGATTGAATGCAAAAGCGGCGTCATTTTAGCAGAATGAGATGAACTGGATAACATTTTTAGCGGATGCCAGGTACTCAGATTTTACTATATACCACATTTTCTACAAAAAGAATATTTCACATATTCTACAAGAAAGAAAATGAGACAGTGAACTAAGTTGTTTCAACAATCAATGTAAAATTCTGTTGATCTCCCACAATGAAAAACTGACTTTCACCTATTTTGCTTTAAAAGGCTCATACTTCAGTTTTGATGCTTGTTTCTTAATAAATGCTACAATTATAAATGTACAAATGAAAGATGCCATAAAAGAAAATTTAATGATCAGAAAACAATTACAACAAGTTACTATATTTTATTTTTAGAGATTTTTCATTTCAAACATGTTATAATTAAAAACATTTCTTTCTATTCTTTTCTCTTACAAATTCTTCAATGATTTCATTACAATTAAGCTGCCAAACAATATCTACTTTGATAGATAATAAGGATAATGAATCGAGTCTTTCTTGAATCATGGTTGTACGCTGAGGGTTTTTGAGTCTGTAGATGAAAATGTGCATTCTGCTGTGCAGTTTGTGATCATTAAAGTTAGGAGTATGCATAAAGCAATTTCAACACTGGGAAATGTGCACTATATTTTATCTTGTATTATGGAATTATACATGCTTAAAAAAACCAAACCAAATCCATTGCCGTCGAGTCAATTCCGACTCATAGTGACCGTACAGGACAGAGCAGAACTGCCACATAGGGTTTCCAAGGAGCAGCTGGTGGATTCAAACTGCCAACCTTTTGGATAGCAGCCGAACTCTTAACCAGTATGCCACCAGGGTTTCCTATACATGCCTACATAAGTAAAATTTGTCTTTCCTGAATCTGTAAATTTAGTTCTCATGTAAGAATGAAATGTTGCATTTCTCCGTAAAGGTTTGTATTTAAGCCATCAGAAGTCTGCACAAATTTCTTGGATGCCTTCATGCATTCTTCATCAGGTATATCCACATTATTTAAGAAAGGAAATCTATTTGAAACAACTTCACACACTTTCACCCTTCTTTTCATGCAAGATCAAGTGTGCCAATAATGGTGAAGTATTTGGTTATGCATAATTGATCTCTGGCATTTAATGATACTTCTGGAGCACTTCAGTCATTTACTTGTTTCTTTCTAGTGCTTCTGCGATGGTGAACTACTAGATAATCAGTTATTTGGCAGTATTTGTTTTGTCGTACCTTCAAAATTTTCAAAATCTTCTCTTAAATTATGTAAATACCTTGTTAATAACTGGTAGAGATCTGTGCATGTCTTTAAGTTTACTTCTGAATCTTGGAGAGCTTGATTTGTCCAATGAAAATGCTACAATATATCATTCCACATAACCAACATAAACATATACTATAGTGTTTGCATTTTGTTGGCAATGTTTTTAGCTTGTCTTTTGGTATCTCCTTTTTGTTACTGGACTTCAGCAGTATTTTCTAAGGCATCTAGAATCTGAGTGTATGATTCCAGGCTAGCACTCATTACTACAGTATATGCTTCCCAACATGTACTAGAAAGACATTTTAATACTCAGTCATTGCCTAAATATGTTTTAGGAACTGCCCATCAGTGAGTATGTTGCTGTTGTGAGGTGCCGTCGAGTTGGTTCTGACTCACAGCGACCCTACCTAGAAAAGAATAAAACACTGCCGGTCCTGTGCCATCCTCACAATCGTTGTTATGCTTGAGCCCATTCTTGCAGTCACTGTGTCAATCCACCTCGTTGAGGGTCTTCCTGTCCTCTTTTTCCCTGACCCTCTACCTTACGAAGCATGATGTCCTTCTCCAGGGACTGGTCCCTCCTGATAACATATCCAAAGTATGTGAGACGAAGCCTTGCCATTCTTGCTGTTAAGAAGCATTCTGGCTGTACTTCTTCCAAGACAAATTTGTTCGTTCTCCTGGCAATCTATGGTATATTCAATGTTCTTCGCCAACACCATAAGTCAAAGGCATCAATTCTTCTTTGGTCTTCTTTATTCATTGTCCAGCTTTCTCATGCATATGAGGCGACTGAAGACACCATGGCTTGGGTCAGGCGCTTCTCAGTCCTTAAAGTGACATCTTTGCTTTTTAACACTTTAAAGAGGGCTTTTGCAGCAGATTTCCCCAATGCAATGCACCATTTGATTTCTTGACTGCTGCTTCCATGGGCATTGACTGTGGATCCAAGGAAAATGAAATCCTTGACAACTCTTCAGTCTTTTCTCCGTTTATCATGATGTTGTTTACTGGTCCAGTTGTAAGGATTTTTGTTGTCTTTATGTTAAGGTGTAATCCATACTGAAGGCTGTAGTCTTTGATCTTCATCAATAAGTGCTTCAAGTTCTCTTTATTTTCAGCTAGGAAGGTTGTATACGTGGCAAAAATGTGTAGAATAACTGAACAGTATGGAAAAAAAATCACCTGCTTCCGGACAGCAATCTACTGTGATAAATATGTTTTGGAAGTGCTCCTACAAGATGAAGTGAATGCACAGTACATAGTATGAAAATCGCATATTCATTAAGTTCTAAAATTTCTGGTGCATGCCTTTATAACACCCTGACATATCAGCAGCACTGTCACAGGACTTTTCATTTCTTCCTTAAAAAGATAGCCCACGTTTAGCGATTGTTATAATGACAGCAACAACGCATCGTAAAACGGCTTTCCAATACTGACTTTCTTCATTAATTTGTGTGTCCAGTTCATGAGTTAAGCCAAACCATGTATTCGGTTTAAATGGGACAATACACAATCTCTGAATTAAACCGTTTTCATGTTTATCAATCATATTTGAGTTGTGCCAATCGCTAAACCCATCTGTAGCAAATCGAAAACTAAATGATTTAGGACTCATTAGTTTGCAAACAAAAAATTATACAGAGCCGACTGATGGAGAATACAGTAGATACTCCCTCTTATAATTTTCACCATTAGCTTTGCACCCAGAAATTTTCAACACAAATTTTCAAATGGTTCCCTGTAATGTTGACAATCACTTGGCCCTCTTTCAATTCAATAATTTACATCATTAGAAGAAAAATTATTCTACAAAGCAGGATCTGTATTTCTGTTATTTATGGGATCTACAGATGCAACAATTTCAGTTTCTAAAATAGTTTCACTTTCTACACCAGTATTAATTTTTTTACTACAGCAAGGAATGGATGCCGAATTTGGAACAAATTGTGTCATATTCGTATTGCTATTAGTAATTTCAGCACTAGCAAAATACCTGTACAATGATTTGCACCCATTAAACTGGAATGTTCAATGGAAAAAGTCTCTTTAGTTTCATTACTTTTTAAAAAGAAAGTTAATTTTGGAATTGTCTTTATGGATTCACAAATCCTTTTCTTTTTATCTTCTGCAAGCTTTCATTTTTGTGCTCCACTTAGTTGTTGCTGTTTCATTTTACCTGATATAAAAGTACATCATTTTTTAAATCTCATTCTACTGTAGCAAATAAAATTGAATATTGAAAATACACAAAATTTAAAAAAACAAGTAAAATTTAGAAAATAAAATTTACATTCAAATTTGGACGTTAATACAAAAATTTATATTTGGAAATTAGTAACTAAAAACAAAATTGATTTGGAAATGTGTAATTTTGCTCTTCAGGTCTGAGACAGTCAAAAGAAACAGTACTTACAAGGCAGTCAGAAATAATTTCATTTGTTTATCATACGATGTCTGTTGGAAGGCCCTTTGCAGATCTCTATGAGTGTTTTTTGCCTTGAAATAATACTTAAAAACTTGTGCGCTCACTTTCTGTCCTTTGATGCTGTGTCTTCAGTTTATTGGACTACTGCTGACACCCAACAGGGGGGAGAGCGTTTGCTAAGAGCATGATACAAATATAAGGGTACGCTCAATTTGAAAACATGTTTTGGTTCGATTTTCGCAGGACCAGACACGTCATGAGTCATGTGATTATAATGCCACTGGAACATTCTTGTGGTCGACGACAGAACTGAATGTGAGGTTATACCCGATGAAAAGGAAAATATAATTGTTATCATACACAATTTATACAATGATATCAATTTCAGTCAGTGCCCTGCCATGTCCCTTCCTCTGCGGCACTCACTTTTCCTTGTGTCCTGTCTGCTTGGCATCTCCGGATCTTTGCTTTGGACAACTGGCGCCTCTGTTTTGTTGATGCCCTAAGCATGTGCTTACCTTGCTTATTGGGTAATCCATCCCTTAACGTAACCAAGTGTATGCTAGAAATATCATTTAACTCTGAGACTACTTTCCCCTCCTAAAAACAGAAAAGTCTAACCTCAAAAACTGCGGGGGAAGGGAGAGGGGAAAAGGTTTGCAGGGCTTTGAGTTCTCGGATGAGATTTCTTTTTTCATTTGTACAACAGCTAGCTCTATCATCCTTTATTAACTTCTTTTTTTGTCCCCAATATAAACAGAAATTTCTATCCTTAATGATTTCACTCTTAGAAACCCTATAGGACAGAGTAGAACTGCCCCGTGGGGTTTCCAAGGAGCAGCTGGTAGATTTGAATCACCAACTTTTTGGTTAGCAGCCGAGCTCTTAACCATTGTGCCACCAGGATTGCTATGGGTCAGAATCGACTCGATGGCAACAGGTTTGGTTTGGTTTTTTGGTTTTAATGCCTTTGCTGAGGTTTTTTTAATTCCACGAGGCTAGGCTGAATACATAAGGTGTCCATGAGTTGGAGCAACTTGACAGCAACTGACAACAAGGCTGGATGTCTCATAAGGAGTGAATACTTTCTATGGCTGACATTTACTGAGTGCTACTATGTGCCAGGAAACCCTGGTGGTGTAGTGGTTGAGAGTTCAGCTGCTAACCAAAAGGTCGGCAGTTCAAATCCACCAGGTGCTCCTTGGAAACCCTACGGGGCAGTTCTACTCTGTCCTATAGGGTCACTACGAGTAGGAATCAACTTGATGGCAACGGGTTTGGTTTTTTTTCTTTTTGGTACTATGCGCCAAGCTCTGAACGGAACACTTGCATGCATTATTTCATTTAATCCTTATAACGATCTGTAAGGTAAGTATAATTATTCCTGACAAAATCATTTTGATTCTCCTGTAATCCAGATTTCTGGATTCAGGGAACTGGGGTGACCCACCCAGACCAGCTGCCCTTAGATGTCATTTTGAACCTTGAAGGAATGGGTTCCCTGGAGTCACCTTCAGGTCAAACAACAGCTTTGTGAGCAGCTTAGCGGAGAGTGTTTTGCCTTAGGCATTGGGATCTTTTGGAAAATTATTTATGTGTAGCCAACTTCAAGAAGCAGGAACATCAGGTCTGACCAGAGGCTATGTTTTAGGATGTATGGTGTGTCCTTGATGATTCTGTTTCTGTCACCCGGACTCTGAAGCCCTGCTCATGCTTTGATCTTCTCTTCTGAGAAATAAACATGACAATGACCTATATAACCTGCTTTTACTGTCCCCTCTTTGGAGTACCTTCCTGACATGTGCAGCCGAATTCGAATCATATCTACTCACAATAAATATATTCTGTTGCCCTAATTTTTGGCGTTTCTCTAAGCAATTTAGATTTTGACACTCCACTCCACTGATCTGGAAACCAGGGGTTAGGCAGATGGCTACTTGTTGCAGGTTGTATGTTACTACATGAAATACACTATGTCCAGTTAAATGTGAACTTCAGATAAACAATAAATAACTTTCGTAGCATGAGTATATCCCAAATATTGCATGAGATATATGAAAATATTATATACTGTTTATCTGAGATTCACGTCTAACTTGGTGTCCTCTATTTTCATTTGCTACCTCTGGCAATCACACCTAGGCAAAAGAGTTAGTAAGTGGTAGGACTATCTGACCCCAGAGTCCATATTTTTATCCACTACTTTACACAGTCTTCATAATTAAAACCTTTCTAAATGAACTTGTTATGACTGTCAACACCCTTCTCAGAAGAGGATATGT
The DNA here is from genome assembly GCF_000243295.1 of Trichechus manatus latirostris. Classification (NCBI taxonomy): domain Eukaryota; kingdom Metazoa; phylum Chordata; class Mammalia; order Sirenia; family Trichechidae; genus Trichechus; species Trichechus manatus. The sequence continues at coordinate 5,081,994 of NW_004444026.1, read as the reverse complement.
ATCCCAGATATAAGAGGTAGTCTTATTGAAGTATAGTAGGAAACACAGCAATATATAGTATGAAAAGGTTATTTTTTTTTTCTTCAACCCAAAGTAGACATTAAAAACAAGTATAAAAAACATAACGTGGATGTGATTTACTGCAGCAATCCTTAGAGCCTGATAGCTTGGAAAAGCTGATGCAATTAGAGTCTTAGTGAATCATCTTTTTCCATATACGAATACATGAGTTATGGTTAACTTCCAAACTATGTCTCAGCATACAGAACTATTCCCTGACCTATGTAAGTATCATGATTCCTGTGTGGGACAAAGAACTTGGTTTGGTCCTTGTCCCTGGTTCCTGAAAATAGCCCTTGGAATTCTCCAGCATCAAGGTGCCTTTGTTTTCTGAAACAGCTAGGCAACACTTAAACTTGTGTAAAGGAGTAGGGACTACACAAGTTCCACCCTGGAGCAAAACTGAGGAAGTGAGGGGGCATGAGGTAGTTATTCATGCATATTCATTAGTTATACATATATGCATTGAAGACCCAATGACTAGGGGATCCTGGACCCTAGAGCTTTCTCTTTTAGGGCTTCTGGATTGGTGAGAACATTCCTACATGGGAGAGGATGGCATATCGCTGGGGACAATGGAGGCCCAGTGCTGGGAACTCTCCCAGACCTTGCTTGATGCTATGCATCTCTTTGATTGTATCCTTTCTGATGATAATAAATGGGTAACTGTAAGCTTTGGTAACAGCCTGTGTGAATTTTATGAGCCATTTTAGAAAGTTAAGGAACCTACAAGGGACAATAAGACTCTGACTTAGCTTGGAGTGACTGATTCAGAGGGAAGATCGCAGGCAGTCATAAGGATGGTCCTGTCTCATGAGGAACCAGCTTTGGATGGCTAGTGGACAGAAGAGGGCTGAACAAGCAGTCAATTTGTGGAGACCCAGCTATGGGTGGCTGGGCTGACAGAGAAAGACTGCACGGGCAGTCAATGAAGAAGGACTTCTTGTTTGTGTCCTATCCCCAGGTGGCTTGGGGGAGATGGGGCTGGTGTGAAGTACAGCGAGTTGTGCAGACTCCTCCTGACTCTATGGTTGGTCCCCGATGACCTCGCTCCAGGCAGCAAGGGAAAAAGTCTGACCTAACACTGAGTAGTTAGGGTAAGAGAGGAAGTGCCACGAAGGCAGCTGGTAATGAGGAATGGAGATGTGCGAAGGTGAAGCCCGGGTCCACTTCCAGATGGCAATCGGATTCATGCTGAGTCTTACCTCACATTAGCAATGAAGGTGGGGTATGCCCACCTTGCCTCTTTTGTAGTACAGTTAGTAGTGTTGCAATTCCCAAATGTATTAAGTTTATAGTCACCTTCTGATTTTGTTTTTAATTCTTATACTATGATCTGATCCTCTGGAACTGTGATTTATTTATCATAAACTGTGTGGACTTGGTTAGCTGAGCTGTGTCTTTGAAAAATATAACCACAACCAATATTTTCAAAGACTCTGAATTGTACTTGCTATAATCTATTAGACACCTCTTGTTGGTAAGTTTTAATTGTCAGGAAGCAACAGGCATACCGTAATAAAGAATGCCTCGTAATTTCAGAACATAAGGAAAAGATAATTCCAACTAGCCTCATAAACTACATGTAGTATTTTTTAAGTATCTAAGAAAAATGATCAATTATATTTAATGACTGTGAATGTGGCAATGAAGTTAATGCACACAGCTAAAATATAGTTAGCCCGGTAATACGTGGAGTCCTCTTTGTAAGTGGCTTGTAAAAACCAATCACTGGGGGACTTTGACATTTACAGAGAACACCAGGCGTGGCATTTGTTCTCTCTCATTTCCGTGCATTAGATAAAGCAACGAAGACAAACCAAAGGCAAATGGACTTTATCCAAAACAATCCAAACAGTCAAACTGAATAATCTAATCCAATGCCTGCCAGGCTTTTGGATGTTATGAACAGGAAATTTTTCAAAAGAAATTTGGAGGACCCACAAAGAATTGTCAGTTTTTCATTCTGCGAAGTGAGGAAATAAATGAAAACAAAAACAAAACACCACTATCACCAGGATTCCATAAAAATAAGCAGCAAAGACAATCTCAGAATAAAGAACTGTGTTTCCCAAGAAGGGGCCAGAGAGTCTTTCACTAAAGAAACCAAAAAACCCAAACCCTTTCCTGTTAGTCGAGTCGATTCAACTCATAGTGACCCTACAGGACAGAGCAGAACTGCCCCATAGGGTTTCCAAGGAGCAAATGGTGGACTCGAACAGCTGACCATTTGGTTAGCAGCTGAGCTCTTAACCACTGAGCCAGCAGGGCTCCTCATTTTCAGTACAGACCGAAAACTTTGACAGCAACCAGCAGCATAGTTTAGTCCCATAACTGCTAGATAATAAAGTCTTGGAAAAGATGTAATTTTTTTAACAACTCTTTTTTGTGAGTGTGTGTGTGTGTGAGTGTGTGTGTGTGTGTGGGGGGGTATTTGCTAAGCAAGAAGTAAATTAAAACCATTCTAGTCACTGGAGATTATTCAAGTCTTATATTTACCTGTATATGCTATCTATTTTACTTGCCATTCATATTTCAAAACTTTATCAAGACAATATACATATATATATATACATATATATATATCATTTACATAACAAAAAGTACTAAAAGGTGTGTAATGAAAATAATAGTCCCTATACCTTTGATTCTTTCTGCCCAGAGGTAAATTATTTCAACTCTTTTTTCCCCCATTTTTGATAAGAACTATTGTCTTTAAACTATGGAAAAAGAACATTCAGCTCTCCTATACCACCCCTTTCTCTCTCTCACTCACACACTCAATCTCGCTTTCTCATCCTTCCACTAAAATTATCTCACAATCACAATTTGGAAGTACATCAATTTTCCATGCTTGTATTATGACTGCTGTATGATAATAATTCACGGCTGAGCTATGTGGCGTATTATGCTACATTTCCTTTCTTGTAAAATTTTTGTTTTCCTTGGAGTTAATCATCACCTCACTTTGTGGTTGTTTACTTAGTTCTGTATAAGCCTAACTCTAATTCACCCCCACACTCTCCAAAAGAACTGCAAATCTCCTCTTCATATAATCCAACACTTCGGGTATTCTATGAGTGACTTTTTGGGAAGCATCCTCTTGGAATCCTCTCTTCTCATACTCCAATCTAAACTGGTTGCCAGAGACAGGAGACACATCATGGGGGCGGGGAGGGAGTCCCTCTGTCTCTTGGCTATTACATTCTTGTTTACTTCTTCAAGTAACTGAGGAAAAGTCCACGGGGTTTTTCACTTAATCCTGCTATTTTCAAATTACGAGTCTCATTGTCGGCCCTCAATTGAGCCTGATTCCCTAAATCCCAAGCCTCTGAGGTAACCTCCCCAGAAGATGCTGGGGGGGGTGGGTGTTGTCACTTGTTTGGTGTTCTCGAGTTGATTCTGACTCACAGTTACCCCATGTGACAGTAGAAATACCCCACAGGGTTTTCTAGGCTATAATCTTTACGGAAGTAGATTGCCAGGTCTCTCTCCCACAGAGAAGCTAAGTGGGTTCTAACTGCCAACCTTTCAGAGGCTTTGTGAAGGAGCCCCAAAAATCTAGGTGCTTGGCACAAAGGAGGCTTTTGCTCAGAAGTAGGCTGAACTCCATTTTTGCTGTTTACTGCTCATTCTGAGCTGACTCTCAAAACTAAAAACTCAGCTAGCCAGAATTACCTCAGGATGCCTTTGAGCTCCCCTTCCCTCGCTTCCTTTCACAGCATGCTCCTAGGGAGGACAGTCACTCAGTCTGGTCCCCAAAATACCCATAGGTTAACAAGATGTTAACTGACTCAAACTTTATGATCAACAAAACAATGTTTAAGGGATCTCGTAATTGTCTTGTGTCTATTGAAGCATGATTTTTCAAATGTCAATGAATCAGAAATTTTTCCTTGTTACGTTCCTGGATTTTCTGTACTTAAACTCTGAAGAATTCCTTTCACAGGAGCACTTTTCTGAATCCTCACAAAGTGCTGCCCAGATCACTCTATTCCTTCAACAAAACTCTTGTTTTAATCTTAACAGACTCAAGTTCACTCTTTGCCAGCCTTAAAGGGATCCACCTGTTTTGACCCACTGCCCTCAGAGGTTCCCATGCCTCCAATTCCTGGGCCTTTCCTGTGTACTCTGGGGTAAATTTGCCTGCTTCTTTCCTTGGGTCCCTGGTCTGCAGGCACTTGGTTTTAGCTTTCTCTGCTGTGCTGAATTAACAAGTCTCTATGCTTTCCATCTTTCAAATTTTGTCGACATCTTTAGAGTCGTGTTGAATAGCAAAATCAATAAAAGACATCTTACTTTGATTTTAAGGTTTTTCTTATCCATGTAACCAAGTATTAAGCATAAAAAGCCTGACCTAAAATGCATAATAAGCCTGCCAGAAACTGGTCTACAGCAATGTAAATCTGTCCTATCCTGATAGAAAAGGATAGTTGTGAAACCATTACCTCCTAATCTAAATCTCAAAAAGTCTCATGGCTGCAGGTAGGTGGAGGGCCAAATTATTAGCTGCCAGGCAAGAAGTAACCTGATATCAGTTAATTTTAGTAAAGGGAGGAGGGCAGGGTTCAATCAGGTTAAGATTAGCCAATGGTTGATCTACACTTCTCCCTCCCCTTCTTTTTATAAGTCTCACTTGCACCTAGCTTCTTTGAGCCATTTGCTGATTTCTAGAATCAAAATGGTCTCTCTATACGCATATAGAGTAACTGCTCAGAATAAACCTTATGTTCAAATTTCAGTGAGTTTTGATTATTTTTAACAGTCGTCATCTCCTCTCTTGTTCTCTGTGTACTTGTATATGTTTTACTGTCATTTTAGTGGAGTTTCCGTGGGAGTAGAGAAAAAAGCATATGGCTAACTAAACTTTAATTTTAAAAGGTTTTTCAGCATATAAATATCACTTAATCATGGTCTCAGAGATCACAGCAGGGGGTTGATAAGGCGTAAGAAAAAAAAATCACCTCAAAACACTGGCCAATCATAATAAAAGTATATCTTTGTATTTTACCTGTTTTTAAGGAGGTGTTCTGAGGAAGATAACTGTCATAAATCAGCATGCTGCTGGGATTTTATCGGCCCTCTAAACGGTATTAAAGAGCTTCTCCTCTGAAAGCACTTTCCTGTATCTTTGTGCCTATTGTTGTTGTTGTTAGCTGCCATCAAGTCGGCCACAGACTCATGGTTACCCCACGCAAAACGAAACAAAGTGCTGCCTGGTCGTGCGCCATCCCCATGATCAATTGCTTATCAGACCATTGTGGATCTAACCTATAGGGTTTTCACTGGCTGACTTTTGGAAGTAGATCATCATGCCTTTCTTCCCTGTCTGCCCTAGTCTGGAAGCTCTGTTGAAACCTGTTCAGCATCATAGCGATACATAAGCCTTCACTGACAGAAGGTGGGGTGGCTGCCTATTAAAAAAAAAACAGTCGCCATTGAGTACATTCTGACTCACGGTGACTCCGTGTGTATCAGTCTAGAATCGTGCTCCACAAGTTTTCCGTGGCTGACTTTTTGGAAGTAGATCACCAGGCTCGAACCTCCAACCTTTAGGTTAGCAGACAAACACGTTAACCATTTGTACCATCCAAGGACTCCATTAGGTCTACTAAATTAGAATCTCAACTGTTTGGGTTTACTTATGTTGGGAAGTCTTAGAAGAAGACTTAGTAGGAATCAATTCCCTTGTCAAGAGATGAAGCTATAGGATCCAGAGAAAGTCCTACTGCTTACTGGAAACATCTTGGCATGTCCCAGTAGATTTCTAGTTGTAGAGTTGAAGCTGGTCCCACTAAACTGCACCTGCATGTAAGATGGAAATTAGACTGCCTGTGATATCTATATAATCTTATGCTTGACTTACTGGAATCAAACAAGAACTTGCTTTACTGGATTTGAACCTGGTGATAATGAGTGTACTAATGTCTCCAGCAGCCTCTGGTGGTGGTTTACATTCTAACACTTAACTGCAGGCTATAGTCAGCTTCATGTCATGAGAGGAGTTAGATCACAAAGGTGTTGTAGAGAAAAACTTGAAGGTTGTTTCAAGTTAAAACAGAGGTTTATTAAGGGTTTAAAACAATTGCAACTGGGGAACTACGCAGCCCACTGAAAATGGAGCCAGGGTGTTCCGGGGTAGTTTTGTTATACGAGTATTCTTACGGGGTAAAAAAAGGAACTAAACCATGGAGAGGGCAATTACAGGAAAATCAATGAGTATTTGAGTATTGTAATAATCACACTCAAATCGGTTACTGATTATTAATAGTATAGTTAGTGATTATAGTTTCACAGGATGCTTACCTCATGGTCACAAGATACCTACATGTATTTTCTTTGTCTGTCTTGCAAAAATATCTTGTTGGCAACAGTACCCAGACAGCACTCTTCCTGAGTACATGTATTTTGAGGGGTGTAGATGGTCACTTGGTTAAGACCCTCGGGGCGTATGGTTTCACATCCTGGTTTTGACCACTGAGGAAAACCATGTTTTTCTCAAAAAACATAGCTGTTAGTCTAGAAATCCAGATTAAAATTCGATAGTGTGGTCAGCATATTATGCCTCTGTCCCGCTGACCACACTGAAAGTTGTCTTTTCCTGAGACAAAGGAAAGGCCTAAGCCATTACTTTCATAAAAAATTTAACATAAAGCAGTCCAAGGAATCTACCTAGAAAAACAAATTTCACTGATATCAGATGATCTGTGTGTAGAAATGGGTATACTAAATGTTGTACCATCCACATGATAGATGGGATTTTTAAAAAGTAATGAAAAAGTCATCTGCTTGAAGGATAAGGCAAAGCTCAAAAATCTAAATTAAAATCAAAAATAGAAGAGCAACTCCAATGATAATTTACTGGGAAGGAATTCACGTTCCTCAGCTACTCATGTTTCTTTGTCACTATGAATGAGTAAGTAACAAACAACATTCTTCAAGTCTCCTATTAGACCCTAAGATGAATGCAATCCCTGAACGTAAACCAGATACGATCCAACCGCAGGATACAATAAAGGCATCATGCTGAAAAATCCAGGCCATCTGGTCACCACACATATTACCATACTCCCACACAGGAGCCCCCTGATGGTTAAAAAACTAAACAAACCCTTTGCCATTGAATCAACACATAGTGACCCTATAGGATAGGGTAGAACTGCCCCATAGGGTTGCCAAGGCTGTCACCTTTATGGAAGTAGAATGCCATATCTTTCTCCCACAGAGCAGCTTGTGGGTTCTTATTACCAATGTTTCAGTTAGCAGCCAAGCACTTAACCACTGTGCCCCCAGGGCTCCTCTTCCTGATGGTTAACTTCAGGTTTTATGACACAACTAGCCTCCCTGATCTGCAACAAAAACCATCTTTAAAATGCAAAATTTTTCCCCCTCTCTTTTATCTTTTCAATATTTCATAGATGTTTCCTTTTTCCCTTCCTTTGATTCCAATAAGAGTATTATATCCTAGCTTGCCAGGAATAACAGCTTGTCCAGCATTTTCTTTATAATGTCCAAACACCGCATAAAGTTCCAAAACACCTGCTTTAGCACACCATTACTGGAAGAATGTTTTCAACTAGAAAACAGTCTACTCATCCGTGTAGTAGAGCAAAAATGTGCTATGACATTGGGAGTTATTTTAAAGATACTCAAACCAAGCATGCCCTTTACTCAAGTGAAAATGGGGCAAGAGTGTGAAGGTGAAAATCTGCTTTTAATTACATCTAAGGGTCAAGTTTTACATCAGGAGCATAGTTTGTTCAACACTTCTTAAATAATCGTTTGTATTATCCTAAAAAAGGCATTAATTTACATGAAAGTATCCATAGACATGAAAAATTCACAACAAGCTACTGAGAGTGAGGGGGGAGCCCGAACAAAAGGCCCAACAACAAAAACCATATTACTTTGCCAGCTTTTATAACTTCAAAATAAAACCAAAAGTAGTGAAAGCTTCTATTTCACAGCAAGGCTGACTCAAGTCTTACGTGGATCAACACCTATAGATAATAATGTAGTCTGCAGTACTACCTTCCAGAAAGGGCCAGATAGTTTCCTAAGACCTCCTTTGGATAAGGGTCATATTAAAATATTAGAAAGTGTTAGATCAGAATCACACCTGAGGGGATGCACAGTTTCTTAGAACACAAGAAATGGAAAGATAGTAGAGGCCCCCCCGCCCCTGGCCCCCCAAAAAAGGGTTCTGGAGATAAAATGTTTTTATCTTTGCATTACCAGATTTACTCTGTGAAAGACAATCCGTCTCTGGTTCTCTCATGTGCCGTGGATTATAACCCGTGCGTGGAGATGTTCCGATATTCTGACCTAATAGTTTAAGCCTACTGTCACTCTGAAAGGCCCCAGCTATAATTAAGAACCAAGGAGGAAGTGATTATTTTAACCTCTTTTATGAGGTTAAAAGATGTTCTGATTCAATTTAAGGATTAAAAAAAATATAAAGAGACATTTCAAGAAAATTTTCAAATTATGACTAGGATTTTCCCCATATGGCATGAGATAGAACATATAATGTGAACAGGCGGAAATGAATGACCCATTAGGCCAGAATTCCCTTCCTGGGCTCTAGCCTTAATCCTTTGTGCATAGATTTGACTCACAGAGGGAGAAACGATTAACATTTACCTGACAATGCTAAAGAAAGAGCGAGCAAAGCCTATGCAGAATTAGAGAATAGAGTTGATGGTGCCTTTCAACATCATTGCAACATGTTTTACAACGCAATGAATTAGGAACTCCCAAAGCAGTGTTTTGGAGCAAAGCACTTGCATTTTTTTCTTTAACATGTTTATGGTTAGCATCTTCCAGTAGAGAACAGGTTTATTCAAAATACGTATAAAATTCACCTTCCCTGAACCTAGCTCAGGCTTTAGGTTCCTTTTACTGAGGAAATCACCCCCACCAGCCTCCACAAGACTTCTAAAATTACCATTGCTCAGAACACAGATAATTGTACCCAACCCCTGTACTTTATGGATGATTCCCAGGGAAGAGAAGTGACTTGTCTAGATGCATTTTCCTAATGAGTAAGCAAAGCCCATGCTAAGACCACCAGTATGCAGCACCCCGGCCGAAAGAGCAAATGGCCAATACTTTCACTCTGCTCCACCCTAGTACCAGGGCAGGGCTTTACGGGAGGTTCCTGAAATTTCACTGCCAGGGAAATTTATTTCATTGCCATATTTTTGTGTAAGAGCTTTAAACAGTTCGTTTGAATCCACGCTATTATCAACTATAAAACTCTTGGTTTAATCTCTAGCCACATTAAAAGAAAAAAAACCCTCAGGATTCAATCATGCTTTAAGCATATTATATTCACCCACACCGACAACATAAATAAACAAAAGCCCTGGGTAAGGAGATTCCCCCCACCTAAATGTATCATGTAGTTTGGGAAGAAACGGGGAAGAAAAAAAGTGATATGATCAACATGAACTTTTACAGATTTATGTTTTAAACCTACAGTTGACTTACTCAGAGTTAAAAAGTAAGAAACACCAAAATAATTTATATTTGAGGTACAACTAGATTCAGAGAAAGAAATGTGGAAATGTTTGGCAGAACTGAGGCTTAATCAACATCTTAGACTTCGCATTCCAAATTCTGAAGTATTTCCCCTTTCAAGAAATTAAATATAAAATGTTACTTATGTTAAAGGGGAGCAACCAGTGGGGCCTGACAGCAGGAAGGCCTGCACTGCCCCCTCCTGGCCAGGAGACTCGCTAGTAACTGCTCCACTATGAGACACTTAACTGATCAAACTAACTCAAAGTCAGACTTATTAATACATTTGAATAATAATGCCTTAATTAGTCATAATTAGCCTCCCAAAATGTATTAATATGTGCGTCCTGTCCGTTTTTTCTGCTTCAGAATTTGATGTGAGCACTGTTATGTGGAAAACGAAAAAGCTACATTCTTATCTAGAAGAACAGTATCTAAGATCACCTTTAAAAAAAAGTCCAGGAAGAGGACTAAGTTTTAAAGAAAACAACACAGAGCAGCTGTGTTTTATAGGCTAAATAATATTCTTCAAACTAAATCAATATGAAGTACAAAGATTGGAAAATTCGATTTTCTTAATTTAAAATGGTTAGATCAAGGAGAGCTTTAAAATATTTCACTAAAATGGAAGTGCATTTAGTAAAATAAATTAATCCTTTCAGAAAGATTTAATCCTTTCAGAAGTCCTTTAGCACTTGCTCAGATGAAGAAAAAAATGAATAAAACGAGAAAAAAAGTGAGGACTACCAATGACTCGGTATTTAAAGAAACCACTGTGTATTTAATGGTCAACAAAAAAGAAGATAGAATTGTCAAAAATGAAAGTTTTCAAGGAACACAAACTATGTTATAACTCCAACTCTCTGACAAGGGGGGAAACTATTACTACATCTATTCTAGAAACAGAGTTCCTGAGAGATAAAATATATGCTCCTAGGATTTTCTGACCTTTTTTTTTTTTAATGAGTTAGAAAATCCTAGGAGCATATAATGAGTTAATGGTACTTTATCGTTTTTTTTTGGAAATGGGGAGTTGGAGGGGTGGAATTCCTTCTAATCATCAGATTAGACATCCTGCACTTTGGATGAAGAATCAGATGATCAAAATGTGTTGTTTACATAATTAGCAGGAAGAAACAGTGATCCGATTTTAAGTGCTAATATGGATGAGATTTCTGATTATTAAAACTGGAGTAAAGATGTATGCACTGTAGTTAAGAATGTATGTTGCCAGGTATTTACAGAAGTCTACAGTTTAATTCCGTTTACTTCATGCAGGGAACAAGAATGGCTAGAAAAATATTTTATTCCATCTATCTGATTTCTCATTCTAATGATTTTCTATTAGCTACTTCTGGTGTTCAATTTAAAAAGACTGGATAATCCTATGAAAATATCTCTTGTGAGATAGTGGGAGCTTGGGCATATTCTTGAACATATTATACAACCCAGAACTTAAGAGACCACATATGCTTCAAAAATAATAAAAAAAGAAATGAGTATACACTCTAAGAGTACGATGTGATGGCCTACTGATTACAATTTTATAAGGGACCTTTTAAACTGTTCACTCCTTGCAATGATTGTAATAGTCCAAAACAGAGTTGTTTCGCCTTCTCCTGCATAGGTATCAAATAAAAGCACCTGTACTATGTAACAAACAGATAAGATAGCAGATAGCCTTTTACTTGGCATCTGTGCTAGAGTTCAGTGTTACAGTATATAACCATGAGATTACAATGCTTAAGTCAACATCGGGATAGGTGCAGAGCTAATGGTGATGACCAGTCCATCTTTCACTGCATACTGTGGGTATAACCCACATTAAAAAAAATAACAATAAAACAAAAATCCTAAAAGATGCTTCTCAGCACTCTTTATAGAAGCTAATTTTAACAGTTTTCTTGAGAATTACATACATTTATTTATCTAACAATATTATAAGCCATTTGGGTATATCTCAGCAGGACAGAGTAGTCATCACACCACAGGGGGTCTCATAACAGTTTCAACAGAAAGAGATATGTCCCTATCCAGGTCACAGTACAGGACTGTGAAGACACATTTCTCCCTAAAGCCACAGTTTTTCAAAAATACTGAGGAGGAAAGAGACACATGTGAAGATGTACTCTAGCTAGACAATCTGCTAATGATTGATGGGGTTAGACCCCACTGTGTCATAATCTAAACAGATGGGTAAACTCACAGAATGCCAACATGTTTCTTAAAGTCACACTAAATTTGTTTGCTTTATTCCCTCCCCGCCCATGCCCTGTCATTTCTTGAGGGAAATCTGTTATTACCGAAGTTTTTCCATAATGTAAACGTCATATAAGGGGACTGGGAGGGAGTAGGAGTTGGGGGTGGGGAGCCTAATGTCACTCTGTGTGGGTCTGGATATACAGCCCCTGAGGAGACTGAAATAACACTGAGACCCACCTCCTGAAGCTTTTCCGGCACATTATCAAGCCTCTGAATCTCCACCATAACCATCTACATCTCCAGCCCTGGAGTTCTGTGATCCAATGATTCTATTATTCCATTTTTAAACCTATGGAGTGGGAGTACTTCTGAGTGCCCTGCTCACACAGATGGTGGTGGGAAGAATCTCAAGAATATGTTGCATGTAGTAAATGCCCATTTCACTACGTAATCACTCCCTTCACATTTCACAGGAATAGAGATTATATCATCCTAAAGGCAGTCGCAAAAAAGACAAGCGGTTTAATAGCAGCATAGCATCAGTACATACATGTATAGGAAACATGAAAGAAGAAACGTCTCCTAATTAAATATCCCTGGGGCTAATGACTCTGAACCTGGCAAGAATGTAGTATAACAGGAACAGGTAACTACTGTACATCAACTCTACATTTTGATGTGGGGGGAGGACAGGGGAGGGAAGGCAAGAGGAACTAACTGGAAGATAAAATCACACACAGTATCTCTATATTCCTGATGTTCTAAAAATACATTGCACTGAAAAATCATTTGTCAAGGCAACCTTTCTGAGGCTAAAACCAAGATCAATGTGCCAACCAACAGTTTCCCACCATCATCTCATCTTGAGCATGGCTTCATCCTTCTCTTCCACAAACTAGCTCTTTACAAAACTGACCCACGCCACAGCAATCGCTGTATCTGGAGTTCAGGCAGCATGCCTTTCACCTGTTCTCACCTGATTTTTTAGAGCCATTTTATACATCTTACTTTCTCAGTCTGTCATTGCACGTTAGGCACTGGCAAAGACTATCAATTTTTTCTTTTTAATTCTACCATACAATTGTCAATCAGGTTTAACACAGTATTCATTTACCTTGGTCTCCTTAGTAGAAAACTCTGAGGAGTTGGAAATTTTCATAGACTTTGACCGGTGGGACTGCCGCCGGATAGAATCCTCTCGGGAGTATTTCACAGAACCCGAGGTCCTCACCCGTACCTTGCTGGTACTCTGAACGCTGTTCACACCAATCATTTCGAGGGTCAGCTGGGGAAGGGGTTTGGAGAAACAAAAAGGCACTTTCCAACTGCTGCACGGCTCAAATGCTGGAGGAACTCTGCAGGGTTGTGCCTGAGCAGCTCCGGAGCGCCCCGTGAATTAGCGTTAGCTTAAGAAGCACCAGGCTGCCTCCCCCAGCATCTTTAACTACCCCGTTTGCAGCGAGTCTGATTGTTCCAGGCACAGCTCACGTCACTGGCTGCAAAGATGGGGAAAAAAATGCAATCCCACCCCTGCTACTCGTCTCTCTTTTACTTATACACACACACACACACACACACCACACGCTGGAACAAATGGCAATTGGCCAGGCAAGCAATTCATTAACATTCCAAATAGCAACACTATTTTTCTTGTGATATTGTGCAGCAAGCTCATTAATGTTACCAACAAAATAGAGATACCACTAATAAAATTCTTGAGTAATCTGCAAGGTACCATGTGGGGTGGGAACTGAACTAAATTTCCAAAAGGGGGAGGGAACCCCAGAAAAACAAAAAAAAAACAACTGATGGACATCAAAGGTTCAATCAATTTACAGGCTAGTGACAGGATGGGTGGGCACAAAGGCATCTCAGCGACCATTTATTTTCCACTCTTTCTTGTTCCAAGCCACACAATACTAACAGCAATTCAAATTGTTTTGTTATTTTGAAGAATTAAATGTTTATGACCTTAGATTGCTACAAACAGATATTTAAACAGGAACTGTGTCAGCTATATGGCAAATCCAGAATGAAGATGTTTTCCTATCTCCTTATCACACTGAAAAGTTAAGGAAAAAAAAAAGTAGGTGAGCACAAGTTAACTTTAAGTACGGCTTACAGTGAGACCAATAAAGCTAACTCAGATCAATAACGAGCAAGAAACTTTTCCAAGAGCTATAAATGCTCTGTTAGGGTACCAAGGAGCAAGCAACCTCCTGTATTAGAATTACAAATTGGTGATTACTAGAAGGCAAGATAATTTTGGTTCCTGATACATAAAATTTGGAGCAGAATTCTCAAGACTGCAATGCCTCACTTATCTGGCATTGCAGGGGTAGAGGGTCGACCCCATAAACATATTTTCCAGATAGAGGAAGTTTTAGTGATCATATAAGTAACAAAACTTAAAAACAGTTTGTAAAAACCAATCTAGGAGGGAAGTGCTGCCTTGCGCCAGCCCACTCCCCAAATCTGAACTTCTCCTTGATGTCTGTGGATCACAGGTTTTTTATAGTATATGATATGGCCAGGTACTCATGTTCTTGAGTGCTGTTCAGGTATGTAGGCTAGTCTCGTCTACTGTCAATAGGCCCGGCCAGACAGGATTTTTTTTTTTTTTTTTTTTGGTGTGCTTTAGGTGAAAGTTTACAGCTCAGGTTAGTTTTTCATACAAACATTTATACACACATTGTTATGTGACCCTAGTTGCTATCCCTATAATTTGACAGCACACTCCTCCTTTCCATCCCGGATTTCTCGTATCCATTGAATCAGCTCCTTCTCCTTTCTGCCTTCTCATCTCGCC
>NW_004444026.1:5034371-5067301 GCF_000243295.1 Trichechus manatus latirostris | reverse complement strand
GGTGAAAGTTTACAGAGCAAATTAGTTTCTCATTAAACAATTAATACACATATGGTTTTGTGACATTAGTTGCCAACCCCGCAACATGTTACCACTCTTTCCTTCTTGACCTTGGGTTTCCCATTTCCATTCGTCCAGCTCTCCTGTCCCCTCCTGCCTTCTTGTCCCTGCCCCTGGGCTGGTGTGTCCACTAAGTCTAGTATACGTGACAGAGCTACGTGTGTTATTGCTTGTCTTATAGGCCTCGCAGACAGGATTTTTGAGTTTTGTGTGTTTTGTTTAAACCTCATGTGACGTACTCCCTTGCTCCCTCCACTAGATGCCCTCATGTTCCATCTCCTACCCTTGAAGCACCTGATGCTTCAACTCTACCATAAGCAAGGCAGAGACATTAGTTTTGGTAGAGTTCTGTCTAAAATAATAATAGATCATAGGCTTTGGAAGATCATGGGGCTCTCTCTCCTTTAAGAATGTATGGAGTTTAGAGACTATGATACCATCTTGGCTACTTAAAGGTAAATTGTTTTCTTTCCCCAGGTAATTGAAGATACGGAATATTCTTTAGAATTAAAAAAAAAAGTTGGTAGTGACTTTCTGCTTTACAAAGCATGTTCTAAAGGCATAAAAATGATGGTACTATAACAATATGATAAAGCTGATCATTTAAAATATACATGATTATAACTTAAGCTTATGATGATCCTATAGGCAAATATCTCCATTTGATACAAGTAAGCCTGAGGTGGAACCCATAAAGGAACTAACAGCAGAGCCAAGATAAAAAATTCAAAAGATACTGTGTAAAACACACAAAACCCAACCTCAGTGTGGTTATAAATACAGAGCACTGGTTTAAAAGAAACACATCTTTTGGCTATTTGCCAGTCACTAAAATGAGGAGTTTGAATATGTCTCCTGATGAACTTAATTTTCTTTTCTCCACCAGAAAAGTAAAATAAAAAAGAATGAAAACCATGTGTTAGCATATACAGAAATGGAATCTGTTATACAACTTCATTTCTGGAGGTTTAGCAGAAATATGCTGTTAAAAGCTTTTATCTTCACCCAAAGACTGTCCAACTGGCATTATTATTCCTGTGCCGTCACTAGTAATAACAACTTTCATCTGTTTAGCACCTTTTACTTTACAGTAGTAACATACATTATCTCATTTTGATTCCCAACTTAACAATTTTGTGAGGTGGGTTGTGAGGTGTTATTACAATCCCCACTTTACAGAGGAGAAAAGTCAGCTCAGCAGCACACGACAGAGCCGGCATTCAAATCCTCACTTAAACCATACAACAAACCACATTACTTCTCGCATGCTACAACCAAAGACCAGACCTGCTCTTGCCAAGTTGATTCTGACTCGTGGCAACCCCATGTGACAGTGAAGAATTGCATAATGGGGTTTTCTAGGCGGTAATATTCACAGGAGCAGATCTCCAGGTCTTTCTCCCACGGAGCAACTGGGTGGGATCGAACTGCCAACCTTTACGTTAGCAGCTGAGCACTCGACCATTGTGCCACCAGGGCTCCTCATGGCGACTAGGCCAAAAAAAACCAAACCCACTGCCGTCAAGTTGATTCCGAGATCTCTTTATTTCAAGTTAACGCATTAGACTGTCATTTCTCCTTATCACTCATATAGAACATGAGCTTGCCTCCTTTCTGAAGCTTTCCTGCATTATGCCTCATTTGCTGTCCTTTCGCCTGGAACTCTGTTGTCCCCACCAAAGACATACACCTTTCCCCCACCAAACCTACACACAGCTGGTTTCTCATTATTCAAGGTTCAGCTTAAATGCTACCTTTCCAAAGAGATCTTTTCTGACCACTAAAATAGCTACCACATCCCAGTGGTTCTCCATCATAACCCTATCTCCTCATCGGCACAGCACTTTTTGCTGTCTGAAATCATCTGCATCTCAGAGCCTACAACAGTACCTGGTAAACAGCAGGAGTTCAATGACAACTTGTTAACTACTTAAATATACAGTAACTTCCTCTTCTCTGCTGTATTTCATGTCAGTAAACTTTCTCCTTAGAAGAAAATTTAGCATAATTTTTATGAAAAATGAATACAGTAAACACATAATTTCTTTTCTAACTGTACAAAAAAGCATGCAATGAAATTTATGGTTGCCTCCTACATCAGTGGCCCAGCCCATCTGCCCAGAAATAAGCACTATCAGTTCCTTATGTATCCTTCAGTGGTAAATCAGCTATACACTGTGTGTGTGTGTGTGTGTGTGTGTGTGTGTGTGTGTGTGTGTGTCTGTGCATGTTCCTTTTATTATAGGCTACAAAAGTATGATATAGATTCCTTCTGTTCCTGCTTTTTTCCTTAACAATATATCAGAGGAAGATTCTACATCAGCACACATAAAGCTACCTCACCCTTGTTCACTGCTGCATAATATTCCAGTGACTGGATATATCATATTTTGTTAAGGTCTTATTATTGCATGGAGTCCCTGAGGGGGACAAACAGTTAAGTTCTCAGTTGCTAATCAAAAGGTTGGCAGTTCGAGTTCACCCAGAGGCACATCAGAAGAAAGGCCTGACTATCTCCTTCTGAAAAATCAGTCATGGAAATCTTATGGACTCATCCCTGAGGTCACCTTTTAGCTAAATAGCAGGTTGGTTTGCAAAATAAAGAATTAACACCCATGGGTACTGTGCTCCTTTAAAATATCATCTATATGAGACCAAAGGGTCAACAATTAAAACAAAGGTGAATGTAAGGGCGAGAGAAACTAGATTAATGGAAACAAAACAACTAAAACAGAAATATTGAGAAGGTTCACAAATTGTGCAGAATGTAACCAATGTCACTGAACAATTTGTGTAGAAGTTGTTGAATGGGGACCTAAACTGCTGTGTAAACCTTCATTGAAAACACGTTAAAATATTTAAGGAAAAAAAAAGAAAAAGAAATCCTATGGAACACAGTCCTCCTCTGACACACATGGGGTTGCCATGGGTCGGAACTACCTCATCGGTAACTGGTTTGTTTTTCATTGCTACGTATTTACCTTGTTTACACTCTTCTGCCATGATAACGATGCAGTAAATATGCCTGCAATGTATCACACTTTAAACAACATTTAAATAATATGGTTTTCAATTGCTTTCTGAAGAAGCCTTATTTTCCTCCTACATTTATTTTATATCACCCACAGTCGTAGTGTCAGGTACATACGGGGTTCACAACTAGATTCGATATGCAATGTCCACTTCACAGACATATTGGACAGCCCTGTCCCACCTCATCCTGCTCTGAGGCCTTGATCAGTTTTAGACGTCAGCCAGCCTGTGCATACAGAACCTGCTTACTATGAAACAAAAGCAGACCTCCTGGAGAGCAGCAGCTGTTTAAAAGTACAAAATAACTTTCCATAAAAGCTTTAGCAGAAAATGAAGGTGACTGCCATATCAAATTGAAATTGTAGGGGAAATTGAAACTAGGCAAACTAATTAACTGGAAGGCTGGGAATCTATACCTCATCTTCTAATATTTTCTCTGACTGACAACAGTATTCAGTACATAAGCCCTAAAAGGCTTCTAAAAAGTGTTCCAGTTAATAGTCAACAGAAGTAGTCTCTTAACCTCTTAAGAGGTAGATTTCAAGCGAAATTAACTCAATTTATTACATCTGTATTTTCTGCCTACCAGGTAGCAAGTGCTGAGGAAAAACGACACTGATGAGACAGGGCTCCCTAACTTTGAGCAGCTCACCACTCATTTTGAGGGTATTGAGAGAACAAGGAATTCTGCTGCCATAATTATAATGATATCAACGGTCTGAAAGACTTGCAGACCCCAAATGAGATAGGCAGGAGAGCACCAATGATGCCCAGGCAGATACTTCCTCCTCTTTAAGAAAATGTCATGGAACCATTACCAGAAAAAGCTTAAGACCGAGTTATGAACTCTGGAGAGAAGCCAGAGTGGAAATGAATTACAAATATGATTTGTCCAGAGGTACACTTAACACAATACATAGAAGGTCTGGGGGAAGATGGAGTAGAGGGATGAGACGGTGAGAGGAACCCATCCTCCATTTATTTTTAGAACACTACAGTGGTTATAACCTTCACTTAAAAGAATTGCACGTCTTCACATTGGTTCCTTAGATTACGTTTGCTTATACCGAAACACGTAATAGAATGCAAAACTAGGAATTGGAAGCTAGGTGCTCCAGAGGCTTTCTGGCTATGACTGTCACATGGCCCCATATTTTCAAAAGACTGGTGTTACAAAGGTGCTAATGAATGGTTTCTTTTCTAGGCCATTCGACTGAGCTTAACCTCAACGACAGAGCTGCAAGGGGCCTGAGAAACATTCACCTTCAATCTCCTCATATTATAAAGACTCCTGAGACCCAGAGACATGAAGTGACTTGTCCAGGATCTCATAATTAATAAGTGACAGAACTGAGAATTGTGCCGAGGTTTCCTAATTTCTATTCAAAGTCATTTGTTTGTCCCCCCTCCCCAATGCTATTTGCTTCTTCTTGAAAGCTAAACATTCAATAGTCACACATCTTTTCAGGCTGCATTTTGCTTGCAATGGTTACCTTAAAAAGGAAAATTCAAAAACGATACCCAAAACCAAAACCCACTGCCGCTGAGTCGATTCCAACTCATAGCGACCCTATAGGACAGAGCAGAACTGCCCTATAGGGTTTCCAAGGAGCAGCTGGTAGATTTGAACTGCTGACCTATTGGTTAGCAGCCGAGCTCGTAACCACTGTGCCACCAGAGTTCTTCAAAAACAACGCAGAGAGATTAACTCCAGAAGTGAAATGGAGGCCAGCCACTCATGTAAGAACGGCAGAAGAGAGACCTGAAAAATCCCCTCTTCCAACAGTTTAGGAACTAGTCCACAAAAATATGTAAGTTTCCTGTGCCTGATGTGGCAGGAGTGAGTTATGTATCTTCACTCTCTAGAGTGCTATTCCTTTCCATACAGTAACATGACAGCAATACACCCTAAAGCTAATAGTTAACCTTCTAGAGAATAATATCTACTTTACTACAGTCGTTGAGAATAGATGGATACGAGCAATTTTAAATAAGAAAAATAGGTACAATGGATAAAGATCTACCCCCTGCTTATTTTCCCTGTCTTCTTACAGGTTTTCATAGTTGTTACTTCTCTAGTCTGGGGATCGATTTTGCACCCGAGCAGATGGTTGTAGTCTAACTTCTTCTAGCCATGCAGGTTCCTGATCCCTGGGAGATCCAGCCAGAGGGGGTCTCCTCTGCCCGACACCTGTGCTAAGAGACTCTAAACCGCACTCTCTTGTTGCCATGTGCCACCAATCTGCCACTTTGATGGATTAGACACACTTCCACAGTACTTTCCAAAACAGAACTAATTTCTCTCAAATTAGATACTGGCTATAATACCTGAGGAGCCCTGGTGGCATAGTGGCTAAGAGCTCAGGTGCTAACCAAAATGTCAGCAGTTTGAATCCACCAGCCGCTCCTTGGAAACCCTATGGGGCAGTTCTACTCTGTCCTAGAGGGTCATTATGAGTCGGAATTGACTCGATGGCAACGGGTTTTGGGTTTATAGTATCTGACTACCTTTTACCTGCTATTTGGTCCCCTATCCTTCAATCCCAGCCTACTGAGCAAGTTTCATGCCTCTTCCCTTTGTCTACTGAGCCCTTTTCTGAAGGTCTGATAATGCTGTCTTTGCCCATCTCTGCTGGACACAAAAGTGGAAAGTTTTGTCCAGCTGTGAGGCTATGGATTTCCTTGATTCATAAGTCACTGTCTAGAATGTACACCAAGTCCAATGTTAACGAGCAATCCCCATCTTTAGTAATCTGCAGTTGTAAGTCAAAAACCCTATGACTTGCTCAATCTATAAAGACATGTTCTCTCTCTCTAGCAGTCCTCAGTCTTGCTTGTAGCATCACATGCTTTTAGTTCCATCTGTTCCTCAAACATACAAAACAAAAAAAAAGGGGGGGGATCTTAAAATAGAACCTTATGTTTAAAATTAAATAACATTCTTGGGGTGGGGGGAACACTCTGTAAGGATGAAACAGTTCCAAAACTTGGAAAAATATTTTTCCCTCATGAACCACACTAGTAGAGTACGATATTTTAGACAAAGGTCACATATTAGATTTGCTATTTAAAAGTACATGAAAACACAGAAGGAAGGCTGCATCTGTGTGTTCGTAACACACATCTCTGCATAACTGACACTGTCAATTTCAGCTCAGACCTTTTCAGACTATGACATAGAACAGAAACACAAAACCTGGTCTTGAAGCTAAGCAAAACTTGGTATGGAGAAGGAGAAAACCTATCATGTATACTAAATTCTTCTTTATGTACCCTAAGATAGTACTCAACTTTCTACCCCTAAATAAATACAACCATGCAAATACAGAAATGGTACAACTGAAGAACCCGAAAAGCTGTTGTTCCAGATGAGTAAACCAGTAATTATACAGAAAAATCCGTGAAAGCCGGAACCTGTGTAAAGTGGAAACCTGGCAGAGAAGGAAAACTCAAATATCTTCCATTAATAGAGACTGACAGAAAAGTAGTAATACTGTATCCTGTCAAAGGCGGAAAACTTGCAAGACCTGGAAAAACAAGGTAGTCCCATTGAGTTTCAGCTCTCACAGGTTTCACTGTACATAAAATGGTAAGTGCTGAGAAAAGTGTTGTGCTCCTAACACTAATCCAATAAGCCCATTCATAACCATCTCTTTATAGCCACTTAGTGTCCATTCAATAAATATTCGTTAAGTACCTACTACATGCCAGGCATTGTTCTAAGAACAGTGGTACAGAAGGGAGTAAAACAGTTAAAGATACCCGGAGTTGTGGAGCTTCATACAAAAGCAGCTATTCTCTAGGTAAGAAACAAGGCCAACCAAAGTACATGACTCGCATTTTTTCCCCAAAAAAGATGATTTGTACAGACAGCCACTTTTTGCTGCCTCTATTTCATTTATCAGTTCATCTGAGAATCCTCTCAAACTACCAACATTTTAATTTTCATTTCTTTGATTGATTAGTTCATTTGGTAGTTTGGGTCACTTACTTGTCAGTTTCTATCCACCAACCAAACACACTGCTGTCGAGCCTGCTTCTATAAAGATTTACAGTCTTAGAAACCCTACGGAGCAGTTCTACTCTGTCCTGTAGGGTCACTGTGAGTTGGAAATGACTTGATGGCAGTGGGTTCTCAGTGCAGTGCCCTGTGTCTAAAAGATGAGCTCCCCTCCTGGCTCTCACTGATCAGGAAGCCCCAGTGACCCTGCTTGTTCCAAGATTTTTGTCAGTTACTGGGCAAGTGCAGCCAGTCCTGGTAAAGGCCAGATTGGGCAAACTCCTCCCAGCCAGTCCACGAAAAACAAACAAAAAAACCAAACCTGTTGCCATGGAGTCGACTCTGACTGATATGAACAGCAGATGAACCAATCCTTTAGCAGACTGCAACCTAGTCAATCATTTTGGGGAGAATTACAAACCCAGGGCCCAAAAGGCCACATAAAAGACAACTCATTGCACCAAACTCCCTTTCATAGTAGTACAGTTACTGAGTTATATTTCCTTGTGGAATTATTTTATTATGTAATTAATTAATGATCATTTGATCAATATCTGCCTCATTATAAATCCACTAGGAGCAGGAAACTGTTTTGCTTAAAATTCAATTCCCAGTGCCTGGCAGAGTGAATGAGAGAAATCAAAATGTTGAACAGAATTAAACAGGTGTCTTGTCATTTGCACTACAGAGCTTACAGTTACTCTTCTGTATCATCAAATGGTGACCATTTGAGTGAAATTAAATGAATGGTTTGAAATTACTAGGAACTGATAGACACTGAAGAGCCCTAGTGGTGCTGTGGTTGTTCTACCACTAATGTTAGGGTCAGTTTGTTATGGCTAGCTAACTAGCAGCAATATCTGCAGCAGGAAGTAGCTATAGAAGTAATATCAGTAGCAGCAGTTGTGTAAGTCACAAAACCCAAACCAAACCAAACCCGCTGCCGCCAAGTCGATTCCGACTCATAGCCACTTGTTAAGACAGAGCAGAACTGCCCCATAGGGTTTCCAAGGAGCAGCTGGTAGATTCAAACTGTTGACCTTTTGGTTAGCCTAAGTCACAAAAGGAGCTGCAAACATTAAGTTAATTTGGGGGCATTTTCTGTATCCAAACTTATCCTTGGCCTTTATTCTCAAAAGGACAGTAATCCAAATTGCCTATACTTCTCAGATTTTATTTTAGCTTCTCAAGCAGTAAGGTCTACCCAGAATTCCAGTCAAAAAAAAAAAAAAAGGGAACAAAGTTAAAGAACAATTTAAATTCCTACAATACCAAGGCTTTGTTCTGGAGCTTCAAAAGTTCATTTCCAGGGGGAAGAAAGGGAATTTAGATTGGTACCAGTTCAAGTAAATTACTAAAGGGTTTAGAAAAATCTTCGGCAAAATTCTGGAGTCTAGTCCATTCTGAAATATGCAAAGGCCATCTTATACATATCATAGGTTATCAGGTATTAGATGATCAACTTCTCAAAATGACTTTTAGAGGATATAGAGCTATTTCAAACACATTCCCCAACCTGCTCATTATATTACTGCTATCCCCCAACTGAGTTCTGACCAACATTTAAACAATGCTTATGAGCCAAGGAGTCCCTGGGAGGTGCAAATGGTTAACTCGCTCAGCTGCTAACCTAAAGGCTGGAGGTTCAAGTCCACCCAGAGATGCCGCCTGGGAAGAAAGGCCTGGTGATCTACTTCTGAAAAATCAGTCACTGAAAACCCTACGGAATACAGCTGTACTCTGACACACACGGGGTCATCATGAGTCATAGTTGACTTGACTGCAACTGGTTTTTTGTTTTTTAATTTTATTTTGTTGTTAGGAATATACATAGGAAAACAAACACCAATTCAACAGTTTCTACATGTATAATTCAGTGACATTGATTATATTCTCATTCTCATCCTCCTTTTCTGAGTTGTTCCTCCCACATTAACATAAACTCACTGCCCCCTAAGGTTCCTGTCTAATCTTTTGAGTTGCTGTTGTCACTCTGATGCCATATAAATAGTTCTTAAAAGAGTATAATGCTCAAGGCAGACAGTTTTTACTAGTTTAAGCTCTAAACTACTGTTTGGTTTTAAGAAGACTTCAGGGGATATTTTTGGTTTAAGTTTTTTTTGTTGTTTGTTTTGTTTTTTTGTTTTTATGAGCCAAACAGGCTCATGTTCAAATCTTGGCCTTGTCATTGACCAGTTGTATAACTTTGGGTAAGTTCTTACATTCTCTGAATGTCACTGAAAAACGAGGGGAAACATGTTGCAGTGGACATTTGTTGATGTTAGGCTTACCAAGACCAACTTTCTACTTTAAGGGAAACCACTGTGAGTCAGAGGTGAGGAGCAGATACTCCTTCTCCCTATAAGCTGGCAGCAAAGGTAAAGGCATATGACCTAAGCTTGGCCACTTGATGCTCCCAAGTGAGTGATGAAGACCCAGTGACACAACACTCCTGTTGCTGTGGTGGTAGCAGCTAGAGGATCCTAATGACACCTTTCCTTTGGGAACTTGACTTTTTTCCTCTGCTGTCAGCCTTTCTTGGTTTGAGCCTATTTTCCAAGTATGATCCTCAACAGTCTTCCCTGCCATTTTGTGAGCCACCTGATGACTGTCCAATAAATTCCTTTATTCCTTTTACCCTCAAGTAATCAAGGGTCATTTTTCATTTTTTGTAGCCAAGAATCCTGGCTGTTAAGAATGACACCATGGGATGGTGGGGAAGAAACACAGAAGGCCTTAACATTGCATCAGGTATGTAAGTGGAATACTGTGGTAGTTGCATAGTAACACTGGACCCGGATGCTCTGAAAGACTTGCAAATTTCAGATTTAAAACTACTACTATCAAAGTTACACGAGCCAATAAAGTAACTAGAGTACAAGCCAGGGTTTCATTCAAGTAACAAAGATTAAGAAGACAGTAAAAAGCCAAAACCAAACTCGTTGTCATTGTGTCCATTTTGACTCATAGCAACCCTATAAGGCAGAGGAGAACTGCCCCATAGGGTTTCCAAGGAGTGGCTGGTGGATACGAACTGCTAACCTTTTGATTAGCAGCCGAGCTCTTAACAACTACGCCACCAGGGCTCTGAAAATGATAGTGGTACCCACCAAATACTAAATCATCATCAATAAAACTTTCCTGTTCCTGTGCCTTAAACACTCATCTCCCCACCCCTACCCCAGCCCCACCAGCCAATTATCATCTGTTACCACCACCATGCCACCAAAACTCAAACCCACTGCCATCAAGTCGATTCTGACTCATAGCGACCCTAGAGGACAGACTAGAACTGCCTCATGGGTTTCCAATGCTGTAAATCTTTACAGAAGTAGACTGCCACATCTTTCTCCTGTGGAGTGGCTGGTGGATTAAAAAAACCGAACTTCTGGTTAGCATCTGAGCACTTCAACCACTGCACCATGAGGGATCCCTACCATCACCACAGAATTCCCCAAGTCTTTGGAGAAAACACTCAACAGAATTCAAATTAAATAATAAAAACAGGTCATTTCTTCAGATGAAAGCTTCTTTCACTCCTTACTTCAATAAAAAATGAAAATTATGCTGAAAAATTAAATGGTTTTCAAGTAGCAGTGTCCATTCAAGGGATCCTTGCAGCCGGCCACATGTGTGGTAGAAATTTATAACATCCAAAAAACACAACATTAACTTTTAGATAGGAGTCCCTGGGTGGTAAACGGTTAAGCACTCAACTACTAGCCAAAAGATCGGTGGTTCAAATCCATCCAGGGGCACCTCAGAAGTCAGGCCTGGCAATCTACTTCCAAAAGGTCACAGCCTTGAAAACTCTATGAAGCAGTTCTACTCTGATACACATGGGGTCACCATGAGTCGGATCAACTCAATGGCAACTAAAAACAACAATAACTTATAGATATTAAAAAAACAAACAAACAAAAAAACCTCAATACAACATTTTTAAAGAAGAAGAAACTAATACATGGAAAGGAAAAAACACAGGACATAAGATAAGTAGGATTAAATAGAGCCCAGGGCTAGGCCGTGCAATTTTCAAGTTCGGTAGGGCTAAAACAAGCCCTAAGAAGACTAAAGATCTCTAGCACAGGAAAAAGCTTCTTCACAAAGAACAGCAAGAACAAAAGGCTGATGAGAGATAATATTACAGTAACACTGAGATCTCAACTTGGGCTGACAAAGTGAAGGCTGACAATCTAAATTACATCTTAATATCTCTTGGAAGAAGCGACATACAGAACAGTCATTGCTACCGGACAGCCCAAAATGAGTGCAAGCATGAGGTAAGAACAGTAACAAGATAACAGCATCTTTCATGTCTTCTGTTATATATGTTATAAACAGAACCAGGTAATATATCAAACACCTTAGAAACAACTGGGCCTCTTTCACGTACTTTAGAAGACCCCTGAGGGATTCCACAGGCTGCCAACCAAAAAGGTTAGCAGTTGGGACCCACCAGCCGCTCCACGGGATAAAATGTGGCAGTTGGTATCCGTAAAGATTTATAGCCTTGGAAATCTTATGGGGCACGTCTAGTTTGTCCTACAGGGTCGCTAGGAGTCAGAATTGACTCAATGGCAATGGGGATAGATAATTTTTATCTATTTCCTTTTAGGGGCATTCTTATCATGTAATAACTGATACATATAAAATAATACATGTGATGTTTATGCAAGCTATTAAACATAATAATAAAAATGAAGATTCTATAACCTCTCCCACCCAATATGTGAAATAGATCATAACCATCACCATCAAAACTTCCTAGGGTCTCATCCCAATTGTTTTCTTTTTCCACTTTGAAAACAATTTGGCATTATCTTGATAAAGCTGAATTTTTCTACCTTATAGCCTGGCAGTTCTTCTCTCAGGTTTATATCCTAGAAAAACTCTTACACATGTACTCCAGAAGACAAGTTAAAAACGTCATTGTTTGTAACTGCAAACAGCAGCAAACATCTCAAAAAGCTAAATAAATTTTGGTAACTTCATAGAACAGAATAAAACAAACAAACTCAAATCCATTGCCATCGAGTCAATTCCAAGCCATAGGGACCCTATAGGACAGCATAGAGGTTTCCAAGGAACGGCTGGTGGATTTGAACTGCCGACCTTTTGATTAGCAGCCGTAGCTCTCAACCACTGTGCTGTATCTTTCCTATCTGTCAAGCTTTGTACGAGAAGGGAGAGGGTAATGAGCATTTCTGGGGTGGGCTTCCTACGTGTTCCTTCAGAAAGGAAGGGTACTCTTCCACCCTCAGGTAGTGCTGCTGGCTGATAGCTCTCAACTGTCAGCCCTCTCTGAGAATTATCCTGAGCTGAAGAGAGCTGCCTGGTTCAAGGGCACTGCCCCTTGGGAGGGATGCCTGTATCCAATGACCAGTCAATGACAGCCTGTCTGCCCTCCCAACTCAGGACAATTCTGAGGGACCACCCCAGCTTCAGAGGCTCACAAGGGATCAGCTGAGGCCTCTGCTGAGCCTGCATCACAGTCCAACTTCTCCCTCTGCCCAATCCTGCTTCCTTCCCTTGAATCCCTACCCAGTTTTGCTCCTGAGACTATTCCCTAATAAACTTCATACAAGCCAATTTTTAACTCAGAGTGTGCTTCCCAGAGACCTTACATATGCCAGAAACTTTACTAACATCATTTCATTAATCCTTATGACAAACTCTATTAGGTAGATGCTATTAATCCCATTTTATTAATGAGTTTCAGAGAACTTATCTAACTTGCGTAAAGTCATTTCAGCTAAAACAGGAACTTGGATTCAAAGTTCAATCTACTAGGATCCTAAAGGCAAATAAAAGTACACTGCCTTTAAAATATTCTTTAGTTCAGATACCATATATTTTAATATTTAAATATTTAAATATTTAATATTTAATAATAATCCCCAGGATTACCAAGGCTTCACTATATTACAATTATCACAATCACTCATCAAGTCACAATGAGCTTATTAACTTGTGACTACAATTTTAAATCGAAATACTTAATTTTTATTGAGCTAGTTCTAAGAAATCTGGCTCCACCACTTTCATTCATTCTGACTAGGATAACGGAGAGGTAGTGAGCCTCAAAAAGACCATCAGTAGTTTCAGGAAATGGTTTAGGGCAGGACTGTCCAATAGAAATATAAGGAAAGCCACATAAGTATTTAAAAATTTTCTAATAGTCTCTAAAACAAATAAAACGAAAAAGAGGTAAAATTAATTTTAATATTTTATTTAATCCAATCTATACAAAACATGACCATTTCAACATGAAATCAATATAAAAAATTATTAGGGAGATATTTTACATCCCTTCTTCTGTAGTAAGTCTTTCAAATCCCATGTGTATTCTGCATTCCCAGTACATCTCAATTAAGACACCACCTTTCAAGGGGCCAGTAGTCACATGGGGCCAGTGACTACTGGACTGGAAGGCACAGGCAAAGAAGAAAGACTAGGAAACAAACGGCTAAGAATGAGGTTGAGAATTTCCAGTATTTCTACCATCCATTCTCTCTCTAGATAACATTAAAAATACTTGAGAACTGATAAAACATCACAAAACAATTTCTCTCAAGTACGGAGACTGTTTCCTTGATGTTCTATTTGAACAAGAGCAGCTTGCAGAACGCTACTGAGAAGTTTGTTTGTTTGTTTTTTTAATAGTTTACTGAAGTATGAAGTCTATGATGGTCCATAATAACAAAAACATTATTTCTTTGCTATCAGAAGTAGACTTTGGAACATTTTGTCTTCTAGAGTATTCGTATAATTAAAACAACAAAAAAAAAAAAGGCTTTTATAGTGTTCTAAGTAAGGAACAAAGTACCTTCTCTCCTTCTTTGTCTTAAAATCCCCAGAAGGCCACAAAGCTCTGCCACTGCCTAACTGAGTGACCTCTCAACATTTTATAACTACAAGACAGAGTCTGACCAGTAAATTGTGAAAATTAACTAAAATTCTCAGTTCATTGCCATAGAGTTTTTCCCTGAGAAAGTTTTCAAAGAGTTTGACTATTGAGGTAAACTCAATAATGCCACCCCCCCCCCAAAAAAGACTTCCACGACCTAATATCCCAAATCTATGAATATCTTACCTGGAAAAGGGGACTTTGCAGATATGATTAAGGCTTGAGGTGGGGAGATTATCCTGGATTATATAGGTGGGTCCAGTATAAGGATCCTTATTAGAAGGAGGCAGAAGGATCAGAGAGAAGGAGATGTGATGACAGAAGCAGATGTCAGACAGATGAGAGAGACAGAGTCAGAGATAGAGAGATTTGAAGATATTACATTGTTGGCATTAAAAATGGCGTAAGGGACCACGGGCCAAGAATGCAGGTGGCCTCAAAAAGCTGCAAAAGGCAAGGAAGTAGATTTCTTCCCTCGAGCCTCCAGAAGGAGCATAGCCCTGCCAACCCATTTTGGACTTATGACTTCAAAAACTGTAAAATAATGCATTTGTGTTGTTCTAAGCCATTAAATTTGTGGTAATTTGTTATAGCAACAAGAGGGAACTAGTATACCTACATATCATACAAATTTCATCTAAGATGCTTATGTCTATATGGCTTCTTTATCAGATGTAAATTGTACTGATTTCCAACTTACCACATGAGTTTCAATAAAAAATAGCATTCACTTTTTCTAGAAAATATGTCAATATATTTAAATTTTAAATTAATTAATAAGGAATGGCAAGTATATATTAAAATCAATGCCATCTGGAAGCAACTGAAGACTGAGAAGAAACCCCACTCAACCAAGGCACAAGGAAATGGATGAAAACATTACTTGGTAGGGACAGACAGCTGTTTGTCAACCAAAATCCATTCTCCCTCTCAATAGTACAGGGTTGTTGCTGAGAACATCCAGAAACTAGGATTCCCAGCCCTTTTGCTGCTAAGTTCCTCCCAATGGAATGTGAATGGAGGAATGTGTGCCATTTCCGGGCCAAGCTTTTTAAGAACTGGGTGTTTTCCGCCTAAACTCTTTCCTCTTTCACAGATTAGATACAGAAAAACTAAGCAAGTCCTAGGGGATGGAAGCTACAAAATGGAAACAGGCTGCTATGTTTCTGCAATGAAGAAAGCAGACTGCTCACCAGAACAAGTGGGTATGCAAGAAATAAACCCTAGCTGTGTTTGACCCATTGAACAACTGGGGATCCATTTATTATAGCAGTTCAGCCTACCCAACTGATACACCTAGTCACAATTAGTAAAGAGAACTCAACATTTGGTTCTTGAGTTTACTTTTGTGATGACAATATAAGCCAGGTGGTAAAAACTGCACATTTATTATTTCATGACTTGACTAATCCTCTACTCCCTTGTTCAAATACCCAGATTAAAGACAGTTTCATTAGAAAATGTTTTTGGTAAATTTGGTAAAGATTTTGGGTAGCTTAAAGACTACTAAACAAAATTTGATAAGAAAAAATAAAAGGGATTCAAATGGTATAAAATATCAATCAATCATAAGAAACTTCTAGATAAGCATGCTGGGATATGGGATGGGTAGGTGGTAAGGCTGGGAAAAGAGCCATGGGTAGTGAGTTTTAATTATTTCCATTTTTAAACCAATGGTTCTTCCTAATACCTCCAATGGTCTTCCCTAGTACTACACTGGAGCCCTGGTGGCCCAGCAGTTAAGAGCTCAGGCTGCTAACCAAAAGGTCAGCAGTTTGAACTTACCAACTGCTCCTTGGAAACCCTAAGGGACAGTTCTACTTTGTCCTATGGGGTTGCTATGAGTCGGAATCGACTCGACAGCACACAACAACAACAGTACCACACTGCACAAATCACAATGAGGCCCTTAAAAAAAAAAATTCAAGTCATAGATTATGCTTTTATTTCTTCCTTTCTTATTAAGCCCAGGATGTGCTGGCAAATGGTTAACTTTTTTTTTTACTTATCCTCAAGTGTAAAATTTTTCCCACAGGCAGTTAATCATGATAAGATTCCTAGAAAAATCTGATAACGTGAGGCTTCCTCATTTGCAAAGGCATTTGAAAGAACCTTGTTTCAGTCAGACCTTGTATCATTTTCTAGGCCAAGAATTATGGAAATGGGACTTGAAATTAGCAATCATCTTTTGTGGTTCTCAAATTAACATTAAATGTGATATACCTTTTAAAAACAAAAATGAGACAATAACGCAACAACTCTCCCTGTTTCCCTTTGAAAACATATTTCCTAATTTAGTAATTTAATTAGATACAGCTTAAAAGGTACACAAAGTCCAATAGTTTATTATATAGGCTGCAATGACATATGAATATTTTATAGATTCTCAAGAATGAGTCATCAAAAGAGTATGTATTTCTATTAATAATAGGAAATATGATGTACTTTCTAGAATATAGTTGCTTCCTTTCAGACCAGGTTCTTAAAGAAGGTATAAAAAACACCATTTAATCAGTGTGAACACAGGTTAGAGGCGATATTCCATGCCTATCATCTTAAACCTTTTTGTGATACATCTAATAACCTGAAAACTATGTTTGAGAAAAAAGAACAATTTGCTTTGGGAGCTTAGGGTAAGCAGAAGCACAGCTTAGGTCATTTGGCAGGCCTCCTGTAGGTATCTGAATTTTATCATAAAAAAGAATTACTTACTTCTGAATCACCTTTATTTTATAAAATAAGAATGTTTAAAAGGCCCCTCCCCCTTCCAAAACAAAACAAAAAACCTGAGTCAGATACAGAAAACAATGCAAAAAAGGCAATTTCGTTTTTATTTCAGAGAAAAATAAAATAAAAAAGTAATTTGCCCAGGGCCTCAAAGCAAGGGAAAGGCAAAACCAGGAGCACAGGAGAGGTCAAGCCTCTATAGGCTCCAAGACAATGTGTTTCCCACTGTCACACTCTTTTTCTTCTGACAGTTCCTTTCTTTCTTTCCTTCTAGCTCTAAGGAAACTGTAGAACA
The DNA here is from genome assembly GCF_000243295.1 of Trichechus manatus latirostris. NCBI lineage: Eukaryota > Metazoa > Chordata > Mammalia > Sirenia > Trichechidae > Trichechus > Trichechus manatus. Next base: position 5,050,276 of record NW_004444026.1, on the reverse strand, counting down.
GAAAAAGTGCTGAAAAGGTTCAGAACACCTGAGTCAAGCTGAAGTGATTACCTCGTCCAGCTATACAACCTTGGAAAAGTCATTAACGTCTCCAGGCCTCAGTTTACTCATTTGTACAGAAGGTATGACCTTCTCAGGTCCTTGCAGAATTACAACTCTAAAATTTGATAAAAAATTTTTCTCTTAAAAGCTTTAACGAAAAGTATTTTTTGGTCACAGGAAATTATGTATATTTTCAATTGGCATAAATAATTTCATTAAAAAAATACCTTGTATTTTCACCAAAAAAAAGCTTGAGAAGTTAGAGGGTTGACATGTTGTGGGGTTGTTAACCAAGGTCATAAAACAATATCTGTACTACTGTTTCATGAGAAACTATTTGTTCTGTAAGCCTTCACCTGAAGTACAAAAAAAAAACAAAAAAAGAAAAAAAAAAAAACATACCTTGTTCAGCTTGCTACAAATTTTAAACCCATATACAGTAACCTATTTTAACAAGCCCTTATGTGAAGCCCACACAATTTAAAACCTAGCATGTATCAAGGAACCTCTCATACGAAAGAATTATTGATTATCAACAGAGTACAGTTGATCATTTACATTACAGCCCAGTTAAACCAAATGTATGTATGCTAATCTCATCACATACATTAAGTCCTTTGTTGTAAAAAGAAATGAAAAAGCGGCTTCTTAGTAGCTCACAACACACATATTTGAGAAAGACTATTTGAAAACTAAGGTTCTTGACATAACTAGGACTTCTGACTAAGGTCTAGGTCAAATCCCTCCTTGTTGTGACTCCGTGTTGTATTTCTAAAGACAGCTTCTGTCACACAAGGCAGACTGTCACCTCTATAAAAAAATTCCACTGTATGTCTGGGGTCTTAAAAGCTAGCAAGCAGCCATCTAAGATGCATCAATTGGTCCCAACCCACCTGGAGTAAAGGAGAATGAAGAACACCAAAGTCACAATGAAATATTAGCCCAAGAGACAGAAAGGGCCACATAAACCAGAGACTGCATCATCCTGAGACCAGAAGAACTAGATGGTGCCTGGCTACCACCAATGACTGCCCTGACAGGGAACACAACAGAGTCTCTGATAGAGCAGGAGAAAAGTGGGGTGCAGAACTCAAATTCTAGTAAAAAGACCAGACTTAATGGTCTGAGACTGGAGGAACCCCAGAAAGCATGGCCCCTGGACTCTCTGTCAACCCAGAACTAAAACCATTCCTGAGGTCAACTCTTCAGACAAAGATTAGGTTGGACTATGGGACATAAAATGATACTCGTGAAGAGTGTGCTTCTGAGCTCATGTAGATACATGAGACTAAATGGGCAGCTCCTGTCCAGAGGCGAGATGAGAAGGCAGAGAGGGTCAGGAGCTGGTTGAATGGACACGGGAAATCAGGGGTGGAAAGAAGGAGCATGTTGTCACAGTATAGGGAGAGCAACTAAGGTCACATAACAATGCATGTATAAATTTTTGTATGAAAGACTAACTTGAATTGTAAACTTTCACTTAAAGTACAATTAAAAAAAATTCCACTGAACCTTTGACCTTGATACAAGTAGTTCTACAGAAAAATGCAGTTTTACCTACTCTACTCTGCTAAAGAAAGAGCGTGCCGTTGGAAATAGCCGATGTTAAGAAGAGATTATTACAGGTGTTTAGACAAAGTGTTAAACATGTGACTTTACTAGCTAAGCCATGCCCTTAAACCCCCTAAAGAATTTTTTTTTTTCCAACCCCTTTACAGTGTTCTGTATAACTATATTTTAAATGTTCCAGGAAACTTATGGGTCAGCCAAATTCTGTCACTTAGAGCCATCCTTGGAAAGAAGGGCCAACTCCTGCAAAGGTACTCAACTGAGACCTTGTCACCTACAAATATGTGAACGTTCACCAATCAGAAATGCCTCAGCTGTGCCCCTCCCCTTACTTGCTGTTTTTTCCTTCATACTTTTTTTTTTTAAGTTATATAACAATGCTTAATCAGATTTTCATGAAGTTGAAAAAAAAAGTTTTCCTTAAATTCTTCAAGGATTTGGACTCTGAGGTGGATCAAGATTTTACTTTTCAAGGAAAAGTTTAAGTCAAACTTCTAAGAACACAAGTAAGTAAAATTTTGTCATTTTTGTTGGTATAATTATCCACAAAAAAATAGATCCCCACAGAGAGAATTCCCTTGGAAGTAGAATCCTTAGTTAAAATAAAAAACACACGACTGACTTCCACAGAAGACTGGGTGATGACAGCAATGGATGCTATTTCCCAATGGGCAGTTGCTTTTCTAAGTAAAACAACATCAGTGTGTTTTGAATCAGAATATATAAGACTAAGCCTGAAAATTAGTTAGGAAATCTGGCATTTGAAAATTGTGAATAGAAATGAATACAGTTGAATCTTAAAGCAATCATTTTCAAAATTTGGTCTGAAGTATATCGACAACTACTTTCACAATAATCAAAGTACTTTTAACCCTAAAAAGACTGCAACATCACTGATTTGGTCCTAAAACTGTGGCACTGATTTAAAAAAAGGGCTGATTCACCAAAAAGAAAAAAGAAACTTCCTAGCAGATAGGAGCTTATTAAAACAAAAAGACACCAAAAAGATGAAAAAGCAAAAAAACAAAGCAAAGCATAGTGTACCAAATGTTGCTTCCTAATTAAAAGCAACAAATTTTTATCTTCTCTTCAAACATTAGTGCTTCTGAGACTGTTTGGCAGCTAAAAAGTGAGAAAAGTAGCAGAGTTTCACAGAATACTTAACATACTTTACTGCCACTGATATAAAGATTATTTCCTTTATTCTAGACATTTATTTCTCTAACAACAATTTCCCTTTACCGCAAAAGGACCAGTTCTGGAAAGATGAACTTGGATAAAGGAGAACCTTACATAAAGATTATAAAGAAAAATAAGGGAACCTCAGTGCTTTCTCTTCTTTCTTTGAGCTTCTCGGTCCTGTTCGGTTACTGAGAGACCTATCTAGTTCTATTGCTTCCATTCTCTTCATTACACCCCACACAACTAAAATGTCTTTGTACAATATACTAGTCATAAAGTCTCTGTCTTGCTTAGGATTTAAACACTGAGAGTAAAAATATGCCACAAGTAAAATGAAAAGATAAACTAGAAGGAATATAACCAACATATATGGTAGATGAAAGTAAAATTTCTTTAAAATATAAATTTTAGAGATCAATTAGAAAAAAAAAGAGTATCTCAATTTTTAAAAAAATTGGGAAAAAGCAGTAAACAAGCAATTCAAAAATGAAGAAATACCAATGTTCAATAAATATGAAAAAAGTCCAAATTAACTTATTAAAAAATCTAAAATGAGACAATGAGATACTATTTTCTTCTGGCAGACTAGCTCAGAAATAGTTCAGAATAGCCTTTTTGGGGGACAATTTTGTAATACAAATAAAAAACAGTAAAAATATGCATCTGATCTTTGATTCAGTACTACTTCTAGAAATTTATCCTACGAAAATAACTGAAGAAATGGCAAAATGTTTAGTATATTACACAGTTGTTTAAAATATAAAAAAGGTGAAACAATCTAAATGTCTACTAATAAGAGATTGGTTAAATAAATTACAGTACATATGATAAAATAGAGGCATTAAAATTATGTTGAAATACATATTGATACATAAAGATTTTTAAAATCTAGTGAAAAAAGAAAATACAAACATTTAAATATGTGTGTATCTATATTTATATTGAAAAAGTCTTAAATGTCTGGATGATCTTCTTTGGGAAGGGGTGAGTATATTTTGCCTGCGGAAGGAAGTGACAATGTGGTTGCTCTATTATCGTACCTAAGTGTAATTTGCATGTGGAGAAAGGGAATGAATATTTGTGATCAAGATTCATAGAGGGTAGAATTTTTCACAAACATCCATCACCATCCCTACACCCAAGATTTTCCAGGGAAATTGTTCTACTCCACTATGTAGACCATCGCCACAAAACTTGCTTTGGCCAATGGAATATAAAAGGATACAATTCATGCTACATTCTAGCATTCCAGTGACAACTTTAAATGCATTATGTGATTTGGCTCAGCCTCTCCTGTTTTTCCCCTCTGCCACAAGAATGGGCCTGTCCCACCGAGAACTGCTCCTTGAGGCTGGATAAATGAGAAGCTACCTGGAGCAGACACAGCCACAGCCACCAAAATGTAATGGGAGAGAGAAATCAATACTTGTTTTAAGCCATTGAGATCTTCGGGCTTGTATATTACACAGCAAAGCTTTTCAATAAATATATAAACATAATGCTATTCTGCATAATGTCATTATGGAAGAAAGTTTTTCTCGTTTTGCTTATCTGTACTTCCGAATTTTTCTACTACAACTCTGTATTACACAAACACAAACTGGTTCAAAAAAAGAAACAGGATAGCTCAACAAGCTAGAAGGAAGTGACTTTTAACTTGACTGAAAATGGCACTATATCCGAAGAAACAGTTGCTGTCAGCCATTTTTCAGCCAAGGAAGAATAGCAAGAGTCATACAGACAAGCACTGGCAGCGCCCAACTGTGCATAGCCCAGGGAAAAAGAGCTTTAGCTAATGAGCTTTGATGTATTTTTGGTCCAACTGGCAATTTCCTAGTGTGGAGATGGATATAGAAGCTCTAGCTAAGGAACTAACATTTGTGGTCCGTTGGCAAACTCCTAGAAGCCCTGGTGGTGCAGTGATTAAAGCTCTCAGATGCTAACCAAAAGGCTGGTGGTTCGAACCTACCAGCCACTCCACGGGAAAAAGATGTGGCACTTTGATTCCATAAAGATTTACAGCCTTGGAAACCCTATGGGGCAGTTTTACTTTGTCCTGTAGGGTCACTATGAGTTGGAATCAACTGGATGGCAGTGGGTTTGTTTGTTTGTTTTGCAAACTCCTCCCCATTAGAAATGGCTACATCAAGCTGCCTTAGCTCAGTGATGTTAACCATTCAATTAACCTAACTCCCTGTGTCCTGATGCCATACCAGCTAAGTAACCTTATGAATATTATACAGTTTCTTTGTAGTTTTACCTATTGGGAAAGATGGTGCTGGTTAAAGGGGCTTAGATAAAATTTACTTAATAAATTGGCATCTCTTATTTTTAGAAGGGAGAGAGAAACAACAATGTACAAAGATTCCTAGATGGCACAAACAGTTAAGTGCTCGGCTACTAACCAAAAGGTGGGTTGTTCAAATTCACCCAGAGATGGCTCAGAAGAAAGGCCCGGCAATCTACTTCCAAAATATCACAGACATTAAAAATCCTATGAAGCCCTGTTCTAGTCTGAAACACATGGGGTCGCCATGAGTCAGAATCGACTAGATGGCAACCGGTTTGGTTTGGCTCAAACTTCAAGTGTGTATGACTCTTTCCCTTCACATGAATACAAGCCCCTTGAAGTCTTCTATATTCTCCACAACAACAGGTGGGTAACAATCCTCAAAAAATATTTTTTGGAACTGATCTGACCAAATCTGGCAGTTTTAGGGCAGGGTTTATCCCTGCTTATCTTAACAGACTGAAGGTTGGGGATTTATGGCTGGCAAGCCAGCAGCGAAGATACTTACGACTACTGCCAGGTAGACTGCTGAGCAGCTTTCATAAATTATCTCATGAAAACAAAAAGTACAAGAGTATGAGACAAAAACTATTATCACCCTCACATTCCAGATGAGAAAACAAGGTTCAGGAGACTAAAAACATTGCCATGGTTATAAGGGCATAAGAGCTGGGATCCAGAGCTCATCTGCTTAGTCTTATGCTATTGCCTCTTATTAATTTTGGCTCATTAAAATAATGTAAGACTCACTGGAAATGTAATAAGATAGGGAAAAATTATACTCCTCACTGAAAAAGTACGGTATGAGATTGGAAAGTTTGAGATGGAAAGTAAGAGACCCTTAAAGAGGCATGCTTGAATAAAAACAGACAGATAACAACTTGCCTTCTAAGGAGGGTCACAGTGATGGTAGTTTTGTTTGGTCAAGCAGGACATGAAAGGTTGGGGCCAGAGCTAAATTGCTCAGGACAACAAAGGGGACACTGGGCATTGCCACCTACATTCTCCTTATCTACTCTCACCCCAAGGAGTAAACAGCATTTCTTCTAAAGAAATCCTGGACAAATATGTAAAGAATACTTATATTTGTATTAGTTTGGCAGGGTTGCCCCAGTATGGCTCTGGAGGTAGGGTGAAAGTAGAAGACAGACAGCCAAAAAACCTGTTGCCATCAAGTCGATTCCAACTCATAGCGAGCCTACAGGACAGAGCAGAACTGCTCCATAGGGATTCCAAGGAGCGCCTGGTCAATCTGAACTGCCGACCTTTTGATTAGCAGCCATAGCTCTTAACCACTACACCACCAGGTTTTCCCGAGACAGAGCAAGCATGTCTAATTTATAGTTTGGATGGGACTCACTTTTAATCCTCAGACTTATTTTTCCTTCCTACTTTGCATATAAGACAAAGAGAAAAGAACATATAGGGCATATTTAGTAAAACCCTTTTTTCCCTATTTGTAAAATAGGGATGGTAATAATAGCAAGTCCTTAACACTGTATCGAAAGGCTTAAATAGGGGACTGCAGTAAAGCATCCAGCATAAGCTTAACACAGGAGTGACCTATTTCTCTCTCCCCACCTTCTACCTGCGTGGGTATGCAGCATGTCTTCAGATGTCAGATCCAAGCTCCGGGCTTTAAAAATTAATAAGTCTCTCTACAGACACATTTCTAACATTCACTCTTAGAAGTATCTATGGGTGGAGCCATTACTGTTGCGTCATATGCCATCTAGTTGTTCTCCATCGTTTTTCAAGAAGTTTTTACCTCAACCTTCAGTAATAAAATTTTCATGATTCAGTACATACAAAAGATACACACATATGTATATGAAACAGAAGTTTCTATGTATCATGTACTCCATTTTCTATTCTATTTAAATAGAAGAAATGCTAATCACATAGCACTAGATTAATTTCATGATCCATTAATGGTCACATTCTGAAACTTGGAAAGCAGTGGATTAGATTCTAGAACATTTTATTAATGTATTTACATACATATTGGTTTATTGTTCATCTACAAACTCTTAAAGAACAAACGATATTTTGCTCTTCTTTGAACTATCCCTTCAGATGTTCAAGAAAGGTTAAGTGCTCTACAAACTCTAAGCTACCTGACTTGTAAACTGACAGTAATTTTAAAATGTAACTTATTTTTAGAGACTAGAACTGTTTAGATTTAGTCTCACATGGTAACATACCATTTTTTTTTCCTTAAGGAAAATCACTTGATAATGTTTCCCAAGCACAGATACCAATGTTCTGTCTCAATCACTTATTAATCACACACTGCTCTTTCACTGGGCCCCATTACGGTCTTCCAGTTTGTTCTTATCTCAACCCTCCAGTTAGCTACCAAAAAACTAGAGTTGGAGCATAAGTTCATTCAGTAAATATTTACTGAGAATCTACTACATGCCAGGCATTGTTCTAGGAAGGAACGGTCACAACGGTGAGCATGCAAAGCATCTACCCTCACAGAGCATATATTTTAGTGAAGAGGCAACCAATGAATGAAGAAACAGATGCGTTCATTGTTTTGGGTTGGTTTAACGGCTATGAAGAACACAGAAGTAAGACAGAGTGTAACGGAGAGGGTGGGTAAGTGCATTTTAGAGGGTAGGCATGGCAGGAGCATTGGTGAGGTTTCAAATGCAGAGAACAGAAGCTACTCTAGCTAGTCTAAGAATGTGATTTATCAGGTATTAAATAGTTTACAGACACTGGAAAGGCTGAAGAAAAAAATTCTAAGTTGAGTTTCTTCTAGGAAATAACCCCAAAGCTTACTGCAGAACTGGGATGCTAAGGGGGCCGCTGCCCTTGCCATGCCTAGGAACCTGCTGCACCAAAACCACCTTGCCTCTAACATAATCAGCACCAGCAAGACAGCTACCCTACATTTTGTCTCTGGATAGCCATAAAAGCTAGAGAACAGACATTTGGACCCCTGCCACAGAAGCCTAGAAAAGATTAAATGCCTCCACAATACTTGCCAGGAAAAACACCAGTGTTACTATAAGCAAAGTTTCTGCCTCTTGACCATCACCTTATAAACCTCACATGGTATGTCTGATGGTGGAACTTACATCATAATTGGAACCCTAGCAGCTAGAGAGTATGGGAAATACAGTTTCTACCTTTCTAGTCTCTGCAGTGGAATAGATGCCTCTAGTGAGAATGTAATATTTAAGCAAAAGTCAACCAGGCATGTGTAACAACAAAAGGCTGAAAGTAGGCATGAGCTTGGTGTATTCACACAGCAGCAAGCCGGCCACTGCCGCTGAAGCTTGGGCAGGAAGGGAGAGACTGTTAAACAATGAGGCCAGAGGGGTAGACAGAAGCCAGATCATGTGAGCCCTGTAGGCCTTGATAAGGAGTCTAGATTTACTTTTCTAAGTATGAAGGAAAGTTAAGCACGGGACTAAAATGATCTGATTAACATTTTTCATAGTCCATTCTAGTGCTCTAACCTCTTCTCCGGGCCTGACCTAAGTCAATGACTTAAAAATACGCACACTCTTTTAAAACAGCAGTTTAAATCTGATCTTGTACAGAATGAGAAATCTTTTAAGAAATCAAAAGAAAGGTCTACAAGACAATCTATCTCTATTTGTCACAGAGACGGAGGGTGTGTGAGCAGGATCATCTCCACCTTCTCCAGACCAAGAGGGCTGACCCAACTCTGCGTTGATCAAGGATGCAACTTTCTCTTTAAAAGTTCAGACCCTTGGACTTAAAAAATCTGAGATTCTTCAAATGTAAAAAAATATTACTAGTTAGAAACAGAAATATAAGTTCACCAGCAAGCACTGAAATCAGCCATTTGAAAAGATTCACAGTATCAAGGAAGGTATTTTGTTTCTTTCTCCAATGTATAATTCAGAACCAAAACAATAGGATAGAGTAAAAATAAATACCAAAGTAAACTATGTCTCTCCTTCCATCCTTCCTCCCTCTCCTCCCTTCCTTAGTAAGCATTTCACCTTCAGCATTCCATTTGCAATGGGCCTACTTTTTTGTAAGGAATGAAGTCAATTAAAAGAAACTATCAATTTAAAAATTGTTCCAGGGTAAGGGTGAGGGGAACTTGCTGTAAGTATATGTCTGGTTTAGCAACTGCCATGTTTCTGCCAGGAGTACCTATCATTGCTTTGAGGTTTCCATTAAAACTGCGGTCTAAATATTCTAATTTGCTTTCTTTTTACAATAATAATGTTTTAAGCTATTAAGCCTAAACATATTTTATTCCACTTTTAAAAGAAAACATGAAGCAATGCTTCAGAAAAGGAATTAGTTTTAAATGCATTTGTTGTATTATCTATCTTATGCATTTGTACACTGGTAACATATTTATATAACGTCTTTTACCTTTTTGTTCAAAGTGGCCACAATATTGGCTTTGATGAAGGGTCAAAATAAAGCCCCTTGAGTTAATTCTGACTGAGCAAGAAATATTTTAGAAACCATTATTTCCTTTGCTCTCTCTCCACAGAGTCTGCCTTGGTGATTTTTTTTTTTACACAAATTAAATCTAAGCCAATCATTCCCTTTCCATTTCACAAACTTTTACCTGCTCCAGCTCCCCCATGTACACTAAATTAGATGAGATGAGACCTGGTAAACAAAAAGGACACAAAAGACATTCCACCAGGTCAAGCTACATGCCAAAGATGGCTTTAAAGCGTTCCTGGTAGTCAGCCTTCAAGATGGCCCCCAGTAAGCCGTGCCTCCAAGATATACACTCCTGTGTATCCCTCCCACTTCTGTACCAGGGTTTAATATACCCACTACGCATTGCTGTCGACTCCAACTCATAGCGACCCCCTGCCCCATGAGGTTTCCAAGGCTGTAAATCTTTATGGAAACGGACCGTCACATCTTTCTCCTGTGGAGCAGCTGGTGGGTTCGAACTGTCGACCTTCTGGTTAGCAGCCAACCACTGTGCCACCAGGGCTCCTTCAGGTTTAACATACTTTCTTCAAATACATTTGGCAGAAAGGGGATTTGTTTCACAACTGCTCCAGTAGGCCCTTGATGCAACTCCTTCTTTATTGTGAGCTGGCTTTGACTGTATCTTGCCTCCTGCTGCTGTCTTTGCTGGACACAGCCTCTTACCCCTCCATTTCCTAAAACAACACCCTCACAAGGCTACGTTGTATGTAATTGTCTTTTACACTCATGGTCTTTATTTTATTCATTCATTTATTCCTTTCTCTATTCACTCATGTTCCTTTTTCCAAAATCATTCTGTAGCAATATTTTACCTCCTTTCACGTTACCCAATACGTGCTCACATTACCTTCTTTCCTCCTCTGTAGAAATTATAAAAAAATTTCTAGCTTTAGCATACTAGTTGGGTGTATTTTGTGTTTGTTTTTGTGAAGGAGTAAGCAGAGTCAGGAATTAAGGAGAGGCTAGATCATTTAACTTCATATGTAGATAAAGAACAATAAAAGGAAATCCTCAAAAACATTATCTTTGGGCTATAGAAATAGTGATACTTGCTTTAATACTTTAAAGATTTTCTATAACAAATTTATAATAAATGTTATGATATGAACAGAAAGCAAATATGATCAGCTGTGTTCGTGAATATAAGCTCTTCCAAGATCTGGAATGTATATAATCTGAAGTAAAATTTTAAAAGCCCTAAGAAAATGGAATACAGGTAAGAGAAAAACAGGAAATGCTGGCAGAAGCAAGTAGGTAATCAGGGAAATTTTCTTAATTAGAGATATCATATAGAGTTTAAAAGTAGACGGGTTTGGTACAAAACAACAAAATCCACCACAACAAAAACTAAAACGGGAAAAATAAGTTTTAGAAAAGGGAGGAGAGTGGGGAAAGCAGAGTTTAGCACTAACGCCTCAACAATGCACAAAAACAGACATCACGGAACTTCAGACTCCACCCAGTTGTCACAAATATCTGTAAAACTGTCAGGCAGCTGATGTAGAGATCTTGTGAGAACAAAGGACTAAAGAATGTAAGTGATAACAGAGTTATCCTAGATGGAGAAAGAGAATCTAAAAGAGCTGAAGACAGAGATTGAAAATTTGGTGTCTGTTACCTCAGAATCAAGCAGCCTGCTTCAGAAGCAGTCTGCCCTGTTCTAGCTGATACACGAGTTTCTAGAAGGCACGTTGTAAGAGGGATAAAAGCGGACTCCACAGAGTCTGTCAGTAAAAATTTGACTTGCAGCATATGTGAAATGAAACTCATAGTTTCTCTTACCCAGATTGTATTGTGATACTTGTTAAAAGACAAAGTCCTTACAAAATTTTAAAAAATCTGAAATTGAGTTTCTGGCTTGCAGAAACTATCAAATCTGGGTTTTTGCCTTATTCCATGTTTTATAGGGCTCTTGAGAAAAAGAATTTTCTCAAGACGTATAAGGAACACTGGCAGAAGAAAAAGACTGGCAAAGTTGTTTTCTTTATTATGTGATACTAGTCATCTTATTTTAAAACAATATTTATATCCGTATAAAGTTATAATAAAATACATACCATAGAATCTCAGTTGGGCAAGACTTTAAAAGTCATTTAGCCCAAGTACTCTTTTAGCTGAACCCCTTGTTCAATATCTCCACTAATTATTTGCCCAATCTATGCTTGCAATTCTTCAGGTCAACCAACCCACTATTTACCAAGGTAATGTATTCTGTGATTGCCTCCAACTCTTAGAAAGCCTGACGTGCTTGTCCAACTATTTTAGGATCACATAATTTCATTTTATTCAAGTAGCTTTTTAGGGACGTAGCATACGTGTATACAGCAAAATTGCTTTGCAAAAGATATTCTGAGATACAGGTAAGAATGCATTTTTGTATACTTCGAACTATGTGGAGCCCTGGTGGTGCAGTAGTTGAGAGCTTGGCTGCTAACCAGAAGGTCAGCAGTTCGAATCCACCAGCCACTCCTTGCAAACCCTGGGGGGCAATTCTGCTCTGTCCTATAGGGTCGCTATGAGTCAGAATTGACTCAACAGCAATGGATTTGGTTTAGTTTTTTTTTTATAAACTATATACTAAGATAAAGGCTTAAATAATACAAATGTCTAGTGTGTTTGTTAGTGATATATGTTTTATATTTCTCTCATGGAAACAAAGATAAGATGTGTAAATTTCTTGTCCCCAGTACACAAAAGTGCAAATTAGAAACCTACAGGCAATTCTGATTGCCCTATTCTTGCCCACTCCATTAGGAACTACTGCCATTCCCAATACATCGGAAAGTCATATATGCAGAGAAAAATCTGCAGAAATAATCCCAGAAGGAGAAGAGCACGCTGGAAAACTGAATAAAACTCGAAGTTCACATGTAATGATGTTTTGTTCAATTGAGCATTAGAGTACACAGCACATTCCAGTCATTCACACCTGAGTGAACCACCAGATGTTTACTGGATTATGCATTTCAGAACAACTGCATTCTGTGAGCCTCTAAGAAGATCCTTTGGATTGACAACATATCGTAACAAAACATTTGGGAAAAGAGAATAATTTTGTTGAATAAATGACAATATAGGAAATAAAAAAGACAACAAACTAACAAAAACAACCTTTATCCATTTCCTCACTGTGTGCCATTCAGTCGATTCCAACTCACAGAGACCCTATGTAACAGAACAGAACTGCCCAAGGGTTTTCTAGGCTGAAATATTTATGGGAGCAGATCACCAGGTCTTTTCTCCCACTGATTGGCTGGTGGGTTCGAACCACTTTTTGGTTAGCAGTCAAATGCTTAACCATTGCACCACCAGGGCTCCTTTCCATATCCACAGAACCCAAACCATCCCAAACCCATTGCCATCGAGTTGTTCCCAACTCACAGTGACCCTACAGGACAGAGTAGAACTGTGCCATAGGGTTTCCAAGGCTGTAATCTTTATGGAAGCAGACTGCCACATCTTTCTCTTTCAGAGCGTCTGGTGGTTTCCAACCACCGACCTTTTGCTTAGCAGCCGAGCTCTTAACCACTGTGCTACCAGGTCCCCTTCCATATCCTCAAGCCACTTGGGAATTATCCATTTAGGGCGCTTGTAACACAACAGCTAAGCACTCAGCTGTTAACTAAAAGGTTGGCAGTTTGAACCCACCCAGCGGCTCCTTGGGAGAAAGACCTGGCAATCCGCTCCCATAAAGATTACAGCCTAGAAAACCCTATGAGGCAGTTCTACTCTGTCACATGTGGTTGCTATGAGTCCGAATCGACCTGACAGCACCTAACCTGGGGCAGTTTACATTTGGCGGAAAAAAAAAAACAAAAAAAAAACAGCAAGAATAAGAAGATCTTGATCCTACTGGGATAGAAATATAAAATACATATGCAAAATGACCAAAATGAAATGAAAAGTGAAAGATTCTTAAAGAAGTACATCCTGCATCTGCCAGTAAAGTTAAAAGAAAAATCCAGTCTTTAGTACGAAATCCTCCTCGCTGCCTGGCCACCCCCATAGAGCTCTGCAGATGGCATATAATACCCATACGCAGGGGCGCACATGTGCTCCTCTAATGCATTTAAAATGCACACGTAATTACAATCATCCAAGTCTTCAAGAAAAAAATGAGGTTAAAAGATAACTTTCAAAAACAGTGATTTATTATTAGTGGTGATGTTTTAATTTTTCCTATCCTACATATCTCTTCCCTACATACCAGAATTTGAGGAAACCAAACTAAGCCTTTATTTAAAAAGAACGCCTGAAGATAGACATATTCACACTGAGGTAAAAGCTTCATCAGCCAAGGTGAACAAGGTGTGTAAATTGCAAACATTCTACTGGTTTTCTCAGGGGAAAGAAGTCCTTTGCAGAAGAGCCTACTGTCCATATCCCACTGGGAGAAAACGCCCTCTGACACATAGGATGTCACCTCAAAACTCTTCACTTCTGGCTAGCAAAATAAGTGGTATGCAATTTCTGACATGGTTATATCAAATAATCTTAATAGATTCTTTTTAAGATCAATTAATTATGAAGAAAATCTGCCAACACTGTAATAGAAACTCCAAAGGGGAGAGAGGGAAGGCGGTGGGGTTATTTAAAATTCATTTTCTCAGAATTCCTTCAGATGCCTATCTGATTAATCCACTGTGCACTAGGTAACTAGGACTAAGTACTTTATAAACCACTTGAGAGCTGGGGCTGCCATATTTACGTTTTCAATTGCCCCAGGGTTCTATAGCTGTCTAGGACCTCAGAAATTTCAGCAATTTAGAAACACTGAATTCTAGTGAGATAATAATGCAATGCCTCATGTTATACAGGAGGACGGTGAAGCTGTGCAAGGCCACGTGCCTTGCCCAAGGCCATGGGGCTGTTTACTAGCATGGCCACAGTAAGCCTGAGTCTCTTCTTGACTTTTGTTCCTGTAATCTATCCTCCTCAATTTACATTTTCCACTAAAGAGTCACTCTGCATAAATAGTTGATCACTCTGGAAACATGTCCTTATTACAAAGCAGGAGAGAACCCTTTAATTTACTACAGCAAGAATTTACTAAAAGATTCCCTAGATAAAGACTCACACTTCTCCACCCAATAAGATCTAGGCCATTGAGAATCTCAGTCAGTCATTTATTTAACCTGTTGATGTTCAAAATATGGCTGTGATGAAGACAGCTTTAAAAAAAAAGCCTACAAGTCAACCAATGGCTGCAAGACATATTGCTCCCACTGACGGGACAACCATTTTAAGTAGGTCACAAATAGTAACACTGTAATTTAAAGTGTGATGACTAACAACACATTCTAAAACGGAAGCCAATCTATTGTTATAATTTCTAAACTAGTGCAGACATAAAGACTGCAGTTGTGTGGTGTTTTTTTGGTGTTTTTTGTTTTTTTTTTTAACCAGTATAGAGTATATTTCAACTCCCCTCTCTCCCAGATGCAGTATTGAACTTAAATGTCTACTAGATCAGTAGGTGGAAGATCAAAGAACATTTTTAAAATTTTAACTTTACTACCCACAAGGGTGTGGGAGTAATATGTCAGTGGGACTAAAATGTATGTGACAGAGCCTTAGAGATTCCCTAACTCAACAAGGAACAGGTTGCTGCCTCTTTTAAAGAAGCAGCAATCACCTTCCCTTTGCTTGCTCTCCTTTATAGAGCGGACGAATACAAAAAAAGAGTTAAAGTAAAATCTAAAAACGTACATGTTTTTATATATTGTTTCCAGCACAGTCAAAATCACTAATCAGAGCTGATAATCTGAGATTTCTCTTACCTAGATGGCCTTGTGAAAGGTTCCCCTTGAGCTGGGTAGTAAGTGATCAACACTTATAAGGATACACTTGTTCTTTTTTTTAAAAAAAAAAAGGACAAATAACTATTTTTCTCTCTCCATTTCTTCCCCCTTCATTCCCACCCCAAGGGAGGATAGATGTGGATACATGTATCTAAATATAATCAGGAACGTTAAATGCCAATCTCATTTCCACAAGGCGGACGCCAAGAAGGAAGAGGAGGAAGAACCAATGATGGATGGGGCGAGGTAAGCACACTGACCTCCTGAGTCCCTGGGGTCACTCTTCCGCTGTCTCAGAGCAGTGCCACCTCCTCTTAGTAACCAGCATACTCGTGCAACCTGAACTCAGGTCTGCCATTTTCACTACCACCGATCACTAAAGACCATACTTCCCGCCTACTTCCCAATTCCTGCTGTACTCTAAACCCAGATACCCTGTCTTCCTTGTCACAAGCACCCCTTCCATTTGTCTAAATCCCATTTATCTGTAAAGCTCATTTCAAGTTCCATCACCCCCACATAACCTTCCTGGATGACTATCTACCCACCAAGCTTTCATTTTCTAA
>NW_004444026.1:5031803-5032952 GCF_000243295.1 Trichechus manatus latirostris | reverse complement strand
CTCATGGCAACTTCATGTGTTACAGAGTAGAACTGCTCCATTGGGTTTTCTTGGCTATAATCTTAATGGAAGCAGATCACCAGGCCTTTCTTCCATGGTACTGCTGGGTGGGTTAAAACCACCATCCTTGAGATTAGCAATCAAGGGCAAACTGTTTGCCCCACCTAAGGACCTCTTTAAGTAAAGGGCTTTAAATTTACATATACAAAGAAAGTTACACAAAAAGTATTTTTCGAGAGTTAATAATAATAGACATAAAAAGAATGGATATACTAAAAAGAAGATAAAAATATGAACCTAGTGGCAGGTGAGGGTTGAAGCATCATGTGGAGTGGACAGCTCAGTATTAGGACAAGTAGAAGGATCATGCCTGTGACCAAGGCCTACTTCAGGGGCCTATAACCAGAAGAAGAAAGATAAAGCAAAAGCATACTGGGTAGTCAGAATATTATCAATAAGTTAAAGCTATAAATCTTTTTATAACCCCTTATAGGGAAAAAAGTTTATGTGGGGGCATGTAATGGTTAACATGATCAGGCTGCTAAATACTGCTTCACAAGTAATTCCAAAACAAATTAACATATAAATGAATGAATGCATGAATGACTGAAGGAAAGAAACAAGGAGAGGATAACTGATTAGTAACACGAGCCCCTGGATACAAGGGGGAGTAAATGAACAGAGGACAATCCTAACAACTAGACAGGAATACAGGGATATCTGGAACAGGCAGGTGGGGCCTAGGCAAAGTTATCAGTTCAGGAAAAGAAAACTCATGTAAATAAATAAGAGACATAGATAAAGGGAACTGAATTAACCTACCCTGGATATCAATGAGAGGAGCCCTGGTGGCACAGTGGTTAAAGTGCTCGGCTGTTAGCCAAAAGGTTGATGGTTTGAACCCACTAGCCACTCCTTGGGAGAAGGATGTGGCAGTCTGCTTCTGTAGAGATTTACAGCCTTGGAAACCCTATGGGGCAGTACTACTCTGTCCTATAGGGTCACTATGAGTTGGAATCAACTCGATAGCAGTGGGTTTGGGTTGGAGATCAATGAGGAAATCCTAGTTTCCAAGTTCTATTCTGCCAAATAATTTTCCACTAAGCTTTCACTGCAGCAAACTTACTCTATTTATTGTCTCTTAATCAT
>NW_004444026.1:5028301-5029107 GCF_000243295.1 Trichechus manatus latirostris | reverse complement strand
AATTAGCCAGATAAAAATGAGAGAGGAGTGTTCTAGGCACGGGGAACGGCATGAAGGAAGACGCAGAGAAAAGGGAGAGCAGAAAAGTGCTAAGGAACTGAAAAGTGCTCAGTGGGTCTGGAGTTCAGAACACAAAGAAGGCAGGAAAGAGTTGAAGCTGTTGGGGTTGGCAGGGACTGTGGGAATTTGAAGGACTTTGAAATCATTTAGGAAGCATGAGCTATTAAAATGAATATGAAAAGAGAACTGGGAAGGGGCAAAGGAAAGGGAAGGGGACCTAAGGCCTTACGTGTCAGTTGTTATGAATAAAGTCCTTGTGTGAAAAGCAAAGCCCTGGGTTTCATACTTTCTCTAGATCCCAAATGCCTAACAGTTCAGTGCTTGAAAATTAACTGTTGATTGAAAACTTTGATTCCTCCTGCCCTTTTCTCACCCAAATTAAAAAAAGAATAACCTTAAAATGTAACAACTGAATAAAGACGCTAATAAACAATTTTAAATGCAAGAGATTTCATCAATTACATGAATCTTAAGTCTCTTTTCATTTTTTCCCCCTTCAAAGCTCTGGACTTCCTCTGCTAATCAGCAGAGGCTTCTAAACTGGGCTTCTCCCAAATCCATCATCCTCTAAATTTTTATAAATTATTCTGCTATGTGTAAAAGTTTGAAGGAGCCCTGGTGGCACAGTGGTTAAAGTGCTCGGCTGCTAACCAAACGTCGGTGATTCGAACCCACTAGCTGCTCCATGGGAGAAAGATGTGGCAGTCTGCTTCTGTAAAGATTACAGCCTTGGAAACTCTATGGGG
>NW_004444026.1:5026223-5027192 GCF_000243295.1 Trichechus manatus latirostris | reverse complement strand
AGGTGCTCCCTAGTCCTCAAAGTGATAACTTTGCTTTTGAACACTTTAAAGAGGTCTTTTGCAACAGATTTGCCCATCACTATACGATGTTTGATTTCTTGACTGCTGCTTTCATGGGCATTGATTGTGGATCCAAGTAAAATGAAATCCTTGCCTAGGAAACCCTATGGGGGCAGTTCTCCTCGGTCCTAGAGGGTCACTATGAGTTGGAACTGACTCAACAGCACACAACTACAACAATAACCCTACTACTCAGAGCAGGAAATAAATCCTGATGCTAAACTTTCCTATTGAGGAAGTTGCCGATTTTTCTTAGTAATGTTGCTGTAACATATTAAATAATATTTCCATTTAGTAAAAACAACTCATGTTAGTTACCAAGTTCATTTATTTCCCCTTTCATTAAAATAGCAAAGCCTGAATACTATAGAGACAGGAAAAGAAAGCATCATAATGCAAAAATCTCCCTCTTTTCTAAAACATGGGCATCATCAGGATGCCTTACTAGTGCTTGACTTCCAAAAGAAAGACGTAACCAATTAAAATATTAGTTTTTTTCTAATTACAAGTAGTATGTTGTACTTTTCCCAAATGTACCACTTTTCATTGGAAATGTTCTTAAAACAGAAATGTGAGGGATGTTTGAAACAGCTCTAAAAACCTGCATCATTCCACAATGACAACAAAATGGGGACCTGATGGTCAGGGATGAAGATAACGCATGATGGTCAACCTCATCATCAATTCTCTTCTGTTAAGATGTCTCTGTCTCCAGCTGACCAGTGGCAAGTACTCTCTAATGTAAACACACACACATTATAAATAAAAAATGATCAAGCTCTCACCTCTGTCATTGTGTGGCAGAATGAGAAAAGCGTTTAAATATGTGTATCAATAAGAACCAAAAAAAACAGTCAAACCTGCTGCCGTCGAGTTGATTATGACTCACAGCGACCTTATAGGACAGAG
>NW_004444026.1:5022935-5023922 GCF_000243295.1 Trichechus manatus latirostris | reverse complement strand
GTAACAAGTTACTCCAAGCCAGTGGCTTAAAATGACCACCATTTTATTTGCTCATGATTCTGTGGATGTGCAGTTTGGGGCAGAGCTCAAAGAGGTCACCTGTGTCTACTCTACATAGTGTTGGCTGGGCTCATCTGGGGCTGGAGGATCCAACATGGCCTCAATCACGTATCTGGCTTGGTGCTGGCTGTATGCTGGGATGCCTCAGTGCTCCTACACATGGCTGCTTCTTCTCCAGGAAGGTAACTTGGACTTCCTTCTTTACACAGTGGCTCAGGGCTCCAAGACTGTGAAAACAGAAACTGTCAGGCCTCTTAAGGCCTGAAATTGGCACAGCATCACTTCTGCCATATTCACCCAAGGCTGTCACACAAGGCTGCCAGTCCAGATTCGAAGGGTAGGAGAGATAGAATCCACCGTCTTGATGGGAGAACAGCATGTGCATACAGAGATGGGGAGCATTACTGATGGCCATCTTTCCAATCTATGACAAGCTCCTTTGCTAGGAATCGTAATAAAAGAAATAAAGGAGAAAAAAATGACCAGGATTCAATACTTTTCCTGCTAATATACTCATCTGCTATCCTTGACACTTCAGCCAATGAAGAATAGAAAAGAAACAACATAACAGAAGATGTAGTATAGATTACAATTTTACAGAGAGCAATGTAGATTACAACATCTAACTAGGATTCTTTAAAAATACATAGAAGAAGAGAATAAGACTACAGAACCACCGATGCGTTTCTTACTGCATGTCACTAAAAGTACACTTTACACAAAAATATGTTACAAGGATCTAGTACCAAGTTTGGAAACCCTGGTGGCATAGTGGTTAAGAGTTCAGCTGCTAACCAGAAGGTCGGCAGTTTGAATCCACCAGCCGCAACTTGGAAACCCTATGGGGCAGTTCTATTCTGTCCTATAGGGTTGCTATGAGTTGGAATTGACGTAACAGCAATGGGCTTGGTTTTTTTTTTTTTTTTT
>NW_004444026.1:5011088-5012307 GCF_000243295.1 Trichechus manatus latirostris | reverse complement strand
CTGTGAGTTGGAACTGACTCAACGGCACCTAATGACAACAACATAAAGCTTACACCCTCCATATAACTCGTATAACCCCTAACTTCCATATACTTAAAAACTGAGGGTAATGGATTTCATGAGTCACAAGATTGGTTAAAACTCTAGAGTTCTACAATTCTACGGAATACTTAAAGGTTCAGACTAGGTGTTCTGCAAACTTTCAAATTACAAATCAGTAGAATCTAAATTTTTTTTACTATAATTTTAAAAGACTAATTTAATGTACAAATTTAGGCAATAGTATTTGTGATTTAGAATAAGATAAAAACTCTTTGCTTTGTTATCAGAAATGGGCCTACAATGTTGAAGTTTTATTTGAATATGACATATATTACACTTATTGGTATAAACATACTATTATCTAGTAGTCCTGGTGGTGCAACAGTTAAGTACTTGGCTGCTAATCAAAAGGTTGGACAGTTTGAACCTACCAAGTGGCTCTGTGGGAGAAAGACCTGGCAATCTGTTCCCATAAATATTACAGCCTAGAAAAACCTATGCAGTAGTTCTATTCTGCCACATGGGGTTCCTATGAGTCAAAATTCGACTTGATGGCAAAAACAGAGAATCATAGGAATCTGGAGCTGGTAAGGTCCTTAGCAAAGAATACCTTATTTTACAGATGAAAAGACCTCCACTGAAGGCTAAAGGATTATAGGCTCCGCAGTAAGATGCCTTGCATTCATTCACCTGCTAGCTCTATCGCTTACTGTGAAATGAGGCAAGAGTTAGTCTTTAGTTTTTTTATTCTTTTCATCTATAAAATGAAGATAATAATGGTACCTACCTCAGAGGATTTTTGTAAGAATCAAATGTGTTAATATATCTAAATATTAGAACCATGTGTGGTACATAATAAGAATTAAAAAATGCCAGAAATTAAATAATCTATTATATGTTTATTAGATGTATCTGCAGACTAGTGTCAGTAAGTAAGTTACTATTACTAAAACTAGGGGATTTTATTAACCCCAGGCTCAGTATGAGCTTGAGAGGAGGACAACTGCCAAAAATCTGTATGTTCTCTCTTCTAATAACACTTAGAAGGTCCAATTATTTTCTGCTTTGAATTTTTTTTTTTTTGATACTATGTGTTTTCATTGATGAAAGCATGCTAGTCATGGAGTATGGATTTTGAGAAATATCATCTGGTACTACATGGTTACCACAGAACTTT
>NW_004444026.1:4989920-5010567 GCF_000243295.1 Trichechus manatus latirostris | reverse complement strand
GGGAACACACTTTGCAGAAACAATGGCAACCTAGATTATGCCTGGAGCTGGGCAAACAGGATGTTTAGATATGGAAATAATGCCATATGAGCAAGGGATGAAAAAATTGGGAGTGTTCCACCTTAAGAAGAGGTATGTTTGCTGAACCATATGCGATCTAAAAATATCAGAAAGGCCATCACATATATAAGGAATTAGACATATTATGTTTCTCCAAGGCAAATTTAGCTGATTATCAGAAAAAAAAAAATGTTTTAAGAATAAAGATTTCTAATGGTAATGAGCATTCTTTCAACATGAATGTTAACATAAAAGCAAGATGCTGTTTTTCAAGTACAGAGGGATAAGCAAGCAGTTGGAATAGATGTCTTGAAAAAAAATCTCAGAATTGTAGAATATTATCACAACTTAAAAGGGCCTTTGAGATCTTCAAAGATCATCTAGTCTAGTAGCTTAGTTGTCCAACAGAATCACCTATGGAGCTTTTAAGAAATACTAATTCTATCCCAGATCAACTGAAGTTTAAAACTCTCTTGGGGTGGAGTCTGGGCACTGTTTTTATTTGCTTGTTTTTAATTCTTAAAGGTGATTCTAATATATAGCCAAGGTTGAGAAACATTGTTCTAATCCAATGCATTTAATTCACAAATAAGGAAATTAGAGGCCACTGTTAGGAAATGACAGAAGTATGATTTGAACCCAGGCCTTATGCCCTGTTATTATCAATACAGTACACTGTACTGAAAAAGTCTATGACTTTGTGATATGTTTAAGACTATAAAACAGTCTTGCAAATATAAAACCAAAAATGCAAAACTGATACTATTGAGTCAATTCCAACACATGGTAACCCCATGTGTGCAGAGCAGAACTGTGCTCCATAGGGTTTTCAAAGCTGTGACCTTTGGGAAGCAGATTGGCAGGGCTTTCTTCCAAGAAGCTCTGGGTTGGTTTGAACCACCAACCTTTCAGTTAGTAGTTGAGCACTTAACCATTTGTACCACCCAGGGACTCCTTGCAGATATTATTAAACTATATTAGACTATATTAAACTATACTAGAAAAGAGATACAAAACTAATTTTGTACCATGGGGT
The DNA here is from genome assembly GCF_000243295.1 of Trichechus manatus latirostris. NCBI lineage: Eukaryota > Metazoa > Chordata > Mammalia > Sirenia > Trichechidae > Trichechus > Trichechus manatus. The sequence goes on along the minus strand of NW_004444026.1, from coordinate 5,009,471 downwards.
TCACTCTTAATTACAATTTTGACTTACTTGAATCTGATTTCATATTGTTTGAGCAAGTGTTTTCTTGCATACATACTTATCCACATGTTTCAGGTACAGGCTTTTACTTAATTTGTGACCAAGAGAAATTGTGTGTAATTCTTTTCTACTTAGAAGAAATATTAAGAAGCTTTCAACTTTTAGACAAAGTTTAAAATCAAAACTTTGATTGATTTTAAAAGTTTTAATCAGTGTGAGAGTGGGAGAAGGGCAATGGAGTGGGAGTCAGGATGTCTGAATCCCTGAAACAAGATCACTGAAAGAACAGCAAACCCAGAAGACCTGGGTGCTAACACCTCAGCATCTAGATCATAAACTGTTATCATAACTTTCTGTAACTAGTTTTGCACATCATTTCAAATTAGGTGGCAGGTGGGACTACCATTTTCAGTGAGAAAGAATCAGCTTAACTCCTTTTTATTCTGTCTATCCCTATCTACACTAGGTAGAATCCTGAACAAGTCACTATCTCTCTTGAAAACCCTTTTCTCACTTGTAAAATGAGGGGGTCTGTCAAGATTATCTCAAAAGTCACCTCCAACTCTAATATTCTATGATTAGATAAGACAATCCCTATTGTCAAGCTCAACAGCACTTGTCTATGATGTTTTTACCGTCTATAGCTGCTTTTTCTAGAGAAATAATGCACCAGTTGCTATATTCACATCCACATAATAACCATATTATAAAAGGGTCTACTATACACATTGCACATTAAATTTTGAATACATTAATCACTATCAGAAACATGAATTTCATCACAGGTTAAACTATAACATGAGTAGATGTGAATGCCTAACTGGCATCTTACCCATAGTACCAAAATGAGGAGTCATATTAGCCACCAGAAAGATAGCTCTATCAGAGATAGAAACATCATACAGGCTAAAGGGCTGATTAGACCTTTAACAGCCTTGTCATTTTCCAGAAAGGCTATTTTTGGTCTTTTTTTTTTTTTTTTTTTTGGATTGCTAAAAAGGCAGACCAAATTAAGCTATACTCAGAAACAGGAAAATCCCACCTCCCAAAAAAAGCATTCTAGAAAAATGTCTAGTCATTTTTTTCCTCTAAAATTGTCTCTAAACGAAGTTGTGTATAAATTTATTTATAAGACAAAAACTACACGGAGTATTTTTTTTTTTCCTTTTAAGAAGAATCTGAAGCACCTAGTATCACAGATTGCTTAGAATAACTCAGACTAAAGACTGATTTCACCCAGTGATTTAATTAATAAACAAGTATCACTCAAAAATCATTTTGGAAGGCACATATGGAAAACAAGAACAAATTCCAGTGGATGAAAATTTAGCAATAACTTTAAAGGAAATGTTTAAACAACTAATTCATTTAGAATTAGAATTCATTTAGATTGAAAATTATTCTCAGTTAGAATTGGTAACCAGGAGACATTTGATTCCCCCAGCAGAAATAATGACTTGAAGGAATAAAATCTTTGTGGAAGAAAGGCTAGGATATATAAGGAAAAAAATGGGTGTTCCTACATTTAATTACTAGTTGTAGGCTCACTACCGAAATATCATGAGTATTTAAAGAAACAAAGGGTTGGGCAAACCTGGAAGACATCATATGTAAATGCAGTGCATTTGTTTGAACTATACACTGAACCATAAAGTATCCTAAAACATCTGTGTTTTATTACTGGGTTGGAAATGAAGGAGAGGATAATACACTTTGAATCTATTTTTTAAATTTCCATTTTTCTTGTGTTCAATAGTCTATAACTGAGGGGTCTGTTTTGTAAATATAGTGTCTTTAACTATTAATAAACATGGTCATAGGACTCTAGTTTATTCTATTTTCAAACAGCAAAAAAATATAGGCGACATTTTTTTAAGGAATATAAGCAAATAGTTGAAATGAACATTATCAGCTATTTTTAGAAAGAAGTTCTTTCCCAACAAAATTTCAAGATATCACCAATAAAATAACACCAAGTCTGGGATTATAGACTGGTTGCTAACTTTCTTGTTCCTGAGAAAGCTCACGGAAACAAAACTGCCAGATGTTAGATATCAGCCAAACGTTGAGGAGAAGTGGAGGCAGGCCAGCCTGAAGGAGAAGTCCTCAGTCCCATCTCAACTGTTGCTATCCATGGGATTTCTCTGGACCAACTCCATAGCCACAAAGCATAGCTCTGCTTCCTGTCTTCTGCTCCCAGCTCTGATCTCAGACTGGACCACAGGACAGAAAGCTGACACAGGCTCCAAGCTGACAGCTCCTGCTGTGTTAACACAGCCTGGATCACCCACCCCACACTGCTTTTACTAGCACTAGGTTTTGGCAACCTACTCACTCTCCCTCCAGAATTTGACCTCGGCTCTACTCTTGTTTTTCTGCTTCACTACTCCTGTCTCAATTCTGGCAACCTTCTCTTGCCACAAAAACAGAAATGTCTTTGTGTTCATGTGTAAAATTCTCAAGTAGGATACATCATTCCTTCAGTCCATTCTGTAGAGCCTCTTCCAACAGTCACATACTACGCTCCTCTTACAGCAGGAAGAGTAACGGTGTGACTCTGAGTAAGTCTCAACTTCTCTTGGAGCCTACCCTTGGTAGTTTTTCAGTTTTTCTCCTCTAAAAATGTAGGGCGTCAGACTGGATAATCTTTCAAGATTGCCTCCAGCTCTAATAAAGCTACTCCTGCTCCTGTATTCCTAATCTCAGTAAAATGGCACCACCAGGCATCTAAGTAAGAACCAAGGAATCATCTGGAAATCCTGTCTCACTCACCCCATAGCCAAATGAACAAATTATTCCCTTTATCCCCGCCACTTGTCTCCTATTCCTCCTGTCTTAACTTAAACTCATCTCCTTGGTGAAGCCAACCTCAAACCTCCCACACGTCTCAGCTTGTGCAGGGTTCAGCACTTCCTCTTCAGGCTCACCACAGTGCCTCCTGGCATTCGCACTGAGTGGGAACTAACTTAGGAGCTTCTCTGAGGGCAGCGGATTTATTTTATCCTCCAGAAAGGTACACAGTCAACGATGAATGAAGAAATAAAAGGAAGAAAAAACTTACAACGATTTTCAGATCCAAATATATAAAGGGACCTAAATAATGTTTTCTGTAATCTGTGTTTTAAGTCTTAGAAAACAAAACACTGAGCAAGAGCTAGATTAGAACAAATGGGGAGGAAGGGGTGGGGGAAAGGATATTTGTAAGTACAGTTATTATGCAGAAGAGCGTAACTAAACATCCTGACATATGTGACCTCATTTAATTCGTGTAACAACTCTTTGAAGGCAATGATGTTATCTCCATTTTACAGGTTGGAAAAGAGGTAGAAACCTTAAATAATTGATCAGCATTATAAAGTCAGTACGCGGCAGGGTCAGAATTTTAACCAAGATCATGTGATTCCAAGAGTCCATTTTTCTTTCCACTACAACTCGTTACTATCATGATCTTCACTACACACCAAGCGTCTCCTATGTAAGCAGCACCCAGTAAGCGAGCCAATTTTATCTGATATTAAAATCCTACAATTTAATAAACCAAAGTATATGGGAAATAGGCAGGAAACTCCACACACATTGTGGCTGTGCTATTCATCTACAGACTCAAGTGTTACATGTTGGCACTAGCTACACACACCGGTGGCTTTAAAATGTAATATTCCAAAACCCAATCTTGTGCTAAGATTGTCTCTAGTATCAGTGGTGCTTGTGCTTTGGGACACCCTCTCCCATCTACTTTCAGATCTCCAGAGACTGAAATACCAGAATTGAGACTTCAGTGCATCAGATCTAATTATAGTATAAAAGAAAAATGCTCTGCCATGTGGTTACCATCATACGAAAAAGTGACGGCTGCAAAGAAGAAATAAGCAGGTGGGAAAAAGTAGAACTTAAATGAGATCTAGATGATTTTAAAGTAGGCCAATCAGTATCATATATTTAAACAAAAGTGTTCAAGAAAACCAGGATGAAAGATTTGTAAAAACATTACCAAGAATCAAATAAAAATAATGCTTTCAACATTTTCACTTTTTCCCTTCGAAAACTTTGGTGACTCGAATTGCAAGCACTATAACAGGGAAGATACAAAAAGGAATCACTAATGCGAGAGACCAGACGGTTTAGTCTAATTTCTTGGACTAGTCTTCCTATTTCCCTGCAATACACTACTCTTTGACATTTCATCCTAGTTCCACTCTGTGGTTCTTTTACAAATCTCAAACATCCCAAAACCACAAAGAGAGAAGGGGCTTACATTTGTTACACAGACCTGCATACACTTAAATCAGAGTAGTCAATTCCCAGGCCCTGTGCTATACAGAACTTCAAAACTTCACAGGCACTGAAGAAACACAAAGGGGGGGAAAAAATCACAAAATAAAGTCAAACCACCTAGAAAAGTTTATGACCACAACAAACTGATAATTCATATCTAAAATATGAATAGAAGCATAGTCAGTAAAAATCTGCACTGTATATTTACATATATATTTCCATGTATATTCTATCTACAGTGTATGTAAATATAGATGGCTTTTATTAAAGATATTAGTTAATTCTGGCTTCTACAATAACTCAGGTAGGCTACCACTCCTGGTGATCAAAATCAATTATATCTACCCTACCTTTAACTATAGGCCTGGAGATTACATCACCATTTTGATGCTTCACTCCAGGGTTTAATCATTCTACCGAAAATTACAAGAATTACTTTACTTCTGGCTAAACTCTACGATTTGGGTGTTTTGGTTTATTTCCCATGAAGACAAAGAGTTGGTCCCACCCATCTTCACAATAATCTTTCACAGTCTAGAATTACATGCTACAGTCATGCTGTCACATTAAGGTCTTCATTTGCCAAGTTGAGAATCACATCCCAGTTAAATGGTGGACACCTGACTAACTTTACACGGCCGAACTTAAGAGTCAGGCCTCTTGTACTTTCCACTACGACAGGCAACAACTCTTACAACTTTGGAAGACTTTTCTAGAATGACTACCCAATTCTGTTAGCTTAGAGACAAAGTTTTAAGCTGCTTAACTTTTATTTAGTAACTATTATTAGCAGGCTTCTTTTAAAAGCTATGTCTTTTCTAACTATATACTTTATGGAAAAGAAATGTACCACTCAGAAAGTAGAAATTTTCTATAATTTTGTTGCCTACCCCATGCCCAGCACCACCACTTCTAATATTTTAATCTTCAAGATTCATACATATAAATTTTTTTTAATCAGAGATGATATCATTCAATACTTAATGTTATATTGTTTTCCCTACTTATTCCTTGAAAATAAAAACTAGAGAGCTGATATTTTATCAAGTTCTAATATTTTATGTATTATTATTTAATGATACTGTTACTACTCCAAAATTACAGATGAGGAAACTGATGAACAGAGAAAAGAGGAATAATTTGCCCAAGGTCACATATCTAGTTATAAGTACTGGAGCTTTGAATAGAAATAGCCTGAAGGAAGAGTGCACACACTCAACCCTTTCTCTTCACTATGGCACACATGTCAGTATATACAACTCTGTTGGTTCTTTTTAACAATTGTATTATTTAGTTGTATAAATATAGCATAATTTACCTAATCCCTGAGATGGACATTGTGTGTTATTTTCAATTTTCATAAACAATGCTGCAATAAATGTCCATGTAGACAATCTTTGTACATTTAACTATCCAAATCTTTAAAAAAAATAATTTTAGACTACAAAAAAGTTGTACAAATAGTACAGAGTCCCTGTATACCCTTCACCCAGCTTCCCCTAATGCTAACATCTTATGTAACCATAGTACGATTATCAAAATCAGGAAATTAACATTGGTGCAGTATCATTAACCAGACTACAGACCTTATTAGAATTTTATCACGGAAGCAGATCGTCAGTTCTCCCATGGAGCTGCTGGATGGCTTCAAATCGCCAATCTTTCAGTTAGCAGTCGAGTGATTAATCATTGCACCACCAGGGCTCCTTACACACCATAAACTGGAGTTTGGCCTTTTCATAAGAGTATATTTGGGTACCTACAGAAGTACTGACACCACTTGCTGGGAGTCAACATCATGGGTGGAAGAATCCCTACAATAAGCTTTTAGCCTAAGAATTACAAACAAGGAAAAGATTAGAACATAAGAACTTGAATTACCTAAGAAAGCTTCTGAGGATTTGGTTCCATGTTTTAAAAATCCATTTTCCCTATGGACAAGAAACTGGAAACATATGTAATGAATGTGGTGGGTGGGCAAAAAATATATTCTCAAAGTCAGGAGCACTGTGGAAATATGAAGAGCAAAAGTAGGTACAAAGCAACAGCATCAGAGATATCAGAAAATATACCATAATATATTAAATTGGGAAAATGAACAAAAAAGGACTAAATCAGAAACAATTCCTAGTGTCTTTGAAAGTGAAAGCACAAAGCTTTAATGAAAAATACCAACAGAGATCAGGGCGGGATGGTGACAAGGAGGAGACAGCAATATGGTGAAGAAAGCAGAGCTTCCTTTGGAGGTGCTGAACGGCAGAAAAAACTACTGTATGAAGTTGACTGTGTACTATTCACCCAGATGCGGTGGTCTAAGCAAAAGCTACTTCCCTTTCAAAGTGACACAGAAGAATCAAAAGAATGGGTTTTGTTTAGCAGGCCTCTAATCATCATAACCAACACTTGAGGTTTGGGTGAAAGGTGGGGGGTCAAGAAAGGAAAAGAAACACAGGCAAGAGACATGAAGAAAGGTTTGCAAAGACTGTCTGCAATGCTTAGTATGCACTCGAAGTTTAAAAAACAAAATGTGGATTAGTAAAGGAAAGTGAAGTTTGTTGATCCCCACTAAAAGACCAAATCTTCCCTTTTGAATCTTATTTCTCATATCTAGCTTTGGCAAAGAATACCAGCTAGCTGTGCTAGTTTCATTATTTTAGCCCTTATGTATACAACCTTTAGAAAGTTGACTAAAAATGTCCATGGGCAGTTAAATCCTTTGTACTTTTAAAAGGTTGGCAGGAAGTACTCTATGATATTTTTGTGTAGATGCATGCTTTTCAAAATAAAAAGATAGACACAATCCTTTTTAAAAGCTTATAAATAAATTAGGTAAAAAGGAAGATAAGTGGTACAGAGTAATACTAGTAAAAAAGATGTTCCTTTTATGTAGAATCATTATTAAAGAATCAGTTGATAGGGTTGCAATTTTTGCATTGATGCCCCTGAGAATCCACACTGCCACAGAACCTAGCCATAGAAGCTGTCTGTGCTGATGTTATGATCTGCCTAAAGCCAAGTACAAAGACCTACTCAGTCCATTAAAAACGGACAGGAAGGTAAGCACTGCAGGGCAACATAAAGGGAGAGTGGTATACTCTTATAGAAGGCCACATTCACTAGTTTACGCCAAAAGAGTTCAGATTTTTAAAAAGTTTTAAAACGTAGAAATAACTGCTTAGACTTTCACATGTAATTCTACTGGGTTAGAATAGTCAAAGAGAACATGGTACAAAAGGCAAACTATAAAAAGACCCTAGTCCTTTTAAAAATAATATTTATATACACACTAAGTGTTTATAAACTTTTTGATCTGACTTCATACTAAAGCAGCCTCAATTGCTTAGTGTAACTACTAACTAACACATATGAGGTGCTTCTTATGTGACAGGGGTTGTTCTAAGTTCATCCCACATCATCATCCTTCCCTTCTCCACGCCTGCACTTAAGCTATTCCCTCCACCTGGAGTCCCTTCTCCTACTCTGGTTCCATAAGCAGCCATCAGAGTTACCTTTCAAACTGGAACTATATGATAACCTTCTCAAGGGTTTCCCAGCTCTCCTCCAGTTGGAAGTCATTTCTCCTTCTGTTCTATAAACTCCACAATATTTTAATTGGAACTCTCTATGGTAGACAGGTTCCTAAAGATACCTCCCCACCTCCACCCAAAATTCCCATCTCCTAGTTATTAAATTTAACACTAATCTAGGCACTGCTGGGAAGGGACTCTGCAGAAGGAATTAAGGCAAGGGAGCTTAATACAGGGAGATTATTCTGGATTATCTGTGTGGGTCTGCTATAATCACATGAGCCCTTAAAAGCTAAGAGGAAGGCAGAATAGTCAGTCAAGAGAGAGATGGTGTAAGAGGAGTGGAGAAATAAGGAAGAAGGGCAGGTTAGAGAGAGTTGAAGCTGAGAAGAACTTGACTCGCTGTTGCTGTATCTGAGGATGGAGGAAGAGGACCCGAGCCAAGGAATGCAGGCATCCTCCAGAAGCTGAGAACAACCTCTGTCCGACAGCCAGCAAGGAAACAGGGATCTCAGTCCTTCAACCACATAGGGCTAAATTCTGTCAACAATCTGAATGAGTTTGGAGACAGATCCATCCTTAGGCCCTCCAGAAAGGAACACAGATCTGCTGACAATGTGATTCTGGTCTTGTGAAATCCAGAGCAGAAGAATCAGCCAAGTCAACCCAAGCCTCTGATCTACAGAACAGTGAGTGTTTTAAGCCACTTAGCTTGTAATTTGTTACAGAAGAAATAGAAAACTAATATACTCTCTTTTGCACCTTATCCTATCTAATAGTTCAAATCTCACTGGGCATCTGAATCAGCTGGGAATCTTTTTAAAAATGCACATGAGCCCCATCCCCAGTGATGTGAAAATTAATGGGGGAAGGGAGAGAGAGAGGAGAGCAGAGACAGACATCAGTTCTTGTTTTTTTTTTAAGCCCCCCAAGTGATATTTTCCCAACATTTTATTACTATTACTATCACCCTAAAAAGTTCCTGCATGTCCATTACCAGGTAATCCACATCCTCACATGCCCAGTTGCTGTTGTTGTTGTTAGGTGCTGTTGAGTCGGTTCTGTACTTCTTCCAGGATAGATCTGTTCATTCTTCTGGCAGTCCATGGTATATTCAATATTCTTTGCCAACAACACACGCCCAGACAAAACCACTATCCTGATCTTCTTTTTCCCCACCATAGTTTAGTTTTGCCTACCTTAGAGCTTCTTTCATTTATGATGCTGTGTGTAGCAGTAGTGTGTTCCTTTTTATTGCCAACTAGTACTCCACGTATGAATAATCCAATTTGTTTATCCGTTCACCTATTGATGGATAATTGTTTCCAGTTTTGGGCTATTCTGAACAAAGCCGCTATGAATCTTCTTGTGACATATGCTTGCATTTCTCCTGAACTGATGGATCATAGGGCAAATGTATGTTTAGTTTTATAAGAAAGTGCCACACCTTTTTCCAAAGTGGCTGTACCATTTTAATAGTTTTCCATCTGAGTGAATATATGTGAGCCTCCTACTTTTTCTCCCCTCACCACAAGTGATTTTAAATGTGTAGCCAGGATTCGGAACAATTATACCAGATTATCTGTCAATAAAGAAGACAAAAACCCTCACAACTCGACTGATAAACAACATCATCATAAATGGAGAAAAAAATTGAAGTTGCCAATGAGTTCATTCTATTTGTAATAACAAACAACATCCATGGAAGCAGCAGTCAAGAAATCAGATGATATACTTCACTGGGCAAATCTGCTGCACAAGACCTCTTTAAAGTTCTAAAAAGCACAAGTGCCACTTTAATGATAAAGGTGTGCCTGACCCAAACCATGGTCTTTTTAATCACATGTGACGGCTGGACAATGAAAAAGGAAGACAGAAGACAAATTGATGCATCTGAACTGTGGTGTTAGAAAATACTGAACATCCAAGGACTGCCAGAAGAATGAATAAATCTGTCTTGGAGAGAGTACAGCCAGAATGCTCCTTAGAAGCAAAGATGGTGAGACTCTGACTTGCTTACTTTGGACATGTTATCAAGAAGGACCATTCCCTGGAGAAGGACATCATGCTTGGTAAAGCAGAAGGTCAACAAAAATGAGGGAAACCCTCAATGAGATGGAATGACACAATAGCCACAACAATGAACTCAAACATACCAACCATCATGAAGATGACACAGGACTGAGCATTGTTCTGTACTGTTATACATAAGGTTGCCGTGAGTCACAGCTGACTTGATAGCAACTAATAACAAGAATATACTAGATTAACATTTCCTTCAGGGCAGGATTCATGTCTTACTTATCTTTGCTCCTCCCAAAATATTCAGCACAGCCCTTACTCAAAGCAGGAACTCTTAAATCCTGTTTAATTTCATCTTGATTCAGTCCCTGACTTTTGTGGTACACGCCAGGTCTGTTAAGCAAGCCTTCAATACCTAAACACATACAGTGTATAATTTTGAGTAAAGCATTTTATAACTTGTATAATCACGGGCCCAGTGCCTCTTCTCCCTACCAAACTCATGAGGGCATGGTCTGTGTCTGTCTTGCTAAGGGGTGCGCCTCTGAGCCCAGCACAGTGCTTGGCACACAGCAGGACCTCAATGAACAAACAACATGCTTAGGGGGGAAAAAGCCCCCCTCTCCTAAGTTTTTTTGTTTTTTCTTTCCCTTTTTTAATTAAAATAATAATATACAAGTGTGTACTTTGGAAAGGTTCTAGATCTTTGGTTCCCAATATTTTGGAGAACAAAGGTCTCTCTGAAAATCTGATGAAATCTATGAATCCCCTGTCTCTTAAAAAAATACTAAGAGAAAAAAAAATATGTATACACTTACACACATACACAATTCTGCATCCAATTTCGAGTTGTTCACATGGCCCTCTGAAAGTCTATCCCTGGTTGGAATCCCAGTCACTGTGTTTCATATAATGCTCAATTGATTAATTTTTTTAATCAACATTTGTTGCATATCTGACTTCTGCCAGGGATTACATTAGGTGCTAGGGATACTATAATCAATAAGACAGTTCTGCTCTTAAGAATCAGGGACGTGAAGGGGTCACACAGAAGTGATAAACAATTATAATTTATTATCTAATCAAAATTATGATGTTCTCAAAATCCGTAATTCTTTTCAAAGATGTCATTTTTGCATAAGTCTATAACAAGTGACTAACAACTCAAAATGTAAATTAACCCTTCGAGGTAATATTTTATGTTTCTGAGAAAGAAACAAAAAGGAAGAAAAGAAGAGTAACAACTTATCTATCCCGCATTCTCTAGAATAACTACTTTCTGATTACTTCTAGACTTGAGTAATCTCATGGTGAAATCACTTGCCCCAGGAGTATGTGTTTTAATTCCTTTCTAGTCTTCCTCCAAATGGCAGTGGTCCAAGTGAGTATGGTGGTTCATTTCTCTGGGAAAAAGTGTGAAAGCATGAATACTTTTCTCAACAAATAGCCTGGAGAGAGAATGAGAGAGAACTACAAGAATGTGATGTCTCCATTTGTCAATAAGGTATATTGTCAAGAGGAAGACTCGTGTACTTGCATCACCCAGAAAACACTTCCTTACAGGACCTTGGAAAAGGTGGCTCCTGAGAAAGCAACAATCACAACACAAAAACTACGGGAAGTCTGACGGAAGAGTAAATGTTACAACAACAAAATCAAATAGCAAAGGAGAGTGAAGAAAACTAAGGACTCAAGGGAGCTATCAGTCCAAAGGACTAACGGACCACATGAACCACAGGCTACCCAACCTCAAGATCAGAAGAACTAGATGGTGCCCGGCTACCACTACAGATGGCACTGACTGAGATTACAACAGAGGACCCCAGACAGAGCAGGAGAAAAATGTAAAACAAATGATCAAATTCACAAAAAAGGCCAGACTTACTGGTCTGACAGAGACTGGAGGAACCCCCAAGACTATGGCCCCCCAACACCCTTGTAACTCAAAATTGAAGTCACTCCCAAAGTTCACCTTTCAGCCAAGGATTAGGCAGGCGTATAAAACAACAACAGATGTGAGGAACGTGCTTCTTATATCAATCAAGTATACGAGATCAAATGGGCTATATCTGCCCCCTAAAAAAAAGACAAGAAGGCTGGAAGGGACAGGAAAACTGGACAAATAGAACCAGGGAACCTGGGGTGGAAAGGGAAAGGGGGAGAGTGGTGACACGATGCACAAAGTGATTTGTGTAGAAATTTTTGAGTGAGAAACTAATTTGCTCTCTAAACTTTTACCTAAAGCACAATTAAAAAAAAAAAAAAAGCCTTAAAATAACAATAAAAATCCAACACTGACAGGGAATGGAGTTCAAGAACGGTTTTAGATAAGGAAATGAATTATTCTATATAAATGGATTTTCTGATTGAAGTTGATTTCTTTAAATGCCAAAATCTTTATAAAATAGTTTTGTTGGCAGTCTTTCCAAATCTATTTCACACTCTCTGTCTCTTTAATCAAACTAAGTAAACATAATGTAATATTTTTGATGACTCATTAAGTACATCCATTACTCCGCTGCGCTATTATAATACAGTCATTCCCTGAGAAGCTACTGACTATACAGATTTGCTTGCCCCTCCTCAAAGCAAAAGCTTTTCCATTTGAAGACCCAGTGTCAGCTTTTTATGGTTTGTTTTTTTCCTTTTCATCTCATTATCAAATCACTTCTTGCTACTGTCCAATCCCTGTATGTATAGCAGCATTCCCTTCGTCATCCTTCTAATTCATAGCCACCTGGAAAAATATGCTTTTCTTCTCTTCAAAATAATTTAAACTTAAAATTTTAAATAACCTAAATGCTTGTGATTTACTAAATTTGTTTCAGAAAAATTAATTGGATGTAAATATTACCTTATCATTGAAGGGATGGCTCAGAGACGGTCAGTGGTGGGCGGCCAGCATGGTCTGTAGTCTGAAGCAGTCCTGTTTGCATACTAGTATCCACCTGTGCCTACATGGTCATTTGCTTATGATATACCAGGGAAGGAGACTGGAGGTCAGAAATGTTGAAGTAAAAAGTGTGGTTATTATTAAAAATAGGCCTTAAATGAGGGTCTGAGTAAAATTCATGAAGTTTGTTACCCAGACTCTAACACCTATTCATCCTGGCTGTTCAGTTATTTTCTTTTTTTTTTTTTGTTTGTTCTAAACTTTTTGAATCTTCCTCAGGCAACTGACCTTTACTACAACATCAACTACAGACTGTTTTCTTTTATGGGATGCTTTCACTGTTACAGCTACAAAAGCCTTTAAAATACAATGAGTTTCTTTGAATCCTCAATGAATAGGTAAACACCATGTACAGGATAGAATATTTGCTATGTAGTTCATTTACCCTGGGATTACAGGCCTATTAAAAGAAGCATATTACTCCCTAGGAACCCCCCAGTCACCTTACTGGTGTATCATAAGCAAATGGCCATATAGACACAGGTGGATGCCAATATACAAACAGGACTGCTTAGGACAGGGAACTGTGCTGGGGACCTGCCACTGATCTTCTCTAACCCAGCTCTTCATTAACAATATCTGCATTCAATTCATTTTTCTAAAATAAGTGTATTAATTCACAGAACATAGGTTGTTATTTAACTTTTGAAGTCAAAATTATCCAAGTTCTTTAATGACATGAAAGTTAAATGTTAAACACTGCAGTCAGTATGCCAAGTGTCATTCAGAGTACTTGGGCACCTCCCTCACAGAAAGCACAATAGCTTACTGCCATGGATTATAAGGAAAAAAAAAGAGACCACTGTTGAGTCTAAAGGCACACACAAACTTATTCAATACATAGCATGTCTCTGTTCTTTCTTAAAAGAAGTGGAGTTGAAGATGATGGGAAGGTATGTAGAGGATGAGGAAAGTGTGGATTGTTTCCCTTTAGTGATAAAATTCCAAGGTGGTTACAAACAGAGCTAAATGATAATACTATTAATACACAGGGTTATTGAACTTACCGATTTAGAACAAGCCCTCTATGCATCCTCAGAAGGCACTGAGATTTCCAACAGCTGGTTAGGAAGTCAAACCACCCACTTGCCAAGCAGGTTCACAAACAACTGGTGAACAAAAATGGCCATGGATTGTTCTTCTTTAATACAGAATTGAAAGAGACTTTGGTCATCATGCAGTTCAATACCCTTGTTTAACTGAGGAGGAAGCTGAGACTCAGAAAGGTTGAGTAACTCCACAGGTAGTTAATAGCTAGACTATAACTCTTGACTCTTGCTCTCCACTCTACTATACTCTGGTGAAAATATTTAGAAAAGCTACCTAGAAGGTGTCTATTTTCTTAAGTAAGTAATGAAAGTGCTGTTATACAGGATGCTGCAATATCCTTTGTTCATGCTGGGGTGTGTGTGTACCCACATACGTACATATGTGTATATGTGTGTGTGCATATTAAAACATGTATACATATATACACATACACATATATCAAAGAAAACTGAATAATATCTATGAGAACTTTATGGTTTGAAAAAAAAAGTCTAATTATTACATGGTATTACCTAGCTTTACTTGTCTCCACTTTTATCCAGTCTACTAGTAAGAATCTCAGACTTTACAAACCAAAATTTGTCTGCCAATCTAAATCAATCAAAGCAATGACTATAAATGTATAAATCATGCACACAAGTGCCTAAGGGCCCTTAACTGTAACATACAGACTGACTTTTTTAACAGATACAAAGGAAGAGAGCTTAAATTCACAATGTGACCCATTAAATTCATATCAATAATACATTTTCATGCTGGAGAGACAGGAACAGCAACCTTGATGGACTATGTTACTACATTTTTAAAATGCTCCAAACAAATAAACATTCTAAATTCTATGGATGCATCTGAATATGAAATTCTGTAGCACTTCTTCATGATAAAATTAAAAATAGAATCTCTCTGGGAATCATTAATATTCTATTACAGTACCCTTAACGATTACCACCACCTCTCCTGGTTAAAAAGCTGTTTGTACTCTTTAAGCAGCATCTGCTCTGTCAAAACGTTCTAACAGACTTCTTTTTAATACAGATTAAACACACACACACACACACACACGCATGCATGAACAAGATTTATGGATCTTCAGCTACTTCACAGCCTTATCCTCATTATCATCATCAATTTTCATTCAAGGTCTAAACCACACCAAAGACAGCATCATTATTCTCCCCATGATGAACATGTGACTGGAAGCAATAGCATGTTTACAGACCTTCATGGGGAAAGCAGATGCAGAAACATACCAGGAACCTCTCACTTCATAACTCAGCTTGATTTATTTTATGGGAA
This sequence comes from Trichechus manatus latirostris, assembly GCF_000243295.1. NCBI lineage: Eukaryota > Metazoa > Chordata > Mammalia > Sirenia > Trichechidae > Trichechus > Trichechus manatus. The sequence continues at coordinate 4,994,330 of NW_004444026.1, read as the reverse complement.
AAAAAACCCAGCAATATTGCATATTTTAAGCCAGAACCTTTAAAGATTTTCTCTTAAAAAGGTTGCTAACTTAGCTTTTCTCTTAGAAGGCTCTCTTGCTTATACCAATAGCCATCCAAGCCCCTTCCCTCCATAGATACTGTTGCTACCAGGTTTCCATTACCTTCTCTCAGAGATAACTCACCTACTCTAGTCAACAGTTGATGTTCTTTTTATAGCTACACTTAAATACCACCCAGAAGTTCCTATTTCAGCTACATACTTCAAATATAATTCAGATCAAATATTTTTGAGAATTCACTTCAGGCTTTTCATTTATAAAAAGTTTAGACTTATTTTAGACCGAGAACTGTTTCTTCTCATGCAGTTCTTTGAGAGTAATCCTTCGAGAATACTGCCACAATAAAAGAAGTTTTCTTGGATTTAAACGTGAACATTCACTAGTTTCACTATTAGGAATATACTTTGTTGACTAAATCAATATATAACCAAAAAAAACAAACCAAACCCGTTGCCATCGAATCGATTCTGACTCATAGCAACCCTATAGGACAGAGTTGAACTGCCCCATAGGGTTATCAAGGAGCAGATGGTAGATTCAAACTGTGAACCTTTTGGTTAGCTTAACCACTGCACCACCAGTGCTCCAAACCAATAAATACAATATAGAAATTAAAGAGAGATGTCAGTGGAATTTACAAACAAACAAACAAACAAAAAAAAAAGACTTTAAGAACACTCCCAGCACTTAGATTGAAAGGATCCTTAAAGATCACCTATACAGTTTTTCCAACTTCTTTTTTGCCACGGAGCATTTTGTTCAAAAGACATAAGAACTCTGAGCAAAACAAAAAGAGAGCAAGCAGTTCTGGTCAGGATGGGGAGTGGTAACAGGGTAGGGGTAGGGGCCAGACACTGAACATTCTGTGAGCCTGAACCAAACACCTGAAAACTGTGGACACAGCCCAAAATCTTATTTTACGAATGAAGAAACTAAGGGCAGAAAGAGGATAAATGATCAACCTGAGGCTTACCACTAGTCACCAATAACACAAGACAGGCTTCGAGCTGGTGACTTCCAGGACCCACTTACAAATTCTAGGGCAGTGTAAAAAGCAAAGAAGCTAACATTTATGAATACTTGAATGTACTCTAGATGGGCACAATGTTAGCCACTTAACACACATCATCTAACTTACTCTTCGTAAACTCTGGAGGACGATACTATTATCCCATGTTACACATGAGAAAACTGAACAGTTAAGTTGCCCGCTTGAAGTAAAATACTGGGTTTCCTTTCCAGGTCTGTCTGACACTATTCATTTCAAATCACCACAAAACCTTCCATTACATTCAGCCTAACAGATCAAAAAACACTAACTTAGAAGAACGAACTACAGCTTTTTTTTTTTTTTTTGATTTAAAAATTCTTTAGGTTGTTAAATTTTTTTCCTTGTTTTTTCCAGTTAGTTTACCGGGCCTTAGGTTTTCAGGTTCCTTAAATTGGACCTAAAAAAGGTAACTCACAAGTGTGTATTGGAACAATCAAGACTTTCTGGCTTTCAAGTACTAAACACCATACTAACTCTTAGAAAAGGTTGCTGTTACCTCTTCATATACTCCCCAGTCAGAAACAGAGAACAATGAAGACACATTAACAGGAAAGTTAGGCTCACTTGGAGAAAGACTACCTGGGGCTCCAAAGCTTAGAGCTAGAAATCAGACAATACCGTGTACTAGATTCAGTCTTCAAGGCTTGTGATAACACTGGAAGGGAAGAGAAAGAGAACAAAAATGGGAAAAGAAAGAGAGAGAGAGAGAAGGAAAAAGAGGAGAGAAGATCTCATGCTGCTTAAGGTTACCCTTTTGGTAGAAATAATACAAAAGTACGGCAATTGTTAAATTTTCAACCTCCTCCCTAGCTGAAAGGATCAAACTAGAGGGGCAGATGGGACTTCGAAACTGAGATGGCCCGGCATTGCTCTCTCTTTTTAAGAAGATTCCTTGCAGTTCTGTTATTCTGTTTTAAGGGGCCCTTTTCAGAGTTTGAACCTAGAAAAAATTGCTTACCTCCCTCTAAACTTTAATGGGTAATTGATTTTTTTGTTGTTGTTCTTTATCCTTATATACAGCTGTAATGATTACAAAGCCTAATGGTTATGAGCCTGCATTGAATAATTTTATATTTCCTAATTGTTTCTTCCTTGTCCGACAAGATCCATTAATTTTTATTTAAAATTTTGTTGCCTTTTTGAGCCTACTGTTGGTTTAAATGCTACTCTCCTGGCTAATTTCTCTATCATTTTCACAAATTATTTTTCCCTAAGAATACCACAAGAGAAAACTCCACTTAAAACAAAATATATACAGCTTTCTGTCAACTGGATTTGTTAAGGAACGAATGCAGGTAACCTGCATATTTTTGGAAGCTTCTTCTAAAGAATCCTATCCAAATTCTATCTTTTGAGAAAGCAAGAGAAAACAAATTTGAGTAAGAACTTCTAATGAGACTCTAACCAATAGAAGTGAGGATGGCAAGACTTCGTTTCACATTCTTTGGACGTGTTATCAGGAGGGACCAGCACCTGAAGAAGAACATCATGTTCAGTAAAATAGAGGGTCAGCGAAAGAGAGGAAGACCTTCAATGAGATGGACTGACAGTGACTGCGACAATGGGCTCAAACATAGCAATGCTCATGAGGATGGTGCAGGACTGGGTAGTGTTTCATTCTGTTGTACATGGGGTCACAATGAGTTGGAACTAACTCGATGGCACCTACCAACAACAACCAACAGAAAGGGAGCTCTAGTACTGCAATGGTTAAGCGTTCGGCTGGTAACTGAAAGGTTGGCACTGTGAACCCACCAGCGGCCCCACAGGAGAAAAGACCTGGTGATCTGTTCCCATAAAGATTACAGCTAGGAAACCCTATGGGGCAGTTCTGCTCTATCATACCAGGTCACTGTGAGTAAGAATCAACTCAACAGCACACAACAACCACCAATAAAATATATACTAATTTCATTCACTACGTTATTTATTATTCAACCTACGAAATGAAGCATGTGAATTCTACTAGGCCAGGTATACTGATTTACAATATTTCTGTTTAACTGCCACTCCCCTACCTCTGCCCCCTCACCTCTACTCCCCATGCCACACCCCATCCCCAATTTCACCATTAATTACAAACCTGAGAGAGTGAAAAAGCTTTTGGTTTTCCTTTAAGAGACTTCAAGTTGATTTAAAAGTTAAAAAATATACAAGGAGATAGAAACAATTTCTACCAATGAATTAAATTTCTGAAGAATATTATAAAGTCAAACATTGAATCGTAAGCAAGGGCCTGAAAAGGTGGCATATAATTGATTGGCCCAAACAAGATTTACTTACACCTATCATTTTAATGATTTCCAGTGATGCTTCCTTGTAACTGGAACTATTCTTATAACTGTGTATTTAGGCAGATTGAGGAAGTTCTGAAACACTCTGTAAATTATGTTCAGTTTTGGTTTTTAGTTATATTTGAATTATTTTGAAAGATGTGAGTTTTCTTCTTTTGTTTTGTCAGTCCTCTCCCATCAATAAGATGACACAGAAATACTTAAATCACCGCAGAGACTGTTTGAGCTAATTCTTTCTATTCCCCCTTCCCAAAACCACTGCCATCAGGTCGATTCCAACCCATAGCGACCCCATAGGGTTTCTGAGGCTGTAAATCTCTACGGAAGCAGACTGCCTCATCTCTCTCCCGAGAAGCCACTGGTGGTTTCAAGCCGCCAATCTTTCAGTTAGTTGTTGATTGCTTTACCCACTATGCCACCAGGGCTCCTTATTCTCCCTTAGTACTTACTACATTCAATTTCTGCCCAAATAAATAGATAAAGAAAGGCTTAACTATGGCTAGGACAAAAAATATTGAGTACATTATTTGAGCATCAAATGGTAGGTGGCAATACGAAAGCTGGGATAGAAAACAATTAGCACTTCATGTTTTCTTGGTCAAAGTCTTCAATCTGGATATCTCCTCAAGATGAAACTATCGTACAGTCAATTATTGATCTACTATTGTATATTATCTATTGTATATTAATATGTACTTAGAGAGTCACAGGGATGTTTTACTAAAACTACTGGAAGCCAAAGTTGAGCCTCCCCCACCCCTTCTTTTCTACTTGGTTCCCCCGATGCGTAAAGGCAAAAACAAATCACATCCAGCTGTTGGGATGGGTGGGTCCTATAGGGTCATCAAACTTGCCAGATTTGGGTTTTTTTTTTTAAGACTTTCTTTTTTCTTTTTTTTTTTTTTTTTATTGTACCTTAGATGAAGGTTTACAGAACAAATAGTTTCTCATTAAACACTTAGTACACATATTGTTTTATGACAATATGTTAACCCCACATCATG
>NW_004444026.1:4983374-4988567 GCF_000243295.1 Trichechus manatus latirostris | reverse complement strand
GTGCCCATTTGGTTTCAGTATCAAGTCTTACAATACCTGGTCAACACACAATGGGCCTTTAATAAATATTCCCGACTACCTGACTGAAGAATTGATGCCTCTGAACTGTGGTGTTGGCAAAGAATATTGAATATACCATGGACTGCCAAAAGAATGAACGAATCTGTCTTGGAAGAAGTACAGCCAGAAAGCTCCTTATAAGCAAGGATGGTGAGACTACATTTCATGTACTTTGGACATGTTATCAGGAGGGACTACTCCCTGGAAAAGGACATCATACTTGGTAAAGTAGAGGGTCAGAGAAAAAGAGGAAGACCCTCAATGAGACAGACCGACACAGTGGCTTCAACAATGGGCTCAAGAATAACAAAAGATTTTGAGCATGGTGCGGGACCGGGCAGTGTTTCATTCTGTGGTGCATAGGGTCACTATGAGTCGGAAGCAACTCGATGGCATGTTAACAACAACAGCTTGACCACTTTGAACAACAGACATAAATCTGTTACCTGTGATCCAACAAAGAAATCTAGAAGTAATAAAGCCAAGCAATACGTTACAATAAAGAATTCAGTTTAATCCATGTAACCTTAAGCATTTTGTTAATATTAAATTTAGCAATTCTCTGAACTTTTATGAATAAACATAATAAAGGTCATAATCTTTCCTGTTGCCTCATAATTAAACTGAATGTCATACTTGCCTTCAATGTTTTAGGCCAGGGAGGGAGTAGGGAAAAGAGTAGGATTAATCAGAAACCTGTAAAGTGATACCAAACTTTTCTGTGTTTGTATGGATGTACCTACCAGTGTGACATATGTATAATTATATTTTCCCCCAAAGTTCATATTAATATTCCTCTAATAATTTAACTCAGCTGGGAATCCAGATACAGCTGTCATTACGAAAAGCAAGCAAGCAAGAAAGAAAAAGACAAAAACTGAATGAAACAGGAAAGAAACGAAGAGAAAATGGGAGGGAGGGAGAGAGGGAGGTGGGAAAAGAATAGCTACATAACACAGTAAAATGAAAAAAATCTATTTACATTAAAGTCGTTCCTATTGAAATTTGCAGTGAAATTCAGATTCCCACTGAAGTGAAATGTGCTCATCTCAGGTGGGTGAGAGGCAGGGTGTTGTTGTAAAAGAGAATCAATATTTTACTTGACAATTTCCATGCTAAATCCCAGTCATTTTCAGTGTCATTCCACTGTCATTTTCCCACAGTAAATAAAGAGTAAGAGTATAATACATATTTTTACCCCTGGGGTATGTAAACCTGATCTCAACTGCACAATTGCAAAAATCATCCGGCAAACTCTTGGTAGGGTAAATCAAAGGAGAATGTATGCTTACCCGAGATGAACGGTAGCCACTGGGCTGTATGTTAACTACATTTAGTTTTGGACAGTTCTATCAAATATACTCTTAAGTCTGCCTAATAATTTACTCACAGTCATGCAGGTTATCATAAGCCTACCACTAAAATCTAAAAACTTCACTATGACAATTTTCCTGTCAATTTTCATTTCTGACTTAACTTGATAAAAGCCTCACAAATTCTCTCCAGGAGATTCCATTATTTTCCACGCTAATACCTTCAATGAAATGTACAGAATTTATTTATCATGTCACAGTTCTGTACCTTTTATTTCCCATTCCCATTTGCAATTATAGCTTCAGAAATGGCAGCATTTGCACTATTAAGAAACAAATTAAAAAATACCTGCCTTATTTAGCACACTTAAGCTACTTTCCTTCCTGCATTTTTCATAATCTTTTTTTTCTTTTTTTTTTAATGAGCTGTAATTGAAGTCAGTAAGACTTAGGATCTGATAATTCCATACTTACAGACATTCTTTCATTTTCTGTAGTATATATGTCTTTCCAAAATCTGGCAAAATTCCATTCTATAGAGTTGAAAAATTCCATAAAGCATAATAAAGGATTAATCTTTCAACTGATACATTACCATATCACAGTATGATTACCATTTCTTAGCAAGTTCACGCAAACGAACTGATTTCAAAAGAGATCTACATGAGTGTTAAGTTTCGAAAAAGTCCAGAATCAAACAGAAATTTGTAAAAATCACATTCTCAACATACACATCTTACTCTCAACTTCTAAAATAGTCACACCCATTATCAATAAATATTTTATATTTGATCAAATTTACATCTTATTTATACCGCTGTAGTATGTTATGAATTCCAAAGCTGACTCTGTTGTCTCCTGGAAAATAATCTAAGGATCGGGAAGAACATGCTGATTGTTACCAGTGATAAAGATCGAGTGCAAATATTTCATGCATTGTACCATTACTCGGATTTAATTTAATCTATTTCCTGAGAAAACCTGAGTGCCTCTGTGAGCAGGGACTAAATACAGTCAGAACTGCTGCTATTATGATTTGCAAATGCTTTTTTGTTTCCACACTGAATATACCTTTACGATCTTTCCCAAGTTCTCAGTCTGCTTGCAAATAAAAGTTCAACAATGTCGCTAATTATTTGTATCACAAACTACTACAAATCTACGTATTATCTAAGTATTATGGATTACAAAGTAGACTTTCAGGAATTATTCGTTTAAGGTCACTTTGAAGTCTGCAGCATCAAGGACTATCCCCAGTAGAAACATCAGCAATAAAACTAAAATAAAACCTAAAAAGCAAGCAATGAATACAAACAACAGCATACATTAAAAACCAGTATTTCAATAGTTACCTTCAGCAGGTCCTTGGAGAAATCACCACCCTCATTTACTCCTTGGAGATTTGCAATGAACTCTTGGCAGGTCATCTTCTTGCCAATATTCTGTAATAGAGGCAAAGAACACATCTTAATGATATTTATTGGACAAAGAGTAATTTTTAAACATATGACTAGACAATGCAAGAACTGATCTGGTTTTTAAAGACATGAATACATATGCACATATATATATATAATACAATTTAATATGCATACCAAAAACAGATGGTTTATTATACTTTTAAAACTGTCATTAAATGTAAATTGCAAAATTATGCTAAACCCTTGTTTTAACCTAAGAAATCTGAAAAATCTGTGTTACATTTATGTAAACAATATATAATGAAGTTTTTGATGAAAAATGGGATAAAACCGACATTCTGAGCTGACGTCTGCTGGCTGTTTGTATTTCCTACATATCGTCAAGAACTGTGAAGAATCTGAGATTTTGCCTTCCTTTCAAGCTAACAGGTAAGCCTGCCACAATCTCACAGATGCTGGCAGAAGACATGAAAGTCCCGGGTGAGAGATACAGGAATTTATTACTCACAAGAACAGAAGTAGCCAGAATGTCAGCATATTCTCGTGCCAGTTTTCTAAGCCCCAATTCCCACAAAGCAACCTGAATAGGACCAGGTGACACCTGTATACACAGTGGTTGTGTTACAGGACAGAAAACCTGAACTTCAGGAACCTGAGTCTTTTATAATGAGCAGTAAGCATGCCTAACTAACCAGGTGCTCTAGAGGGAGATACTAACTCTATCTTACAAGGCTATTAAGTAAGCCTGCCCATTGCTCTGGAATCACTCTATCTTCCAAAGCTGCCCACTCTAGAAATATCCTTGAAAGGACAGTTCAGAGCAAAGGTAACGAATGCTTCTGCTCACAAAAATATTAAAGGGAAGAGACCCATGGAAAATTGCCCCCAACACATTTCCAAAGATAATTTAGGGATAATAATGTTTAACCAAAGAAAATCACATTGATAAACAATAAATAATTGGAAAATCTAAAGTACAAAAACACAAAAGATGCAAATCTGCTGACCATGAAAACAAACATAAACCAAAAACCAAAAAAAACAAACCCATTGCCAATGAGTCGAATCCGACTCATAGCAACCCGACAGGTCAAAGTAGAACTACCCCGTAGGGTTTTCAAGGAGCAGCTGGTGGTTTCAAGCTGCTAACCTTTTGATGAGCCGCCAAGCTCTTAACCACTGTGCCACCAGGCATACTTGCTATATCAGCAAATTATATCTTTTCCTCAGCTTATTGAGAATCTGCTTAAAAAAAATATGAGATACAAACTTAGAGATGAAGAAGTTGCCAATTTCTGTACGGAAAAAGGTTTTTCTAGCCCTAAATTAAAAATTTAAAAAACAGGGTTGACAATGCATTTAGGGGAATTTCTGTAGTATAAATGAAACACACACACACACACGTATATCTATATTTACATATATACACACACATACACACATTCAAGAAAAATCAAAGTACAAAATTTTGTCCAGAATATGCGTCTGTCCAACCCTAGAGATAAGCCAAGTATAACACGTTAAAGGAAAATTAAGAACCCCACGCATCTGTCAGTTTGTCGTACTGTGGCAGCTTGCATGTTGTGGTGATCCTGGAAGTTATGTCACTGGTATTCAAATACTAGCAGGGTCACCCATGGCGGACAGGTTTCAGCTGAGCTTCCAGACTCAGAAAGACTAGGAAGAAGGACCCGGTGGTCTACTTCTGAAAAGAATTAGCCAGTGAAAACTTTACGAATAGCAGCGGAATATTGTCTGATATACTGCCAGAAGATGAGCCCCTCAGGTTGGAAGGTACTCAAAAGACAACTGGGGAAGAGCTGCCACCTCAAAGTAAAGTCAACCTTAATAACATGAATGGAGTCAAGCTTTTGGTACCTTCATTTGCTGAGGTGGCACAACTCAAAATGAGAAGGAACAGCTGCAAACATCCATTAATAACAGGAACGTGGAATGTACAAAGTGTGAATCTAAGAATACCGGAAATCATCAAACATGAAATGAAACACATAAACATAAATATCCTAGACATCAGTAGCTGAAATGGACTGGTACCAGCCATTTGGAATCGGACAATCATATGGTCTACTGTGGTGGGAATGACAACTTGAAGAGGAATGGTGTTGCATTCATTGTCAAAAAGAACATTTCAAGATCTATCATGAAGTACAATGCTGTCAGTGACAGGAAAACATCCATGAGCCTACAAGGAAGACTAGTTAATAAGATTATTACTCAAACTTACGAACCAACGACTAATGCCAAAGATGAAGAACTTTAAAATTTTTATCAACTTTTGCAGTCTAAAATTTCTCAAACCTGCAGTCAGGATGCATTGATAATTACTGGTGATTAGAACGTGAAAGTTGGAAACAAAGAAGAAGGATGGATAGTTGGAA
>NW_004444026.1:4978864-4982051 GCF_000243295.1 Trichechus manatus latirostris | reverse complement strand
AAATTAAGAGGCAGTGGTTCAAACAGAAAAAGGGGATACTGCGTGGTTTGAAGTCAGGAAAGGTGTGCGTCAGGGTTATAACCTTTCACCATACCTATTCAAACTGTATGCTGAGCAAATAATCCGAGAAGCTGGACTATATGAAGAAGAAAGGGGCATCAGGATTGGAGGAAGACTCATTAACAAGCTGCGTTATGCAGATGACCCAACCCTGCTTGCTGAAAGTGAAAAGGACTTGAAGCACTTACTGGTGAAAATCAGAGACCACAGCTTTCAGTCTGGATTACACTTCAGTGTAAAGACAACAAAAATCCTTACAACTGGACCAATAAGTAACATGATAAATGGAGAAAACATTGAAGTTGTCAAGGATTTCATTTTACTTGGATCCAAAATCAACGCCCAAGAAGTAGTAGTCAAATTTGCATTGGGCAAATCTGCTACAAGGACCTCTTTCAAGTGCTGAAAAGCAAAGATGTCACTTTGAAGATTAAGGTACGCCTGACTCAAGTCATGATGTTTTCAGTCACCTCATGTGAATGGGAAAGCTCGATGATTATTAAGGAAGACCAAAGAAGAATTGATGCCTTTGAACTGTGGTGACGGCAAAGAATATTGAATATATCATGGACTGCCAAAAGAACGAACAAATCTGTCTTGGAAGAATATAACCAAAATGCTCCTTAGAAGTAAGGATGGAGAGACATCATCTCACCTACTTTGGACATGTTATCAGGATGGATCAGTCCCTGGAAAAGGACATCATGCTTGGTACAGTAGAAGGTCAGTGAAAAATAAGAAGACTCTCAACAAGAAGATGGATTGACACAGTGGCTGCAACAATGGACTCAAGCATAACAGCAATTGTGAGGATGGGGCAGGACCAAGCAGTGTTTCGTTCTGTTGTACACGGGGTCACTATGAGTCAGAACCGACTTGATGGCACCTAACAAGGCAGAGAAGGCATATAGACTTCACCTTCTATGTCAGCTCCAATCAACTAGAAGCTGCCAGTTGTAAAGGATTCTGAAGCTCAATCTGGACACCATGAGAAATCTGTGACTAGTGCAGGACAGGGATGCAGAACAGAAACAAGTGGCACAGGTATGTCATCTCTGGCAAAATGTAGTCCAAATTAATACAAAGTGTACAAACATTAATATACCTCTATACAATATTCTTACAAATAAAACAAATGATTTTCCAAGCTTTTTCTTTTTTTCATAAAAGACTAAGAAGAGTAGACTACCAGTGTTCTAGCTGGGAGAACACTGGATAGGTTTACTGTCCATTTTTCTATGATATCATAGAAACACATACACACAATCTCCTCAGCTTAAATATGTACATTTTCCTCAAACAGACCTGCCTGGGAACATACACCGATGTGTCTTAAGTCATTTCCCACTTCCCCTTTCACAGCTGCCCTTCTCTTTACAAAATGAAACAATCTGTCCCACCCATGCTAAATCTAAATAATTATAGTGAAAATGTTGAATAGTTTTTGTTAAAAACCGGTGCCTCCTCCATCTGCAAATATGTCAAAGAGGGATAGTCAGACTTTTTACGAAAAAAAAGTCTGATTTTGCTGAATGTTTTGATAATGAGAATGGGCTTTGCCAAATAACTGATTGGGTGAATGTTTTCCACGAAGTGAGTAAAAGTTAAATCTGTGGCCCCAAAGTTCTGACAAGATGTTTTTTAAAGCTCATAAAACTTTTTTAACAAAAAACACTCTGTTTTCCAAATATATATGTAAAATGACAATATCTCAATTTTCCCAATCTTTTTCAAGTATATCAGTTCCAATAAGTTACCTCAGAATAAAAAGCATACCATAATCAATAGTCATTTTAATATGACTTGGCAAGGCATTTTTGGGTTATCTTCTGAGGATTTGAGAAAATGAATTGAATAATGACTAGGTAACAAGTTCTTTTACAAGTCAAGTAGTTTCCGATTCTTTGCTTTTAACAAAATTAAAGGAAGACCTAACTGAATCATCAGTTGAAAACTATAAATATTTTTCATGTATCATTTTGGGAATTCAAGTATTTGTGGCGTATCTATTGTTTTCAATTGTGTGTTATTAAAATCATTAGGTATAAATCATTCTAGAGGAAATTTTTTAATACTTAAAATCTTATAGTGAAAAAACTTTTACTTAAATTCATAGTTTCTGTTGCAAGTATGTATCAAATAATGATAAACAGACTTCTAGCATAAAAACATATTACACTAAAATAAAACTGTGAAGAAGAAGACTTATAAATACAAGAATTAGAAATGGAATAAAATTTATCTTAAGAATATGTTGATTTTTTTAATATGATGATGGGAGGAAGGTCAATTCACTACATTTTTTTCAAAACTATCAACTTTATGGAAATACAATTCACGTACCGTAACATTCACTCTTTTGAGCTGTACAATTTAGTGATACTGACAAAGTTGTGAAGCCATCACCACTATCTAATTTCAGAACATTTTCAATAACCCCAAAACAAACCCTATACCCATTAGCAATCACTCCTAAAAGCTCCCTCCACTCCCACTACCCAGCCCCTGGCAATTACTAATCCACTTTTTATTGATATGGATTTGCCTGTTCAGGAAATTTCATATAAATGGAATCATGTCACCTTTTGTGGCAGTGTCTTTCACTTAGTATAATGTTTTAAAGATTAGTCTATGTACTCTAACATGAATCACACTTCATCTCATTGTCAAGTAAAATTCCATTACATGGTTTTACTACATTTTGTTAATCCATTCATTAGTTGATGGACATTTGGGCCATTTCTACTTGTTGGTTATTATAAACAATATTGCTATAAATATTCATGTACAAGTTTTGCATGGGCGTGTTTTCAACTCTCTTGAGTTTATATCTAAGAGTGGAAATGATGGTCATATGGTTGATTTTATATTTAACATTCTGAGGAACTGTCGAGCTTTTCCAAGGCAACTGCAATATTTTATAATCCAACCAGCAATGTATGATGATTATATTCAACAACCCTCCTCTATCTTTTTTGTATTTTGCCATCATGCCAAGTGGGTATGAAGTGGTACCTTCACTGTGGTTTTCATTTGCCTTTCCCTAATGACGAATGATGAACATCTTTTCACATGCTTATTGACCGTTTATATATCTTTCTGGAGAAATGACTTATTCAAATTCTTT
>NW_004444026.1:4975513-4977090 GCF_000243295.1 Trichechus manatus latirostris | reverse complement strand
TGACTTGACGGCATCTAACAACAACAACAACACTGTCTTGATTACCGTAGATCTGTAGTAAGTTTAGAAACTGAGAAGTGTGAGTCCTCCAACTTGTTTCTCTTTCTCAACATTGTTATATCAATTCTAGGTCCCTTGCATCTCCATATGAATTTCAGTATTAGGTTACTTTCTGCAAAAAAAAAAAAAAAAACCACACACACACACACAACAAAAACAAAGCCTGATGGGATTTTGATAGGGATTGCATTGTACTGAAAATCAGTCTGGGGAATACTGCCATCTAACTAATATTATTTGCTCTAATCCAAGAACACAGGAGGTTTTGCCATTTATTTAGGCCTTCTTTAATTTCTGTCAACAGTGTTCAGTACTTTTCCATATACTGGTCTTGAACTTCTTTTATTAAATTGATTCCTAAGTATTTTACTCATTTTGATGCTACTGTAAATGAAATTGTTTCCTTAATTTCAATTTCAGACTGTTCACTGCTAGTGTATAGAAACACAATTGTTTTCTGTATTTTGAGCTTGTATTCTACAATCCTGCTGAAATTCCTTATTAGTTTTAATAGTGTATTCTTTAAGATTTTCTATATACAAGTCATATCATCTACAGATAGGTTTTTTTTTTTTACAATTTAGATGCCTTTTATTTTTTGTTTTTTTAAACAAAATTCACATTTAGATTACTGTACAAAATTGATTTTCTGTATTTTATCTCTTCTTATGTAACTTCTCTGGCTTGAACTTCCAGTACAATGTAGAATAGCAGTGGTGAAAGCAGAAGGGTCATACCGATTTCCATCATGATTCTAACATTTTACAATCCCATCAGCAGTGGATAAGGGTTCCAATCTTCTCACAAACTCACAAGGCATTTGTTGTTTTCTGTTTTTTTTATTATTGCCATTTTTGCAGGAGTGAGATGGTATCTCATTGTAGTTTTGATTTATATCTCTCTAATGGCTAATGGAAACCCTGGTGGCATACCAGTTAAGAGTTCAGCTGCTAACCAAAAGGTCGGCAGTTCGAATCTACCAGTCGCTCCTTGAAAACCCTACAGGGCACTTCTACCCTGTTCTACAGGGTCACTATGAGTCAGAATCGATCCAACGGCAATGGGTTTTGTTTTTTTTTTTTTGTTTGTTTGTTTGTTTAACGGCTAATGGGAGCCCTGGTGGCACAGTGCTTAAGAGCTTGGCTGCTAACCAAAAAGGTCAGCAGTTCGAATGCACCAGCTGCTCCTTGGAAACCCTATGGGGCAGTTCTACTCTGTCCTATAGGATCACTATGAGTCAGAATCAACTTGACGGCAAAGGGTATGGTAATGGCTAGCTGATGATCTCAAGCATCTCTTCATGTGTTTGTTAGTCGCCTGAATGTTCTCTTTTGTGAAATGTCTATTCGTGTTCTTTGCCCATTTTTTGATTGGATTGTTTGTCTTTTCGTTGAGTTTTTGAAGTTTTCTATATATTTTAGAGATTAGACCCTTGTCAGATATGTCATTGCCAAAGATTTTTTCCCAGTCTGTAGGTTCTCTGTTTGCTCTTTTAGTAAAGTATTTTGGGAACCCTG
>NW_004444026.1:4973088-4974121 GCF_000243295.1 Trichechus manatus latirostris | reverse complement strand
ATTTTCTTTATAAACTATGTTATGCCAATTGAATTAGATGTTCCCCAAGACCATGGACCCCACAGCCCTCAGCCCAGTAATTCAGTCCCTCAGGGAGTTCAGATGTGTCTATGGAGCTTCCATGACCATGCCTTGGACAAGTTGTGCTGGCTTCCCCAGTACTGTGTACTGTCTTACCCTTCACCAAAGTTACCACTTATGTATTGTCTAGTTAGTGTTTTTCCCTCCCACCTACTCCCTCCCTCGTAACCATCAAAGATAGTTTATTTTTCTGTGTAAACCTTTTCATGACTTTTTATAGTAATGGTCTCATATAATATTCATCCTTTTGTGATTGATTTATTTCACTCAGCATAATGCCCTACAGATTAATCCATGTTATAAGTTGCTTCGCAGAGTCATCATTGTTCTTTATCGTTGCATAGTATTCCATTGTGTTTACGTACCATAGTTTATCCATTCATCTGTTGATGGGCACCTAGATTGCTTCCATCTTTTTGCTACTGTGAACAATGCTGCAATGAACATGGGTGTGCATGTGTCTATTCATGTGACGGCTTTTATTTCTCTAGGGTATATTCCTAGCAGTGGGATTCCTGGATCATATGGTATTTCTATTTCTAGCTGTTTAAGGAGGTGCCGTATGGTTTTCCAAAATGGTTATACCATTTTGCATTCCCACCAGCAATGCATAAGAGTTCAACCTCCCTGAAGCCTCTCCAACATTTGTTATTTTGTTTTTTTGATTCGTGGCAGTAATGCCGGGGTGAGATGGTATCTCATTTTGTATTTGATTTGCATTTCTCTAATGGATAGTGATCAAGAGCATTTCCTCATGTATCTGTTAGCCACTTGAATGTATTCTTTGGTGAAGTGTCTGTTCATATCTTTTGCCCATTTTTTAACTGGATTATTTGTCTCTTTGTTGTAGAGGTGATGGATTTTCCTGTAGATTTTAGAGATTAGGTTTTTGTCAGATTTGTCATACCCCCCAATTTTTTCCCAGTGTGTAGGTTTTCTTTTTTACTCTTTT
>NW_004444026.1:4969332-4970712 GCF_000243295.1 Trichechus manatus latirostris | reverse complement strand
AGAATTTCTATTTGGTTTTTACTAATTTCTATCTCTTTATTGGTATTCTCTATTTGGTGAGACACTATTCTCATATTTCCTTTAGTTTCTTTAAACATGACTTCCTTTCATAATTTGACCATACTTACAATAACTGCTTTAAAGTCTTTACCTGTTAAGTTCAAAGTCTGGGGTTTCAGGGACAGTTTCTACTGGCTGCTTTTCTTCCCTGTCCATGGGCTATACTTTTTTGTTTCTTTGCATTTCTCAATTTTTTTTTTTTTTTTTGTTGAATACTGAATATTTTAAATAATACAATGTGGCAACTTTGGGAATCAGATTCCTCATATCCCTGGACCACAAGCTGTTTGTTGTCATTGTTTTGTTTAGTGACTTTTCCTGAACCAAACTTTGGTAAAGTCTGTATTTTTCGTTGTGTGTGGTCATTGAAGTCTCTGCTCGGTTACCTTGGTTTCCAGCTAATGATTGGACAAGATTTCCTTACATGCCTTGATCCACTAAGTTTCCCAGCCTTTGCCAAGGGGCTCCATGTGCATGTTGGGGCATGCTTTCAAGGATTCAGCAGGCATTTTACAACAATGTCTTAGCCTTTACTATGAAGTCCTCCTGTTTGTGCAGAGCCTCAATTTCAGCCAAAGGGGAAAACTATGAGACTTCTTAGGTCTTTCCTGGGCATGTGCATAGCTCTAGACATCTATGTGCCTTCTGGAGTCCCAGGAATAGGTCAAATTTTATCCAAAGCCTCCTATGAATGTCTCATTACCCAACTTTTCCTCTTAATATTTTTGATCAGCGTCTTGTTTGCACCAACTGTTATCACTGTCTCAGAAAGCTGTGAGATTATTGCTGCTGATTGTTTTAGACAAACATCCTAAGCAAAAGTTCATTTGCACTGAATCTGAGTCAGGTAAAATAAAGACTTGAGATTGAGAGACTTAAGGGAGCTGCCAGAAAGGCAAATAATGATAATTCTCTGAAAATGGGGCTTTTCAGGAATTCCAAACTGCCTCCTCCAGTGATTGGTATGAAAAAGGCTGCTGGTTTTCATACCTATGTGGTTGTGAGGCTGTTGGTTTTCTAGGTTATTGCAGAGTTGGGGAGAGGAGTAAGGTAATAAGTGAAGTTAAAATCTCACAAAGCTTGTTCTTACTGAGATTCAACCATTTTTCTTGAATAAACACTCTTCGGTAGCTGCAAGCCTTTGGTTAATTTCCAAAGTTCTTTAAAAGTTGATTTTGATTATTTTTGCGAGTATTCCCATTCCTCTTTTTCTTTTTTTTTTAGGCATGGATTTTCAGAGGTGCTTATTCTGCCATTCCTCCTCACAATGATATTTAGAGTCCAATGTAAAACTTTTTAGAAATGTCAACAGTTAATATC